>NC_143396.1:147773378-148076186 GCF_052110815.1 Crocodylus siamensis
TGAAACATTGTAGTATTGTTAGCTAATCTTTGTCAGTGCTGGGAAAAGTGCGAGAAGTTTACCTGGGAAGAAATTAATGCCTCATTAGTGTTAAATTTGAACTTTTATTGGTCTGTGGGACCTATAAAAGTGTCATTGTGGAAAAGGTTGCTTTCAGAAGTTTCTTGGTGCTTGCCCAATGAAAGTTGGCTCTGATGATGTGTAATGCCTTTAATTTACTGCTTGCTTTTTTAAATTATAATTTATGTATTTATTTATTTATTTTTGATAGCCATTATGAAAATTTTATGAGTAGAAATTTGCAAGAAATTTCAGTTAAAATTATTTTGTGTAGAAGCCATTGAGGCCAGTCATATAGGGTGTTTACAGATATGCTCTGGGAGTTGGGGTGGAGGTGCTTTAATTAGTGCAGCTCCAGAGTTGCACTAATTAAAAGCACCTGGAGTGTCTCATGTATCAGTGTCCTTGCGCTGAAAATTGGACTTGGGGTGCTTTAAACTAAAGCTTGTTGAATGCTCCCCACCGCCATTTTTCAGTGTGGGGACACTGATAAATGTGATGCTGGAATCTGCTGAAGTGCAATAATTTCCATGCTCCAGCAGACTCGATTAATTACAGTGCGTCAGAGTGGCCTACTTGCATGTGTATAAATATCCATAGTGTCTGACTAGTTTACTCAAGTAAGATACAGTTTTGGATTCCAGTGCTATAGTGAAGAGGATAGTATGAGCAGAGAAGAATTTGTATTGTATAGTTTAATGTGTTACTATACAAAAGCAGTGGAAGTAAAATGTGTAATTTAAATATAGCGTGTCAGAATTAAAAAGCAGTTCATATATAATCAATGTATTATTCTAAAAAACCCCAAAACTTTGTTAATTATCAAACATGTATGGGTAGACCTTAGATAGCCTTGAGCAAAATTTTGTACTTATTTACACACATAGGCCACATCCAGACGACCACAGTTGTGTTGATGTGGTGCCACAGACTTGCTTGCGACACAATGTACTGCACATTTAGTTGTTCTCCATGCTGCAATACAGCAGCATGGGGAAGTGTGTGTGTGTGTGTGTGGGGGGGGCGGGGATTGACCCTTGGATATCCAGGAGTAAAAAAAAACCTGTGCAAAAAAAAAAAAAAAAAAAAAGCAGAGCAGCATATGTGGGAACACTGTGCGCCACTCAAAACTGGAGCTTGGACTGCCAGGTCAGGCTTTGAGTGGCAAGATCACTTTTGCTGCAGCCCCACAACCCCAGGTAAGGCTGCTGGGGCCAGCCCAGTGCTGGCCCCAGCCTCCCCTACCTCACCTAAGGTAATCTGCCATAAGCCAGAGGGTGCATGGCACAGGCATTCCCCAGGGACAACTAGCTGCAGCACAAGGTGTCCCAGTGCTAGTAGTCCCCAGGGAACCAAACGTCCATGGTCATTTACATGCAGCCATATGGTTCTGCTAGAATCATTGATGCATATTTGTAACTGAGACCCAGCTTTGGTCCTTTTTTCCAGTTAAAGTAATGCAAGATGCAATCTGTCGCAGCTTGTTCATCATTTCATTTACTAACAATACTTGTATAGCTATAAGCTTCTTTCACAAAAGCCACACAAAATATTAGATCATCACAGGTTCACTCCAGACTGAACTATTACATTCTCTGCAGTTTAGAATCCATTCATAAGGCAGAAGTATCCTTTTTGTAGTAAGGTATTTCTTTATTTTTAATACATTCATTTAGTACATTTAAAGACATATGCCATTAAGTTATTTCTACAGGGGTGTTTCAGAAAATAATGGGAATTTCAAAGTAAAACCATTTTGTGTGAAATGAGTGGGAAAACTACACAGCAATGGGGAACACCGGTGGTAGCATTCTTGAAAGCACCTATCATTTACGACTGCATAGAGAAGTGATGTGGTCTAGTAAATGATCATTGAACACAACATGGTTTTATTTTAAAATAACCGTTACTTTGTGAAAGACCTGTGTATATTTATATTTTATTAGATAGCTTTTTAAATAAAATAATATGTTGTCTGGCAATCTGATAGTAGTTTTAATGAATTTCAGGCCTGTGGCAAATGTTGTAATTCTGGTGCAATTAATGTGTTAATTGTATCATAAATAGGGATATGCCACATGTTCATTGAATTTATGGTGCCATAAAATGGCAAATCAGCCTTAAAGATATTCCTCAAAAATATGTGACATCTTTGTGGCTGGTTTATATGGCACCATAAATTTAACGTATGGGATGCTCCATCATGCCATTGCTGACAGCCAGACAATTGTCAACATCAGGACCTGGGCAGCCCCTGGAGCCTAGCTAGCAGTTTTGTGATTTTATGCCATATTCCCAGAATTGTGTGGCCTACCATGCATGTCAGACATGACAGGTCACTTGATTTGGGAAATAGGACACAAAGATACTCATATCCCAATTGCACAACTGCCTTAACATCTGCCAGCGCCACACAGCTCACAAACGTGAGTATTAGATAAAACTTAACAGGCAAAGTATGAGTGAGAACTCCCTAGTTTCCTTCTAGTATTATGTAATCAACCTTAATTTTGATTTATAGTACTTCTGATATCTGGTTCAATCCTCACTGCAAAAAAAACAAAAAACGAAACCCCAAAAGCATGTTGTTAACATTAAGAAGTCATTGTCTGAATAGAGGCAAAGTAGCAGATAATGCAGTGAGACTTGACCCAAGTCTTATCTATATCCAAGTAGATTTGAAGTTTCTTTAGGGTTTTCACTGTCAAAGTAATAGTTACTTACCAGTGTTGTGCAGCTACATGTTTTGTATCTTGGGAATTATGTATATATGCAAATTAGTTAATAAGTTTGCATATATAGAAATATTTAGTGTGTATGTGGAAAGAAATATGTAATTTGTCTTGGTCCTGCAGTGTACTATGGTACATCAGGGACCTGAACAGAACCTGAAAAGGTGATGAAAGGTACACAGAGCGAGATTTGGTGCTGGGTAACAGCTGCTTAAATGAGATGGGTTTGTGGGTGGTGTTGCAAGTTATGGATGGGTTCAAGGATGTGTGGCGCAGGTATTTCTGACCATTTGTCGGGGAAGTTAGAAACAGTTTGTTTTATGGGAGATGATTTAGGTACGGGTGAACAGTGGATTGTAGCAGAGTTGGTACTTTGTGTGAGCTAGGGAAGATGGTGTGGGGGATGTCCCAAAGGAAATTTAGGGCAGCTGAGGTGGGGCAACTGAAAGAAGGATGAAGGTTGCACTTTGATTGCAGGGGGGGAAGCTGGCTGGATGGTTGCAGCAGTGAACAGGAGTACTACATAATTCTGTAACTGCAGCTGCTGCTGGATCTACTGTTTTGGGTTTTTTTCCCTCTCTCTTCTGGTGTTTGTTTGTTTGTTTGTTTTTCTATTCAGATCCAGAAGTGGAAGGAACAGCTTCTTAGCTGCTTAGTCAGAAGTTTTCACAATATCCTGTAGTGGCCATACTATTGGAGGCCATTCCTTCAATTCCAGGGAGCATGACTGTCAAGCAACATGCATGCCACTTGGCAGATCTGTTGAACGTAACACAAACAAATAGAAACTTTTGGGCACTTGGGATGATGATGTTTAGGTTTCCAAAAGAAAAAATAATGCAGAATTAAAACTGGATTTCCTGGCTTTTATTCCTGACTATAGACCTAAACTTAGTGTGGGACCTAGCATAAACTACTATGGCTCTTGCTGACTCAGTGTACTGATGTACAAAAATGGTTTTAATTGATGTATCTTTGACGATAATATAGCGCTGAATATTTATTAATTCATTTTGTGATGGGTGGTTGAAAAATGAACATAGTTTAACAGAGTTCACAGACACTCTTGCTTTAGAAGGAGAGCATAATACCTGCAGGGCGTATCTAACATAATTTGTTCCTGGTCATACCCTCCCTGGTATCAACAAGAAAAAATCTGAGGAAGCCATAAGAATTTTTTTAATATAAATTATTCTACAACAGGTGCAATCTTTCATATGTAGGAAATGTAGATACAGTTGATCTCAACAGCTGATCTTTTCCCCCTAAAATAAAATGAAGCCTTTGTCTTCACTTTTATGGGATATGGTTATTAAACCTGTGTCTGAAGGCAATTGATGCACTGCATCTGTGCTAATGTCATTTTCATGGTTTATTAATCTCACAGTATGCTGAAATTTAAACATTTCTCTATGTTTTTTTTCGTATTATGTAGTACCAAATGGTAAAGGAGAATGCTTAAAAAGACCATTGCAGGAAAAAAACCCCAAGAAAGTTGTAGGTCTCTGTGCTTTCGTAATAGGCTATTTAATGCCTTAAATGCCACAATAGGGAAAATATAAAACAAAACAAAAGGTGAAATAGGCCCACAGGTTTGTTTTTTGGGGTCTTTTTTTTTTTTTTTTTTGGTAATTCAGTATTAATTGAAATAGTTTTGTTTTTATGCATCTGTCATGGTTTTTGAAATAAAAGCTATAGGAGCAATTTCAGTTGAAGTGAAAGACCATTTTAGCTGGTACAGGTACCAGTATGCCATTGCCCAACATTCTATTTTATACCTGTTTTATAAAGCTCTGTTAATAGCAGTAGAGACACTTTGAACAGCAGGGACCATTTCCTTCAGACTTCTGACATGTTCATGTTACACTAGGACACTTAGCATTACCTAAGCAATATAGTAAATTCTTCCTATGACATCACTATGAAAAGCATGTACAACAAAGAATAAAAATCCAGAAGGTTAAAAAAGTTTCTGTAAAATACAGAATTTTAAATAGTCATGTCAAGAACCGGAAAAAGAAAGAGAAGACTGTTAACTTTCTATTTTCAGTATTCATTGAAGTCAACAATGACAGGGTGGACCATGTCAAATAATACTAAGAAGAGTGGTTGTTTTCCATTAAACCTAATTTCTTCAATCATGCTCAAATCCTTATGATTAAGATAATTTTCAC
This sequence comes from Crocodylus siamensis, assembly GCF_052110815.1. NCBI lineage: Eukaryota > Metazoa > Chordata > Crocodylia > Crocodylidae > Crocodylus > Crocodylus siamensis. Next base: position 147,778,345 of record NC_143396.1, read on the forward strand.
CCAAAATCGAAAGACCAGCTTAGCAGTTATATTCCAGTTAAGACCAGTAGGGTTTAAGTAAGGGGCAGGCAATTTTTTCAGCTGGAAGGTTGCTGAGCAAGTTTTGGTTGAAGCTGGGCGGTGCCTGGACCAGGTGGGACTACAGTATCCGCCACAGGCCATATTTTGCCCACCCCAGGTGCATCCAGATGAGCATGGTCATATGTTGTCTGGAGCTATAAACATGTTAGCAGGGCCACATACTGCATAGTCCAGAGTTCTCTGTGTTGCAAGGGCATGCTGCTTAAGCAAGCGCTGCTCCGTTTTCTTTTCTGCTATTTTTACCCCTGGATATCCAAGGGTGAAGAAAAAAATGCAGGGAAAAAAACCTGAAACAGCGCACACTCGGGAAGCATGCACTCCTAAAACATGGAGCCAGGCTGCTCAGAGCCATGCTGCAAGTGCTGTTCAGGCTATGCCAGACAGGATCACCATGGTGCAGCTCCAGGAGGGCCCCAGGACCACAGTTAAGGCTGCTGGGGCCAGTTCAGTGCTGGCCCCAGCCTTCCCTACACCATCCAGGGCAACTTGCCATGTGCCAGAGAGCATGTGGCATAGGTGTTCCCCAGGGACAAGTAGTGGCAATGCAAAGTGTGCTGCTGCTACTTGTCCCTGGACAATCAAATATTCACTCATATCTGGATGCACACCTCTGGTTTAAGCACTCTTAAAGTTGCTTTTTTCAGGATAACCAATGATAATATTGTCCATTAATGCCTTAATCATTCAGTTTATGCATACGCTGTTGTATTGTAGCTTATTGGACCTTTCAGCTTAAGCAGTGTTCCTAATATTGAACAGCAGTAACCTAACCATGGCGAAAACCATACAAATCCCACATATTTATGCAAGAGACAACCACAATTGCCAAAATTTTATTTTTTTTAAGAAACTGAAAGTGGTAGAAGAGTTGCAGAGAAAATTCAAAATCCAAAATAGGCAGCAAGTCTTTACCTGTAGCTTACACTGTATAAGCACTATGGACTCATAGATGTTAGAACTTCCATTTTTAAAGGGAATTAATACTCTTACATGAAGTTGAGGAGTCAGTTTTATGAAGACTTAGAAAACTGTTTTGGGAAAGTAAAACTTAAGTTTCAGTAGGAGCAGCACTGGTACAGCGCTGCAGAGCCTTTATGTGCACTGTCATTGAAGAAGTTCATGTTACTAAGTTTGTGTCAGTGATATTACAGATCTGCAAAAAATATCCCTAAATTAAGTTGATGACAAGCAGTGATGATAAAGGGATTTGGAGCTTTTCTCCTAATTTAATAGAGCTTCTCTACTGAGATCCAAACATTTTGGGGAAGGTATAATTACTATAACTTGGTAGAGCTTCTGTCAGATGAATTTAAAATGTCTAGGTTTTCCAATTTATAGGAAATGAAAATGCTGATTTCAAACCAATTGAATTTAAAAAGGATGTGGAGAAGCTTGAGAGAGTGCAGAGGAGAGCCATGCACATGATCAGAGGTCAGGAAAACAGACCTTATGAAGTGCAGGCTCAGGGGTGACCTGGTGGCCACATGTAAGTGTATGAGGGGTGCTCACCAGGATCTTGGGGATTGGGATCGGGTGTTCACCAGAGCACCCGAAGGGATGACAAGGTCAGATAGTCACAAACTCCTCCATGACCGTTTCAGGCTGGACATAAGGAAGAGCTTCTTTACTGTCCAAAGCCACAAGGTTTGGAAGAGACTCCTGCCGGAGGTGGTTCAGGCACCTACTTTGAACATCTTCAAGAGACATTAGGATGTTTATCTTGCTGGGATCCTATGATCCCTGCTGACTTCCTGCCCATGGGACAGGGGGCTGGACTTTATGATCTTTCGAGGTCCCTTGCAGCCCTAATATCTATGAATCTATGAATATACTGTTTTGGGATATTTTGGTTAATTGGCAACAAGCAGTTCATTCAGTACAGAGAAACAACATATCACGAAGTGACTTTTGCCCAATATGATTTAATTTTCCACCATACAGGGATGAGATAGCATCATAGATAGTTTCACCCTCACCTTGAGAAGAGAAAATGTGACTGCAATTGTTTGGTTTCTGATTGTTTCAAACTGCTGTGTAAAAGGTCTTTTGTTTTAAAAGAATTGAAGTAACTCAGTGGAAACTTCACATTGGCAACATATTATATATAACATGTACACTATACACATCAGTAGATATTACCCCTTTGCGTGCTTGTCTTCCACAGAAATGGCCAAAATGCTGGCCTGCCATGTTCTACCGATTGACACTGGCATGCTCAATGGTAGTTAATGTACTGCTGATACTAAACCTTTTATCAGTTAATAGTTGATTTTTATGAATGATTCCAATTAAGTATGGTTGCAGTGCACATACCAATTCCTCCTTAACTTTCCTACACAAGATTAAAAAAAAAAAAGCAGAGTTCTGGGATAATAGTCACTTTCAGAGTTTAAAGGACACAGAATGCAAAACACTAAATGGATTCACTGATGATTTCAAAAGGTTTGAGTTGTTGAAATGTTGTCCTGCGTTTCTCTGAGCTTTTCCTAAGTAAGGTCCGAAAACCTTGACCGTGACATTATAATCTTATTACTTTTCATCATCTTCATAATGATAGATATTTTTAAATGTATAGTGAGACTCACATATGATATTCCTTTTTGGAGTACCTAACATGATATAAGATCAAGTACAGTGGGCTTCAGTAGTGTGAGATTTCTTACGTATATTATATACTTTGCCAACACACTTGCTGTTAAATTTATTTATGAAAATAAAGTGTACAGCTATGCCACATAAGGTGTAATCTCAGATAAGCAGAAAATGAATGGATGAGGTTGTGGAAAAAGGGCTTCTAAGGAAAAGAACAGCAATGGTGGTAATTTACAGAACTTCAAAGGCTTTTAAGATGTTACAAGAGGCACATGCATGAATGAGAAAACGTTCCCTGCACTGCAAATTTGCAGCGTGGGGGCAAAATTAAAACCCTGGATATCCAGGGGTTAAAAAAACCCACAGCAGAAAAAGCAGGGCAGCAACCGGAGGCTCAGTCCTCCACAGAGATGGTCTGGTAGCAACCAGAGTGTCTCTACGGCTGGCCTTCACCCTGGTGCTGAAGCATGCTGCTAGCCCATGCAGGGCAGGCAGCGTGTCAGCTGCAGGGAGCTAGACCTTGGCTCCAGTGCCAGTAAGTAGGGGGTGGAAGGGGCTAGAGGAGTGGGGAAGGGACCATGTGGGGAGCCTCTGCTGGCCCCTACTGCTCTCCTAGCCCCCTGATCGCTGCCCCACTCTGCCCCATTCCCTGTTTGCACTTTCAAAGGCCCCCAATCCCTGCTCTGCCCGGCTCACCCTCTGCCTGCCCCTTGAGCCCCCCCAAGCTGTGCCCCACCCAGCCGCATTTCCTCCTCCCCAAGCCCTCCCCATTGATGCCCCGCCCAGCATCCTGGCAATTAAAACAAACAAAAACCTTGCACTCACCAGCAGTAGCATCTGCCATCGGGGTCACTGGGGGCCCCACACCCAACACAGGGCCAGATGATAGCCACAGCAGTCCTAGCCTGGACCCTGGTGTCCCCCACTGCCCCATACTGCGTGGGGGGGGTTTTGCCAGGAGGCCTGAGAGCCCCCACAGTCCCTGCTACTGCCAGTGAGTACATGCTTTTTTGATTTTTTTTAAGTGCCGGAGGCTGGGGGGAGGGGCAGCTTCTGGGGGGTTGGGGGTGTAAGCAGGAGATAGGGCTTGGTGGGACAGCCATTGTGGGGCCTGGGGGAGCGGGCTGAGGTGGGGCAGCCATCGGGGGTTTGCAGGAGCCAGCAGGGAATGGGGCCAGGTGGGGCAGCAATCTGGGGGCTTGGGGGAGCAAGCGGGGGTGGGGCATGTGGGCTCTGCAAGAGGGGGTAGGGTGGGGCTGCAGCCCCTGTAGGGGGCAGCAAAACATACAGGTATTTAGAAAGGATTTGGGGATATTTTACAGAGTGACTTCAGGATTTTTTTGTCAGGGATTTTTCAGTTTTCAAATAGGGAACACCAGAATTCCTGTTAGGGAGTCCAGTGGCAGGACCATGCCTGATCAGAGATAGCACCTTGGACCCAGCTGGCTGTGGCTGACCTGGCCACATGGGGTCAGGAGGACATATGTTTACAGTTCAAAGCAGGCCACCACACCTGGAACATCTTTCGGGTAATAGCTCCCTAGATGGCTGGGCAGGGGGCGCACATGGCAGTAGTGCCACACAAAGGCCAATTCTTCAGCCACAGCCTATTGGCAGCTGGCACAGAGGGGCAGATGCCTCATCTGGGCCCAGCAGGTGCACGACAGGTCACAGCCAGGCAGCAGCCCCTAGTGTCAGACTGCTGCAGTGGGTAAAGGGTGCAGGGAACTCTCAGGGCTGCTTTAGCAGACTGGCTGGCACAAGGAACAGTGTCCCCAGGTACCAGTTGGCTGGGCCCCAGAAGCTCCTGAGAGCAAAGAGCTTTGAGCTACTTGCCAGGGCAGCCTTTTATACTGCTGGGGACAGCACAGGTGCTAGCTCCAGGCTTTAGCTCCCCATGGCTGCAGATCGGGGAGGAGCCAGGTAGGGTTATTTTGCCCAAAGTGGCACAATTTGCTCCACACTGAAGTGCATGTCTGGGCATGTGTGGCGATGGAAAAAGCCTCAGCTCAAATTTGTACTGCTTCTATTTGAGCTGCTGCAAGCACATGTGCTTGCATGTGTGGACATGCCCGATGATGTTTTTTTCTCTCAGCTGGCATGCAGGGAAAAAGTCCCTCATCTTATAATTGCATATGGGGAAATCTATCTATGTGCATTGCCGATCATTAAATTGCTGCCAAGAGCAGCATATGCTCAGCAACTATATAACTATGAAATTGACTGAATACAGCCAACACTGAGCATGACTATAACCACACAGTCTGCATTAGACAAACATATATATTTTTATTATTATCTTATTTGGGGCAAAATAAGTTCTGAATTCTGTTGGGGAAGCACAATAGTCAAGTTCAAAAATTCAGCTCAGCAGAGCTCAGTTGTCCAAATCTGTGTGGTTCTGTTGCCAGGCAAATATATTCCATCCCAGACACATCAGCCCAGGTGTTTGGATACTCCCCAGATCTATGACAGGCACCTTGCATGCAAGCCTTGGGCCCAGAGGCCCTGGGGTTCAGATGCCCCTTGCCTTGCTTGATCTTAGCTAAAAGGCTAAGAAGCAAGAGGAGCCTACCACAACAGCATGTTAGTATAAACCATCTGAATAAGATATACACTAGCGCCCATTAAGTGAAGAGACATTCACTGCCAACTCTTTTTCAAGTCATGGTGAGCCATGGCATAGCATACAATTTGCCCAGAGTCCCTTTCTCAGCCTGGCACATACAATTAGTATCCTCCACAAGGTGAAGCCAGACCAGATTGCCATGAGCCTCATCAACACATACATTTTTGGAGTATCCCAGGACTTTTGAGAAGAGCACCAGGTTCCAGTCATGAGTGGGGGCCAACTAGCACATAGATCCTTTGGGGGTGGGGGTGTATCTGGAATATACATGTATCCTGGGCATGTCCACACAAGACTTTTTGAGTACACTGGACTAATTCTACTGCACATTACCACAGCAGGCAAAACCCATGCTAATGTACTAATGCACAATAGAATTAGTGTACTGTGCATTAGTGTCACCAAAAAAAGCATGCACCAGCGCTAATGCTCAGTAGCACTGATTATGGTACTTTAAGGTAGTACAGGTACTAAACTTAATGCGCTGTAATTACAGTGCATTAATTGAATGTGTAGATGTGCTCACTGAGCAGTGCTGAGCTGTGGGGCCACTGTGGGGCCAATCATACATGCTTGGCTGAGAGGGCATGAGAAAGGGATTTTGGGTGAACTGTGCTCAATTACATGGTTCATCATGGGTTGAAATGCTTTTGAGTCTGGTGGGGCCCAGCCCGGTGAACTACATGATAAATCGTGAGCCTTTTGGCTTTGGACTAATACAGTGCATACTTTATACTCTTGGCTATGATCAAGTGAGACCCCTAGGCCTGGGACCTCCCTGTAAGATGCCTGCCATAGATATGGATTGCACAGGTTGGGGCAGAGAGAGTGGGGGAGGAGAGGGAGAGTACCAAAGCCCCAGACCAATAATTTTAGGAGGAAGGATGCTTGCCTTGTGCTAGAGACACATGTTTGAATGACTGAGCTCTACTCAGTTGAATTCTGGAACTTGACTCTTGGGCTTTGTTCCAAGTGAATTTGAAATTGGGAACTGATTTGAACTTTGAAACAAATTAAAAAAAATAGTTTACAGTATGAGTAGGTGCTTAAAAGTGTTGCTAAAACTTGCAGTGGTTTAAAAAAAAGTGCATAATTTCCATATAAACTAAGTCAATAGGTACTATATACAAATTGCTACAGCCATGTTTAATTTCAAAGTTATTGTTTTCAGCACTTCCATGTGCTCAAGGAGAGCAGTGACTGATAGTAAGGGGAGGAGGAAGGCATTGCCCGGGAAAAGGTTGAGGGGAAGGAGGGAGCAAATGGCTACCTGACCCCTCAGATTTATTTTTCCTGTTGCAACTGGGGGGAGGGGGGTGCAAATTAATGGCAAAACTCCAATCATTAGATTCTGTGTCAGGAAGATTGTAACACATTTATACTTTTTCCATATATAGAATCTAATGGGGGTTTGTCTTATCAGATTCATCTTCTATTTGAGTAAATATGGTATTCCTTTGTGTGATTCGTATGTCTGAACATGACTAACGTATTGACAAGTTCCTTAATAACTTTCCAGTACTTTTCTTCTATTTTGAAAATATGTCAAGTGTAGACAGCAAGTCAGTAAATAACTTATCATCAGGGTTTTTAGAATGACAGTCTGTTTTTTCAAGCAGTCTTGTCTCAATGTCTACATTGACTCACTTTATGGTGGCTCACATTTCTTCCAAACTACTGGGTCTGGAACAAGAGTAGAAATTCTTCTCACTTGGTTGAGTGTTTGAAAGTACAAATAATGAATCACTTTAGTATAAGCACCTCCATTTTCAGCTGTGTTTCTACCACTTAAAAAAGGCAGCCCTTGAATACTGTTCCCATCTAATAACTAGATCTTCTGGAAGGGCTAGACATTTTTAAATCTGCAGGTCCAGATGCCTTCCACCCAAGGGTGTTGAGGGAGCAGGCAGGGGTCATTGCGGAGCCCTTGTCCCGGCTGTATGAGCATTCGTGGTCATCTGGCCAGGTGCCGGGGGATTGGAAACTGGCTAATGTGGTCCCAATTTTCAAGAAAGGGAGGAGGGAGGACCCAAGTAACTATAGGCCTGTAAGCCTCACCTCAGTGCTCGGGAAGATCTTGGAGAGAATCGTCAAGGAGCATATCTGTGGGGGGCCAGCAGGGGAGATCATGCTCAAGGACAATCAGCATGGGTTCATCAAAGGCAGGTCCTACTGACCAACCTGGTTGCCTTTTATGACCAGGTGACTAAATCCTTGGATGATGATGTTGCCATGGATGTAGTCTTTCTAGACTTTAAGAAGGCCTTTGACACTGTCTCTCACCCCATCCTCATCAATAAATTAAGTGACTGTGACATTGATGCCTACACAGTTGGATGGGTAAAAAATTGGCTGATGGGGCGCACCCAGAGAGTAGTGGTCGATGGGTTGTACTTAACCTGGCAAGATGTGAGCAGTGAGGTACCCCAGGGCTCGGTCCTCGGGCCCGCACTGTTTAACATCTTCATCAGCGACTTGGAGGAGGGGGTGGAAAGCAGACTGTCCAAGTTTGCTGATGACACTAAGTTGTGGGGCAAGGTGGACACACTTGAAAGAAGAGAGAGGCTGCAAATAGATTTAGACAGACTACGAAAATGGACAGATGAGAATAGGATGGGGTTCATCGTAGACAAATGAAGGGTGCTGCACCTTGGGAGAAGGAATCCACAGCATACACATACAGGCTGGGGAGTTCCCCTTTTGAAAGCACAGAGGTGGAACAGGATCTTGGAGTCATTAACTTCAAGATGAACATGAGCCACCAATGCCAGACCGCAGCCAGCAAAGCCATCCATACCTTGTCATGCATCCAAAGATGCATCTCAAGCCAGTCCAGAGAGGTGATACTCCCCCTCTATGTGACTTTGGTCAGGCCGCAGTTGGAGTACTGTGTCCAGTACTTGGCACTGCACTTTGAAAGGGATGTGGCCAGCCTGGAAAGGGTTCAGAGGAGGGCCACCCGCTTGGTGAGAGGGTATCAGGACAGGCGCTATGAAGAGAGACTGAGGGACCTGAACCTGTTCAGCCTCAGCAAGAGGAGGCTGAGGGGAGACCTGGTGGCTGCCTCCAAACTCATCAGGGGAGATCAACAGCAAATAGGTAGAGCCCTTTTCTCCCCAGCACCACTTGCCTTTCACAGTACTGCCTGCCCTACCATTTGTTCCCCCATGCCTGCCTCCATGCTACCTGTTCCCCTTGCCACCTGCCCCCCCACCAAGTGTCCCAGTGTTCCCTGTCCCCTCCTTCCCCACCCATGCCTGTGACTGCCCTCCTGCTGCCTGTCCGTATTACTTCCCCCCACTGCTGCCTCTCCCCACTACCCCATGCCTGCCCTCTGCTCCTCCCTTTACCTCCTCTTCCCCCTCCCCCTGCATCTCTCTGCTGCTTATCTTCTGCAGTGGCTCTGTGCCAGTGGCCCGGCTTTGGTCCTGGCTTCAGTTCAACCCAGCCAGTCAGAAACAGTGGTGGCAACACCAGACCCAGCTGGCTCAGGGCTGAAGTGGCCAGAGTCAGAGCTGAAGGTAAGTGGGTGGTATGGGGGAAGGAGGTGGTAAGGGAGGCAAGCTGAATAGTATCCGTGGCCATCCCCAAAATTGCATGCTGCATGTCTCCCCTGTGCACCTCCTCCAGTGTGTTATCTTCTTTGTGTGGTCTCCCCCGACACACAAGGCACCCCAGCTCAGAGCAGTCAGTGGCCTAGCTCTGCTTTTGGCCCTGAGCCAGGAGCAAAGCTGGAAGTGAGCTGTAGCTTCCCCTGGGCTGGTAATCAAATCTAAGATGAGGCTTTTTTCCTTCCATGTTAATTTGGGAAACAATCTCATCTTGGATTCAAGGTAATATGGTACATGTAGTATTTATTCTGTATTGAACTACATACTCCTGTGCCTTTAACCAGATAATAACTTTTAGTAAATTTATTTTCTTTCCTGTGTGTTGTAGGCATGGTAGAAATGTAGCTGCTAAATGGAAATGCTTATTTTTTAGTGTTTTTTTTTTAATAGTACTCCTCATAACTCAGTCAAAATAGGAAAAATCTTAGTTGAGCCTCAAACCCAATATTTCTAAAAGGTAAGTCTGTATGTTCTGTATTCAACAGAACCTGGAAGACTTCTGATAAGAATGGGCAAAATATGTACAATAAAATAGATTCTAAAAATATTAACTGTGGCATACAGTCTTTGTAGCATAAGCATAAAATGTATTACTTTCTGTTGGAACATGACATGGTTTCCCCCTCTCTTGTTTGTTGGGGCAGCTGTGAGGATTAGGATACATGGAATGGATTGACTTCAGAAAGCTGACTTCATTTCAGTTGGCCAGTGCAATGGAATTGATGAGCTAGTACCCAGCAGGGGAATGGGGACTGGATCAGAATAAACTGGCTGAGCTTAATCCACACGGGTTAGAAATAATGTTGCTAGCTTGGGAAAGCAATTGTTAGAATTTGAGCATCACATCACCAGATCGCTCATGGGACCACATTCTGCTGTTTCTGATAAACGTTCGTATTTCAGAGGTGTGATTTTTACCTAGGGTTACTATAAGATGTTTTTTAAGTGGTTTGTTTTTTTTAATTAGATAAGAGCACACATTTTCATGCCCCCTTTATGCTACCTCATCAATTCATTCTGTGTTCCTCCCTGAGTCCAGACCTGGTCTATTGCACGTCCTGTGCATGCTTTCCCCTATACTCACCCTTTCTCATCTTGCCTAATTCACTGTACTCATAGCATGCAACACTTTAGAAGGCAGTTTTCCCTGATGGGGGGAGTTAGGTAAATAAAACATCATTCTTACACTAGGCAGGCAAGGTTCTTTGAATACATGTGATATCTTTTATTATACCAAATGAGGAATTGGAAAAAAGTTCTTAACAAGCTTTTGGGCTCAATCACCCCTTTTCAGGCAGAGTCTCTGCTGGTCTGAGACTCCAAGGAATATATAGGGCATGTGTGACAGGAGTATCAATATCGGAACCTTTCCAGGGTGGCTCCGCCCTCCTGTAATGGGCCAACTGCTTGCCTACTCGCCTGCCACGCCTTGATCTTACTTGATTAGAAGATGGTTGTAATCAGCTGGAGGCTGCCCATTTTCTGCGCCCTGGTGACAGGGGGTGCTACCTGTGGCTCCTTTTCCTCCTCTGCACCACAGCCGAAGCCTCACAGATGGAGTTGACATGGTTTGACTTGGGCCCTGTTATGTTCTGGCCCTCCTCTTTACTCCCCGGGCTCCTCAGTGCCCCCCTCTCGCTCTGGGGCTAGGGCCACTGCACCCCTCAAATGCTGCGTCCTCTCAGGTGCCAGGAACCCCCACGCTACTGGGGAGTCCCTATGAGGCCTCCTCCAACCCCTAACACCCTCACCTGGTCCTCCCGTCAAAACAGTAAATATAAAACATAAAGCCCCTGGGCTACAACATAAAAACTAGACCTCCCGGTCAAACAAAATCTACTCCCTACTAGAGAGTGAGGGTGGGGGGGAAGGAGGGCTCCTTAACCTCAGCAGTGACTGGGGGATGCTCTCAACACCAGAGTCCTCCCCTCTGTCTCAGCTGAGTCCCTACTCCCACAGCTGCTGGAGAGGGACTGCCCTTCTGGCCTCCTACCTGGGCTTAAGAAGGGATAAGCCCTGCCCCTTCCTGTCAGCTGGTTTTACCAGTTGCCCCAGCAGCCAGCACCTGTGCAGCCCTGGTGACTGGCAGCTGAGCCTCCCCTTTCCTGCCACTAGGGGTCTCCCCAGAGCAGTCTCTGCTCTCAGGTGCAGGACACCTGAGTGCACTGCGACAGCATGTGAAAGATACCATACCATACTTATGTCTGCCATACTTTCCAGTCATTATGCTAAAATTCTTATTTTGCTAATGCAGCTTTGACTTTTGCCCTGTGACTTGAGCAAATATAATTACAAATTAACTGAAATCAGTTGCCAATAAATGTTATAATAATTTCATTCAGCTTTCCCATAACCAGATTTAGATACTACTTTAGGTGCTGACAGAAGCAGTTTTTTCAAACTGTGGCAGCTGTTGTGAAGTTACGGCTCCTTGGCTAATACTTTGGGACCAACAGATTATTTAGATTTCATTAACATTTAATTGGCCCACAACATCTATGTCTTACTAATGACAGATGGTTACAGAGAATGTGGGGGCCGATTTATTTTTTTATATTTATTATTTAAAACTTTTCTCCTTATTTTTCTCCCTTCATGATAATTTTGCATCATGGTAGTTTAATTTAGTATATTTTAATTGGCTATTGAAAATCTATCTTTAAGTGAAGAAATAATTTAAAAAAACCCAAAAACCTGAAGGCAGAGAATACTGTGACAATGAAGTGTCAGATAACCTTTAATGTTCTCCAAGAAACCCTAATAGCAAATGTCGATGTATTTTAATTATTTATTATTATAATAAGATGATGTATCAGGGCATAAATTATGATGTTTTATATAGTCAAGTATTTTACGTATACGTATGAATGAGATAAATACATGATATGTATGTACTCTGTGTGTGTGTGTGATATGTGAAACATGACTTGGGGGTTAGTACCTTTGTATATGCGGAATTCCATTTCAAAAGCAATGATTTTGAGCTTAAATTTAAATGACAAACCAAAAGACAAACCTGAATGCAATATTATTTTATTTTCAAGAAATATTTACTTCATTCTCAGAGTCTGTTGGTGGCGTGAAGAACATTACTACAGTAAGCAGTTTGCATGCTGTTGTCATTAGTTGTATTCTGGAGTTTGTTTATTTATTGCTTAGTTTGGGTCCTGTTTCCACACTAAATGATAATCCTCCATATTTCTTGTTCATACTGAACAAAAGCATGAGTCATGGGTGACATTTCATAATAAAATCCAAAGTGTGAAGAGCTATAAGAGCTATAGGATATGAAATCAAAACAAACATCAGTTATGAAAGCGTAAGAGATTGCAGTCTTGAAACAAATTTCATTGATTTCAATGAAAGTCCTTCAATTGAATTTATCAGGACCTGTGTGTTACTTGAATTTCTTTCATTCTCTTCCTCATATTTTCTATTTCATTTCTCCAGAAATTAGGAGAAGCTTTATCAGAATAACAGTAGGTTTTGGTAGGTTGAAATGAACAATTGGTTTATTCATGTTAAGTTACATTTCACTGCATGGTGGCAATGGGAATCAGTGACCTGATCCAAGAGCTTATTGAGGTCACTGGCAGCCTTTTATGCAGAAGTTAGTAAATAATGCTATTAGTCATATTTCTAGAATAATAATAAGACCGAATAAAGTTTTCAGAAAGTTGTTATATTTATGGTTGCCGATTGACAGCCCTTTGCCAAGGTGCTCTGTTAAAATGTTGTATCTAGAATGCTATGAGTTCTTTTCAAGCAAAGGAAACAAGATGCATCCATAAATAAGTTATACAATACTGGCAGTGATCCCTTCTTTCCTCATCTTGTAGTGCAATAACATCAGTTTACAGGCTAGTTCAAGTATTTATTTTCTTTATTTTCTGATGCATTAAAATATTAGATACAGCTGCTGAGACCCAGTATCATTTATTTTAAATAATAAAACTAACTACAAATATTAGACTCCCTTTCACCTCAAAAAAGTAAAAGCTCATCTCAGAAACCCTTGTCCCTAGCCCCTTAAGCAAGCTCTGCAGGAGATAGATGACCTTTCTACCTGTCATGCAAAAGTTGTGCAATGTTTTTAGTTGTACAATTCTTTAATAAAATCAATGGGAGTTATACACACATTATGCTGAACAACGAGTACCTGTGTTTGTATTATTTGAAAATATTGATTTAGAGCACTAGGAGTTATTTCAATTAAAACTATAGCTTTTAATCATAGGATCATAAAAAAATAAGGAGGCAAGTAATGTTGGGAGGTCATTTATTCAATCCCATTATGCCAATGCAGGATCAAATAAGTCATCTAGGTTCTTATTGACTGTATGAGAAAACAATGTCACCATATTCTCCATACTAAGAAATTATGGCAGGAAGCATATATTTTGCTTTGCACATGGGTAAACTTAGTGATTAGCTTCATGAAAAGTGTACTAATGAAAGTGTAACAGTATATCTGTCGGTACATCTTTGCCAATTTCATGAGGCCTAGTAAAACCTTGATGTGACCCCAGGAAAGAATATATATTTTGTGAAAAAGTAACACAATAAAATAATTGTTTTAGTGAGAACTTTGAATCCTATAAACCTGAGAGATGCCTGGAAGGACAAAACACTGAGAACAAGCAAAGATTGGAAAGACATTATGTTACTCTCATATCCACCCATTGGGATCTTTCAGCCCATTTATCATTCTGCTTTCATGACTAGAATGGTTCACCTGGGAAGTCAATGGTGAAAATATGCTCATAAACCCAGTACCTGCTTCAGTGCCCTCCATAATGCATCTCCTTATGCCAGTTAGGAGGAGAAGCATTTTTGAAATGAAACATGACACTATAGTTCAAGTGGTGCAAAAGCTAGTTTATAAACTAGCAGCAGGCCCCAGAACTAATGGAATGAGTAGAAAGAAAAGATGCAAATTAAAAAGTTATAATTTTGAACGCAGATGGGATGTCAGTGTCATTGCACATATAGCTTATTGAAAGGGTATTTTTGGTGACTAAATCCCAGAGCAGTGGTTCTCAACTTCTTAAAATTCAAGTTATTCCTTGTGTTAGATTCAATTCCAGCTCTAAGCTTTCACTTATTTTTTTTTATGATGGAAGAATAATAAAGGAATTCTTTTGCTGCAAACAACTCAAAAAGACAACAGCAGGTCAGAAATGTTTTGACACTATTCATAGATTGTAAGGCCAGAAGGAACCGTGGATCATCGGGTCCATCCCCCTGTACCAAGCAGGGAAGACAACTGGGGGTCAGGTGACCCCAGCAAGGTGACTGTCCAGTCTCCTTCTGAAGATTTCCAGGATAGGTGATTGCACCACCTCTGGAGGCAGCTTATTTCACAGTCTGGAGACCCTGACTGTGAAGAAGCTTTTCCCAATGTTGAGCCTGAATTGATCTTCCAGGAGTTTGTGGCCATTACTCCTGTTTTTCCTCTCAGGTGCCGAGGTGACAGTTGCTCACAGAGTCCTTGATGTACTCCCCTAGTGTAGTGGTAAGCTGCTACTAGGTCCCCTCTCAGCCTTTTTTTCCTCGGGCCAAAGAGTCCGAGATCCCTCAGCCTTTCCTCGTATGGCTTGCCTTTTAAGACTCTGATCATACAGGTGTCTCTATGGACTTTCTTAAGTTTGTCCACATCCTTGTTGAAGTGCGGTGCCCAGAACTGGATGCAGTACTCCAGCTGCGGTCTCACCAGTGCTGAGTAGATCACCTCCTTGGCTTTGCTGGAGATGCTTCAATTGATGCATGCCAGAGTATTATTTGCCCTACTGGCTGCAGCATTGCACTAGCTCATATGGATTCCTCTTTGAAATCACTGTAGTTTATCCCTGTTGTAGAATCTGTGGGTACCTATATACATGTTCTGGGGTGCAGTTGGGGGCGCATTTTAATTAGAGTGGATTTTGGGAGCCTAATTAAAACGCCCACAACATCTCATGTATTCAGTGTCCCATGTTTCAAAACATTGGTGGGGGTGCTTTAACTAAAGCTTGTTTGGGGTGCTGAATGCATGAAATGCTGCAGCATGCTCCAGCAGACTCAGTTCCTCAGGTCTGCTCTGGACATGCTGAAGCATGTGTAAAAGTGCCCTATGTCATAGTCCTCCACCATATCCTAGGCATATCCTTTACTTCCTCTTGTGAACTCAGCAACCTCTCAGGAACAAGATGGAAAGTAACTGTAAAATACTCATCTTAACCCATTTGAAGCATCAGAAAATATTAGTGCATTATTGCTATGTGTATCTGCCATGAAGCAAATAGACAACTTTGAGCTGTATTTATTAAAATATATGCAAGCAAAACTGTGAAGCTTAGTGTTGGGAGATGACTGTTTCCCACAGTGATTTCTTTTTTCTCTACTGAAACTTGTACATTGCTGTTTCCCCCACTTAATGATAATAAAAGGAAAACAAATACTTAAGATTAATTGCTTTATTTTTAATTCACTGAAATTCTTTCTACTCAAAGTTTTGAGATTATTTTTATTTTTATTCTATCCCTTCCTAAAACATTATTATGCCAACTGATAGCTGTTGCACACCGTAGGGAATATTTACACATACAAAATCTATTTTTATAAAATTAGTCTCTGTAAAATTGGATAGTAAACATAAGCAGCAAAGCTCTTGGAGAAAATCTGATGTCATTAGCAATTACATATGCCAAAGGATGTTCATGGCTTGAAGCTATTATCTAAATGTATGATTTCCTTTTGATAAATCCTTAAATAAGACCTGACTTTATTTTTCTTTCATTTTGTAAAAAACTGGAATTAAACATTTCCCTGTTAGTTTATTTTTATACTGTTACTTGAAATGACTGCTTTATGGAGGGGAATGATGAAATTCTCTACTCAGTAACAGCTAGGTAAGCTCAATTATTATAGTATAATGTTGGGTTTTTTGGGTGTAAAAATAACCAAGTGCAGAATATAGATCTTTATGTGTAACTGGTTAACTCTGCCTTAACTTTATGCAGTTTTTGCCATTTTCTTCTTTCTATTCAGATGTTCCCCCACTTCTGCGTGAAGAATTTACTCTGAGAAATCAGTGCTGCTCTGCTAGCTAACTAGAGTTGTATGCATCCTTCACACATCTGTGATAAATTTGCATACCTTTGGATGGAATTATTTTTATTTAAAGAGTAAATAGGCACTGAGCTATTTTACATGACATTTTCAGCAAACAAAAAAGAAAATTTAGCCAATTTAAATAAATGTTATAGTCAATTCAGGGAGTTATTTTTACTGTAATAGAATTTTTTTAAAGTTATCAAGTTGGTTGTTTATATCAAAATTTCTCAAGTGGCTTTCGTGTTAAAGTAAATTGATAGCATTATTTGACCACAAACTAAGAGAAAGAAATGCAACTGTTTTGAAACAAGTACATAAAATTATACAACTCTTTTAAAAAGGAAAACATGCTTTTTCATCTATTTCTTTATCACCATATTAAATCTCTTTTCTGACAGCTAAGAGGAAATTACAGTGATTTAGGGAGTGAATCTTTATCAGTGGTTGACAGGCAGAAAAAATTGATAAGGCCATACAAACAGTTATTTATAATAGCATTTAGTTGGAAAGTGGCAGTCGCTCAGTGTTTGATTTATGTAATTTTTCATGGCAGTAGAAATACCTTCTGTAGTCCATCAGACACTTTTTATGAGCTTGTTATTGAAGTATGAGTGTGTGTCTGTTCACTGCAGAAAGAACAAGATAAATGCAAAAATGGATACAGTTGTGTAGCAGATAATGCAATTATAGATTTCTATTCCTGCTTCTTGGTGATAATTCAGTTTAAAGGCTCAATGGTATTTAACACTTCTGTTGTACTTAATAAAAGGCAAAGAGTGGGCCAAATCCAGCCTATGCCTGGCTCTCATAGTGTGGGGGAGCTAGGCACATGCATCCAGGGCAGGATTACACAGTAGGAAAATATAAGTAACATTTTCCCTTGTCTGTATGAGGAATGGATTCTGTTTGCATGAAATATGAAGCAACTTGCTTGTTATAGTTCGGGATAGGAGAACTATTGTGGGGAAAAATGTCTCCATCTACCCAGTCACATTTTTTAAGAAGCAACATTAAATCAACTCTTTCAAAAACTTCTGGACTAGTGCTCCACCACATTTCTCTGGTGCTTTTCTCACCAAGGTTCTGGCCTACGTGACAGTTGGAAATGCCAAACTAATGCCAAACTGTTGTGAGAAGTGTTTTTATTTTTTATTCCTCCTGCTATTCTGGCAGGAGCTAGAAGTGCCAGCATTAGTCTTATGAAGAGATCCAGTTTTTTGCAAGAATTCTAGGTCAGTTTTAATGGACTCAGGAGGTTTTCTTCATTTTGAAAATGGTTGGAGAAACAGCTGCAATTTTGACTCCGTAACTCACCTTGGGCTCCTTACCTCCCCTTCTTATCACGTGGCATTGTTTCTCAAGAGGGGAATAGGCCCCTTACTTTTTCCCAGTGTGCAAGAGACTGTATAATACTAACATTTTGCTATTGCTCTTCTGCCCAGCCTGCTGTGCACAACTTCCTCATTTTATTGGCATTCTATCGAAAGCCAGTAGAGCATCAGTATTCCCAGCAGCTGTGAAGATAGATTTCTATTGAAAGTATTGATGCTTGGTATGTCGGACAATGATAACATGAGATTAGAATTCTAATGAATAAATTCCCACGGTAGACTGCTATGCGTTTTATAGTGTAAGAAGGTTTTTCACATTGATAAACTCATGGGGTAAGATCCACAGTTTCTGAAAATATGCATATGAGATATCCATATGAATGGAGTAATAGAAGTTTATGTTATCTGAACCCTTGGCCTGGGTGAGATGAGAACTGTATAACCTTGGGGAATACTAAATGTAGCAGTGAGGATGAATTAAAATTAAAGACAGAAAATAATTAGCAAGGGTCCTTGGTTTAAAAAATTCCAAAGTTCTCTGATAAAAATCCAAAATTCTCTCGTTAACCCCCCCCAAATCTGCATTATTCCATGATTAAAATGAAACACCACTATAAGTATAGGTATCCGTTGAGCACAATTTTATATTTACAATTGTAAAGCAATTTGGAAGCCTACCAGTGCCTCAGTCATTATAATAAAATACGTTCTAAATAGCTATACATTTTGGCATTTGATTTCTTGGGGTTTTTTTATCATGGAAAATCAGAGCTCTTCCTGTCCCCTTCACTCACCAAGAGGTGGGTTCAGCTGTGGCTCCCCCTCCCTGCCTTGTGGTGCTAAGCAGCCTTGATATGTCGGTGCCCGTTACTCTCAACCCACAACCCTCCCCAGCCCTGCTGCGGCCCCTCGCTCCAGACCCACAGCCTCTGCCTACTCTCCACTCGCTCCCTCCCTGCAGCAGCTCCCCACCCCCATTCCCCCTGCATCAGGGCATGAGATCAACTGCAGCTGTCACCCCCACTGCTTTGCAGCACTCAGCAGCCCTGACATGCTGGTGCCTTGCCTCTGCCCCTACCATTGCTCCTCATTCCCAAGCCACAGCCCCGCAAGCCCTGAAAATTTCATTTTCACCCCCCTGCCCTGCCCCTGCTTAACCTGCCAGCTCTCCCCAGAGGCAGGGATGTAAATATTATTTAAAATACTATCTGTTTAACCTCTTCCAATTATATCAGTTAAGCAGTTAACCAATAGGTTGTACCTAGTTTAGTGCCCCAGCCCCTTACATCTTCACTGTGCTCCCGGCACTGTGCAGGTGTGAGACTGCTGGTGGGTAGTGTGAGTGGTGCATGTGGGCCCAGGGTGTTCCTGAGGGGCAGTGGTGCAGCAGCTCCATATTGGGAGGCTGTTGTTGCAGCCCTAGCACTGCTCCTGGGATCCCTGCTGCACTGCCACCCTTCAGGAATGCCCTGGGGCCTCACTCACTATGCAAGAGGCCGGTGGTGACCCCTCAGATCTAGTGCTGTCTGCTCAAGCTGCTGTGGTGCCTCCTTGGGCTGAGCCAGCCATGCACTCAGCCCAGCTGGCTGAGCCAGACTCCATGTGGCCCCAGTGCCATGGGTGGAGAGGGGGAGGATGCAGCATACTTGATGGAGGCCTTCCCACTGGGACCAGACCCTGCTTCCCTTCAAGGCAAGCTGGGAAGGGCCTGGCCCGGCAGCACGGAGGAGCCTGCCAGGTCTGGGCTGCAGCAGCACAAGCACAGTGGGAGGTACACGGAGCCTGTTACCCTGCCCGGGCCCCACCACAGTTGTGGGGTGGGGCTGGGCAGGCTCACTGCATGGCTAGAAGTCTCAGTGCTGTGGCGAGAAGGCTCCACTGGAACTCTGTCGGGGGCTGAGCACCTTCATTCCCTTCCCTCCCCATGGTGATGGGATCAGAATCCAGGCACAAGAGAGGTCCACAGCCTGGCTCTGTCTGCACGCCAGTCCCTGCCTCTGCCTGGGGAGGCAAGGGGAATCTGGGGCTCTGCAGCTGGGCAGCACCCTCTAGTGTGCCTGCCTTCTTCCCTCTGCCTGTGGCTCACTCTCCATGAGTGGTTTTCCACTTCAAAGGGGAAAACCTGTAAGTTTAGAATTTTGGAAAACCCAGATTCCTGTATCATTAGTCACGGTTTAATCAAACTCATCATTAATAAACTTTCCTGATAGTGTTCCTACATTTTCCTTTTCCTTTTGTTCCGCCTTTGCTCTCTTTCTACCATCACCATTCATCTTTGATCACCACACCTGCACATTAGGCTACCGAATCATGTTCAGTTAAAGGTATGGTGGGATCTGATCTTCACTCACAATAGTCACACCTTCTGCCATGCCACAATTGCATGGCAGGAAGCACAGTTTTGGGGGTTGGGAATTGGCTGCCAATCGTGTCATATGGGATCATGATCCCAGTCTGCCCTTGTACTGGCAATTGGCAAACTGGGGCCCTGGTGCTCCCATGACTGGGAGTGCTGGTTAACTGATCAGGGCTCCTATGACTGGGAGCCCCAGTCAGCTGAAATGCTTCCATGAGTGTGATGCCTGATCAATCAGCTGACTGGTAATCCCAGCTTTGGGAATGAATCTGCGCCCTTTAGTGTCATTGTGGTCCTCAGATCGGGAACATTGGTCAGGTGATGGTGCTGTGAACGTGCTGAGTTTATGGTGTGATGGGAACCAACTACAAAGTTATTACACCTCTATTATATAACATCTTTGTGGCTTTTTCCCTGTTTTATCATACCATTAATAGAATGAATGCATGGCCAGGTTATTATTTAAGATGTGTTTAACTGGTTAATTGTATCTTAAGTGTAATATCTGACAGGGGCTAGTAATCGTAGCTAAAATCGTACCTAAAAGCTAGTAATTGTAGCTAAAAGCCCTGACTATAAAAGAAGGCCTTGCTACCAAGATAATTATTTTTTTTCCCATTTAACAACAGGGTAGTGAGACAGAGATTAAATGGTTTGCCAAAGGACTTGGAGAAAGTTTATGTCAGAGCTACTTATTCCATTCATATTTTATCAGAGCTAGCATTTTGTCTAAAGTATGAGGTGGTCTCATCTCTTCCCTATACATCTTTCTTCCTGGTCTATATTCATTACTTTTGCTCCTTTCTAGAATCAAGGCACTCTTTGAAAAATACCAGCTCTTAGTTTTTGCTCATTTTTTGACTATGAAAAAACACAGCAATTTTGTGTTGCAAACAACTCAGACTACAGCAGGTCAGAATATTTTTAACACTATGGATACTTATCTGAAATCACTGAGTACTTTTGAATTATGTTTGGACACTTAACAGTGCTAACATTTTGGGGCATTCTGCAGCACCCCTAAAAGGACCCCAGGGTGCTTCAACACCCTGGTTGAGAATCACAAAGTATTCCAGGTGCTGTCTCACTATTTTCATAAGCCTATTGTCATAAGCCTCAGTGTTCATAGGTCTATGCACATGAGATGCCACAAAGCCCCCTCTTCATTATTCAGGAGTGAAGATGGTACAGGAATCCGAGCACCAATTTCAGGGAGGATAAAGACCCCCAAGTCATCTTGTAGTCTTCTTGTCCATTCTGATTGCTGGAGTGGCTAGGAACAGACATTCAAAAAGTCAGAGCCTGAATTGATTCAATCTTTGCAGGTTAGTCTAACTTGCCTATGTTGAACTAATTTGCAACTGCACAGACACTCCCTGTGGACTGAGGAAATGCAGGCATGTGCCTGCAGTTGCTCAGGCCACGAGTGGGGGGTGGTAGAGCATGCCCTTGGCTTCAGGGAAGCTGTGCTGGGGTAGGGGTGGTATGGCGAGCCAGGGCAGTAGCCTTGGCTGAATTGGTCCCCCAGGGGGCAGTGAGGATAGAGGGGGGAATAAACCCCCCTCCCTACCTCCTCTGCCTCAGGGAAAGATGCTGGTTGGTGTCTGGCCACACCTGGCCCCAGCCCCACTGCTGCAGCAGCGAGAGGAAAGCACCTGGCAGACCCGGCTCAGGCCTCTGCCGGTGGGACAGGGAGGGGGAAATTAAACCCCTCTCTGGCCAGTTTAGCCATGGCTACTGCTGGGGCTGGCCATGCCCCCGCCACTGGAGCAGCCAGCATAGAGAACTGCAGGTATGCGCTGGTGAGATAGGGGAGGGAGTGAGAAGTAAGCTTCTTCCATGTTGCCTTCTGGGGCCAGCGTCTGGCCAGATCCCTGTCCCTGCCTGCCCCTGCTTGGGCTGGGGAGCAGAGGGCCAGGACCAGCCCTGATCAGCTGGAACAGAGCCCAGCCTAGAAAGAATGCCAGGATGCTGGGGGACTCTGGTTTGACTTAAAACAGGAAGACATCTGGGAGAGATGTTACATGAACTGGTTTGAGATCAGTTAGTTAAATCTAATACTACATTCAATCAGGTTTGTCTCAAACTGGTTTTAGCCATTTTGAAAGTGGTTTATGTGTACTGAACATTTGTTTTGCTACAGTTTTAAACAAGTTTCTTATCACTTACACTGGTTTATGGGTAATGTCTGGCTCTAGCCAGTATGTCCACAATGAACCCCTTGCAGACTTCCTACATATCTTCAAACCCTATGTACAAGAAGTGTCCCCAAATAAGAAGCCAATACAAAGTGTGAGGACTGTCCCCTTGACATCATTGCTGATGTAGATGGCTGTAATTTGCTAACATTGATCTGTGCAAATGGCAAGTTCTGGACATTGGTGGAGTATCTGTAAACAGATTATTGCACTTGAACACAAAAATTTTATAATTGTAATGGGAATTAGCCAGCTAATTACCCTAATTTGGTTTGACAGTCTCAGTGATTGTTTATCTTGAGTTTAACTTTGGGATGCCAGAATACTTTGTCAGAGTACTTCAAAAGAAAGTCTGGCATATGTTCTAATCATTACAAAATGACAGTAATGACAAAAATTTGGAAGTGACTCAAAGTCTTTTTTTAAGCATGAAGTTTAAATATATGTTTATTTTTAAAATGTAGGTTATACCAGTAAAACAAAGCATTTTTAAATATAGCTTTGTAGGCAGCAGCCTTTCTAGAAAAATGTTTAATATCTTAATCCTGACTTGACTTTCTTACAAAATCATTTCATGCATATTTCCTTTCAGATAATATCTTTTCTTTCCTTTTTGGACTTGGAATGAGAGAGACACTGTTCAAATCCTGAATTAGTCCCCTAGTTACTGGTTTACTTTCAGACTCAAGTTGAAAACTTTAGGTGGCACTAAGTAGCCTGCTAGTGATATGGAGCTAAAACCTGTTTTTCTTTCCCAGTATATATGGTCTTCTTTTCTCATGGGACAGTTTTAGCTGGAAGAATGCAAATTTCAAATAGTCTTTTTTTTTTTTTTCTTTTTTGATCAAAGAGCAGTGGAATGTTTGAACAATAAAGAAACACTGTGGCTATAATCATTGCAATATGTTTGTGTCTTATATTTCCCCAGAGAATTCAATTATACCCTCATTGACCAAGCAATCATTTGTCTCTACTTCTGTTGTGCTGCTCATTATACAAAATCGTTGTATTAAACTGTTACGGTTGTGGTTGACTAGGTTACCTTGAGGCTTATCTGCATAAAGTCCCCTCTCCAAAGATACCATAACCAAATTACAGTACATATCACAGGGAAAATCTGTAATGTGCATGTGGTATATATGCACTTATAGCCTTGGAATGCATATTATAGTGATGCCTGTTTCAGAAATAATAATTGTCACACTGCTGGATATATCTGTTCCTATTTCCTATCATTCTAACCTTATTATATGTAAACCAGTTTGGAAATAAAGAGGCAATTCTTTTTCCCACTTCTGTGAGTGAAATAAATATATAAATAAGATGACAAAACAGAGTCAAGTTTCTGATCGGTCCTAAACATGTATAGCTAGCTCCCTGTTAATATAGCCAAACAATCTTTGATTCTTATGTTATTAAACTTTATATTAATTTCTTAGAGGTAGTGACTACACTACACCTAGGTCGTGTCATAGTATACCTTTAAGAGTAAATTGTAGGTGGGAATACTGCATTGGAGAGGTCTGCATGGGAGCAGGGGAGTATTAGGTGGTCCCCTAGTGGTCATTCTGCATGTTCATTCTGCAGTTGCCATTGCAGCCTCAAGTTCATAGCAGACTTCAGCCATTCTGTCCCATCACACATACATTTTACTTGGAAATATTCATCTCATATTCATACAGACATACAGTTAAAAAGCAAACCAGCCCACATCTCCGCTGGGACAATGGGCACCTATAACAAGCATGGAGGTTGCTCCAAGGTGCTGGAAATCCATCATGTGGGAGCAGACGCAATTAATTGAGTCTGCTGGAGTGTGGCAATTACCAGGCTCTAACAGCCTCCCGTGTCTCATGTATCAGCACCCCCATGCTTAAAAATGGCTGTGGGAGCACTTGAACTAAAGCTTATTTGACGACCATTAATTCAGGTGCCTGTGCTCCCATTTTTAAGCACAAGACACACTGGCAATTTAATTAGAGCAGCTCTCAGAACATGAGTAAAAGTGCCCAGGAGAACTATATAGAACTACACCTGGCTATTTAGTTTCCTGCCTCTCCAGCCCAAGACGGCTTTGCGTCACACAGGAAGGGCTGGAGTACAGAAGTTTCTACCTCTGCATGTCTCCTTTTCTCTTTTCAGTATCTTCCTCTCTACAATACCCAAATGAACTTCCTTCACTTTATTATCATGGTAACAGAGAATAACGATGTTCCTAAAATTAGGCAATATTGCTGCCTCAAACAGATCTTTTTTGCTTTGCCTGTAAATGTGTGCTGTAGCAGATTTGTTTCTTTCAGCTTTTCCTGTTCTGCCATTGCATTGCGGCTCATTTGGGGGGGGGGGGGCATGGGGATGGAAGGAGGGTGGCTTCCACCTCTGTGTGCACTCCTGGGCAAGCATGGTGGGGCCACGTGCTCCCTGGATCTGTGCACAGGGCGAGGGTGATCTGCCACTGCAGGTTTTGCTCCAGGTGCCAAACTTCCATGCCACAGTACTGATTGCATGTACTGGTTTTGTGGTGCTTCCTCTGGCAAGGACTGGTTAATCATAGCAGACTTCGATTTTGAATTAGATTTTCTTCTTAAGCCTCTAAGTATAGAAATTTAATTGAGGTTTCACTGCTGCAAGGAAGAAATGCTAACTAGTCTACCAACTGAGCTTCCTTATTATATTAGTTTATGCTTAGTTGCTCAGGTGAGATGAATAATTTTCTTTTCTGCCTTGGCCAGATTAACTCTATAGCAACACTATTAGCATCTGTTTAGGCAATTGTGCATGCTGAATTATTTTAATATGTCCATTTCAAAACTAGTTTTATCTGAAGTTAGTATGAAAACGCAATCATATGTACCAATTGCTTATTTTCCTGATTTTGTTTTGATCTACCATGCAGTGTTAATATCTGTGAGGGTGCATGTATGCACCCAGTGACTCAGAGAAGGTATATGTCTTTTCCATGTTACGCTTCAGTTGTTTGAATAATCAGATGAAGACCCTGAATGTTGTCTATGAAAAAGAAATCATCAAATGGAAATCAAAATCCAGCACCAATGATGTAAAGAAAGAAGCTGTTGTTACATCTTGTAAATCTTAAGCAGATTCTGTTATTGCACAGAATGAATGCATAACGTGTTAGCGCTCTGTAAAATTCACATGTCCATTTAAATTGAACATGTGGAGTCTGATTCAGTCTGCTATGGGAATTGTCATTTTATAAGGAAAAGAGGAATGAAGAAAGAGAGTTCTGCATGAAATGTAGGGGTTTTCAGAGAGTTCAATAAAAGTATAGCAATCTGGATTTAGTTTGGTATTGGGAAAGCTAAAGTACGTAACTTGGAATGTAGTTTGGTACTTATAAAAATATTCAATAACTGGAGAAAATGTAATAACTCTTGTCTCCTCAACCCATACCTCAAAACATACATATTGTATATTTTCTAATTGTTCCCTGGATAGCTCTTCTAGGATTCTGTTTTTAAGGCAATTTTTTTTTTCTAGTTTCAGCCTTTTTTTTGGGTCCATTCTAACTTTTTTTTGCCTTTAACAATCATAACTTAGTAAAACAGTGTGCGTGATTTGTGCTCATGTGGCAAATTAACTTTTCTGGGCTACACTGTGAATCTGTCCTACAGTTTTTATACATCATCCCCATACAAGACTTGATTTAAGGACCAGGGTGTTTTTGCTTGCACAGTATATAATTATGGGTTGGAACAAATATCCCCATCTTTATCATCAGCTGCAGTTGTGTTCATTGCTGTGTCCTGTCCTCTATTTTTCTAGTTGATAAATTTGTTGTGTACTATTAAGGAACAGATCAGCTAGACTTTAAAGGGAGAGATGAGAGATTGTCATTTCTTGTAGTTTAGTGTATTATCACCACGTCATCGTGTCATTTGACATCAAAATACATGCGACTGGATGATGAAGATGAAACATTACGTGTCAGTGCTAAATTAAAAAAAATAAAATGCTAAATTATTGAATTTTGGTTGACAACAGTTAGTGGCCAAGAGAGCCTTCTGATTTGTCAGTTATACAATTTTGAGCATCAATTTTTTTTTGGAATATTTGATAGACCCCCTATCTTCCAACCCTTGGAAGAATCAGATGCCTCATGCCATAAGGTGAACCATACTCCAGTATTTTTGCATATTACTAGATTGTTGAATTAAGTATGTTAAATTAGTTACATTCAAAATTGCATTCAAACCACTGGTAGTCTTACTACTTCGAAGGGAAGTGATCTAAACCCCTTCTGGTACTCAAAGCATTAGAAATAAAGGGGACTGTCCCTCCCCCCCTGCAGTTGTGCTATATTTACAAATTGATGTAGCTCTACTTTTGTAGATGAGTGGAGTCCCGATCGTTCAATAGGACAAGCAGAACCACAGTGTTTGTGTTTGTTCCTCTGAAGAAACACTTAAATTATAATATGAATATTTCCATGTTCTTGGAAGCAGTATATTTGCTGTGGTTTTCATCTTATGCTATGAGATTTCCTTTTTAAAGTTCAGTTTATTTATTCAGAAAACAAACAAAAAATATATGTGGTTTTACTGTGCTTGAAAGTGTGGCAGGCTGGACCAGGTCTAAGTTTAATTTTCTTAACAGGTCATTACTGATTAGACCCTGAACTGATGCTCTGAAAAAGAACAGAAAGTAGTCTTCTATCAGGAGTTTTAAAAAAACAAAATGTACAGATTGTTCCCTTCCCTTCCTTCCACCCAAATACACCAAGTTAAGAAAAACAATTTGGGTGGTAGGTCCTATGTTTGCTTGGTGTTTTAAGAGTAAAATTTGCCACCACACTGTGTTGCATCTTGCTTTATGAGTAATCTTATAGGCTTTGATAGAACTATACAGAACAAAGTACAAATCAATGTGAGTGAGGGTAGTGCAGTATAGTGTTCTATGTTTGTTACACTTTCTTGTAGTGTTTTGAAAGGAGGAGACAACATTATGTTGCTTATCATAGGGTATAGATCTATACATGCAGGAACAAAAATGAAACATTATTTTGTTTTCAAATTAGCGCCATCCAGAAATCAAGAAAACTGTAGACAAGAGTGTCTTCTAAAATGTGTTGCTATTTGAAACAGAATCTGCTGTATGGTTGGTGGTACTTCCAGCAGATTCACCAGGAAGTTGTTCTGTATTTGAGACCGTAGGAATGCAGTGTGGGTCTTACAATGATGTACATTTCAATAAAGTAACTTCAGAGAATTCTTTGTACTAGATGTAATTATTACCAATGGTGCTTTTCTGAAATTGAATTAAGATGTGAGCTCCTGCTGATGGAAGTCAAGGGGAATTTTTGTATTCAGTGGGTTTGGAATGAGATCCAGAGATTAAATTTGCTTTTGGATTAAAAATATGAGCAGTATAGTACCACTGATTATGGGATTTTTTGAGAAACTGTGAAAGAATAGTGTTGGTTGAGGGCAGATAATAAATTTGTTTCAGGGCAGATAATACATTTACAATCTTGTCCATAATGATTAAGTCCTAAATAATTTTATTTGTTTTTTCTTTCTATTCACAACCCTTGCCTCCCCAGCTTTATGTAATTTTGCAAAACTGAAATAAGAAAATAATCTGTGAATAACTAAAAATTAAAATCACTGTTTGCTAGCACTTGATCATGATCTTTGAAATATGAACTGTGTTGGCTAATTTTGTTTGGTTCTGAGATTCAAATGATATTTTTCTCTGTTCCTTGATTGGATGAACAGTACTTCTAGAATCAGGTTTTTCATGCTTCTGCTTGTGTTAATGAGTTCAAAAGTTGCTTTTGTTGAACATCCTTTACTATTTTCTACTTTCATGAACATTCTTGAAACTGTTTGCTACAATATTCCCAGGGAAGCCATATGTAAGTAGCATACCAAAAAGTATTTTCTTCTTTTCTGTTTGTCTGAACATTTAAAATAGTCACCCAAGTTTACCTAAAATATGTTGCTGCTGTGAATAGACCTCTTTCATTGAAGTCAGTGACTGTTTTGTCACTGATTTCAACAAGGATATGATCAGGCTTGGTGCAAGAGGGGGAGGGAGGAAAAAAAAAGACAAAAATGGGTCTTTTTGCAAAATAATGTATGTTCTAAAATGTTCCAGTTATAAGAACTGACAGGTATATTTCTCTTTTTATGCTTCATGTTATTTATATCAGTATTTTAGAATTGCAGGTTTCCTTGCATTTTAGCCTCAAATACTGTGGTCTCATCATATTGTTTCTGTGGTGTGATTATACTAAGATGATTTCTGAAAAAGTCTAACCATTAGTACATTTTTATAATAATATTTTATCACTGTTATGAAACACAATTAAGTTGTAGATGGGTGATTCACTTTCTTCACATCTGAGGTAGTAACATTGTACTATTTATCTCTTAAATGCATCCAATGAGTATTCAGCAGTACATTTTTCATAAGAAAAATGAAAAAAGAATTGAAATACATAATTTTAACACTGTAAAATGTAATAGAAACATACTAGTCTGTATTATTTATTCATTTATGTGTACTACTCGGGTAATTGCTAATTTAAAGAATGACAGAATGAAAATGTTTATAAGGTTAGATTTTTATGTCTTTGCTTTCTTACATAGCTCTGTAATTTATGTAGGATTGAGTAGAAGGGAATTACTGTTGCAAGCAGGCATGATTCCATCAGTGTGTAAATCTTATCTATCTCATGACAGTCTTAACTTAACTTAAGCTTCTTTATTTGGATAATTAACAGGGATTATTTAATTATCATATTTTCAGTGAAAAATGGTAAATGTAATGTGTGCGCATTCAAATTAACCTCTAGGCTAATCAAAATGCAGAGCTACTATACACTGTTAACCATGCAGTATAGAAAATAAACTATTGGATGATAATCCATGAATTTTGATAAACTACATGTACTGAATCTATAGATTCAAAAAAAAGGAGGGAGGGGAAAGTTAAAGACAAGATAAGCAGATGGTTCAAGGATAAGTGGGCATGGGGAAAGTAGCTTTGAGTTGAAAAGAAACACTGGTTTAAAAAAAAAATTTCTGTTGGTTTCTGGGTAGGGCAAGTACTTGGAAAAACTGTGGAGTTCTCACAGATGTAGAGAGAAAGGACTTCTAAAGTGAGTCTTTAACAATTTAAATCTGAAAATGCAAACCTCAGGACCATCTCACCAATAAAATTCCCTCTATTTAGGAAATATCTGAGCTCTATTTCTACACATACCTCTAACTGTGGCCATTTTGGCAGAGCTGTCACTGCCAGCAGTATTTTGACCCATCCTCGAAAAAGATTTTCTTCTTCTACCCAAGTCCCTAGTGGGGGCTAATCCAGTTAGGCAAGTTCAGAGTATATCTACCACACTGAGCATCCTAATGTGCATGCTAATGCAGAGCAATAAACTCTGGTGTATATCACACCAAGAGTTTTTTGCTCTTACATGCTGTGTTTACATGTGTACCTGGAACCGCAGCACAGTGAGCTGGGTCAGAGCAGCTTCAGCTAGCAGGGGTCTAGGGGGTCAGCCTTCCAGCCAAGGGCTGCTCCTACCCAGCTTAACATGCTGCAGAGGACCTGGCTGGGGCATGAGGGTGCTTTACTGTGGGCCTAGCCAGCTGGGTCAGCATCTAAATATGTGTTGTTGCACAGGAATAAACTCCACAGCAGGATAGTACTTGTATTTATAAGTACTATCCTGCTGCAGAGGTAATTAGTTTACCTAATAAGAATGAATGTGTACACACATGATGTTTACTGTGGAGCTAATTAGTCCACTGTGCAATAAATGTCTCTTGTCTCTTTTAAGTTGGAAATAAACTTTAGCCTTGGGAAAGGGAGAACAAAAACTTTTAGTTATAAGACTGACTATTACTCGATTACTACTGTACATTAGGCAAGGAGAAAGATATATGTTCTCAAGGTAGCTGAGAGAGAATGAACCACAACTGGACTGATGATGGTGGTCTTTATATTATACCCTGTTGGTTAGAGTTCTCACACGGGAAAAAGAAAACCTGGGTTCTGGGCCCTCTTCTTCCCACACCTCCCATCTCCAGGAGGAGTCCCTAAGCACCTGCCTAGAGGTGTTTTAGCAGTAGGGATAGGGATAGGGGCAGGTGCAATCTTCACTTTTCCTGTTAAAGCTGTGTTATTTTGTCAAAAATAATTCAAGATTCATTGAGTCAGACAATGAGCAAAGGGAAGCCCATTTATCTAGTCCAGTGATTATGGCACTTAGTCTAAGCTAACTTTTCACTCACTTGGAAGAAAAGAGGCCCCAGTTCTGATTTATACCCACCAAGGGATCAGATGAGTGCTGTAATCACTAGGTTATCCTCCCTCTCAAGTAATCTCCTGGGAAGTAAGAGATAAGAATTTGAACACTTGAGCCCTATCAGGCTCGGGGGTGGGGGAGGAGGGAGGGCGGGTGGGCTGTAGTTGTGGTTGCCACAGCAGCGGCACAAATTTGTGCTGCTTCTTTTTGCTGCTGTGCACACCTCTGTACATGGGGTTGGTGTAGGGTACCTTGTCCTGGGTGGGGTGGGGGAGGCTGGGGCCAGCATCTGTGCTTGCCCTAAAAGCCTTACCTGGGGTCGTGGGGACCTCCCAGGGCAGCAATGGAAGTGATTCAACCACTTGGAGCCTGGCTGGCAGCCAGCGTGTGGCTCTGGCTAGCCAGGCTCCATTTCTGGTGTTGCATGTTGCTGCTGTACTGCTTTTTGTGGTGGCTTTTATTTTTGACACTGGGATCTCCCAGTGTCAAATTTTGGCACTGTGCTGAAAATCTACAGTGCAACAAATGGATGCGTGTGTGCTGCATGTGATTTGTGGCTCCTGAAACAGCACATGTACATTTGCTGGGACATGCCTAGAAAGGCCTATTACTAGGTCTCCCACAACCTAATACCTGGTTCTAATTCTAACCACTGAACTATGATATGAAGGGAGGGCACCAACCATACACATATACCTCCTCTTCCTAAAAGAAAGGCATGCTCTTTGATCTATTTTTGAAAATGATAACTTAAGTGCTTAAATACAGAGCTATTTGGGGCTGGGAATCCCAGTCTTCTGAGTGCATCTCTCTGCAATTTAGAATAAAGCTCTATATGTAGAAAATACTCTTTTTTATGAATCTGGCCCTGTGACACTTAACTCTCAGCAATCTTGGTATAGAAACTTTATGCGCTTAGCTCAGAGTTGTGGTTTTTACTCTGGATGCCAGGCATCTAATTTTTGGGCATAGCAATGCTTAGTGTCTTAGGGCTTAAATCCTTTTGTTAGTGTAAACCTTTTGCCTCTAAATTGAAAAAATGGTGTTTGGTCTTATTCCATTCATTGCTCTTTACATGTCTGTCATTCTAAAAAATACCTCCACCTACTCAGGCAAAAAGCCACAAACTAGTGCAGCACATTTCCAGTGGGATTTGCCCAGCTCTGTTAACGGCTAATTTATTATGTCTCTGTAATGGGATAGTTCTGTCTAAAGCGTCCCACTTGAAATGCACCTTGATTTCACCTCTTTGCTTAAACATATTTTTTCTTCTTTGTGTCTCATAATTATGCCAGCATTCAAATACATGTATACTGCTATCACAGGAAATGAAATGTATTCAAAATTCAATTGTTACCGTTGCTAATGGAAAACAAATCAGAGTGACTGGCAGATTAATAACTTGATGTGGCATGAATTACAGTACTTTTTAGAAAATGGCAAATTACACTGAATCACCTCTTATATGAATACACTTTGACTAGTGTCTGCTGGATGATATTTCTTCCCTTTGCATGTAGCCATTATTGTGGAATTCTACTTCTGTCCCAGTCTTCTATGGGCCTCTATTAGGCAAACTCCTTTTACAGAGTTTCCTGTTGCTGTAATGGTGAAAGAACAGTGCTGTGTCATTCTGGAAGGTGGGTAGCCAGGTGTGGGGCCTCTTGTAGATCCTATTCTCTTGGGATGCTGCACTTTCTGGATACTGGGCACATCTACATGTGCAAGTAACGCGCTCCCCATTGAAGTGCTCCCTGGTGTACATCTACATGTGCACCCTCATCAGGAGCAAATTGAGCCTGACAGGATCAGCCCAGTCCAGGGCTGCTCCTGCCCTGTTCTGCCCCCCTACAGCAGCCATGGGGACCTTGACACTCCCCCAGGTGCCAGCATGGAGTGGCAGGGGTGGGCGGGTATTTAGCCCTGGAGGGCAGGGGAAGTTGTCCTGGCTCAGAGGGCATCTCCATCCCAACTTGAAGGAGACAGGGCTAACCCCAAACCAGGGGGGTGGGGGTGGAGTTGTTCCAGCTGGGATAACTCTCCCAGCCACATGGAGATAGTGACAAGTCTTGATTCCATGTGGCTGGGAGGCAGCTGCCTGGCAGCCTGGCATTATGTGGTTGACGAGCAATGTTCTATGAGCTGAAACAACGTCTCTCTGCCCCCTGTGGCCCGCTGCTGCCTAGGCTGACCAGAAGCAAATTTCTCCCAGTCAGTGTCTTCACATGTGTTACATAACATTAGTTAAGTGCCATTTTTCTAGTATCTATATGTACAGGTGCTAGAAAATGGCACATTAGACTAATATACTGCAAATTACTTGCTGCGCCCATGTAAATTGTGATGCTTTACTGCATGTTAGATTAGTCTAAAGCTAAGTAAAGCATCTTGTGTAGATGCACCCACTGTGTTCGCAAGAGGAATTGGTCACACAGTCAACTACAGCTCTAGAGAAAAATCTTTTTTTCTACATTCTGCCTTCTAAAAACACAGTGAAGTTCTTATCTGAGGACGTGGTATATGAGACAATATGCCTTTTGGAACCATAGGCCTGGATAGATCTGGAAGGGACATCAAGAGGTCATCTAGTCTGATCCCCGGATCATCCCCATCTCAGCCAACCTAGCCAAGTGTTAACCTAAGGGTGGAGGTTATATAACCTCTAGGTATCAGTAATTAGCCACTGTCACACATTAGAAAGTTTTTTTTCTTAATATCCAATCTAATTTCTCTTCTTGATTTAACAGTTAGTTCTTATCCTGTCCCCTGAGACCACAGAGAGTAGTCCATCTCCATCTCCACATAATCATCCTTTAGGTAGCTAAAGACTGTTACTAAAATCCCTCACACCACTTCACTCTTTTTTTTCTCCCAGTTAATAATCCCAGTTCTTCCAACCTTCCAACATGAATAAATTATATTTTCTAGACCTTTGATAATTTTTATTGCTCTCTGGAGGACTCTTTGTAATTTGTCAATGTCTTTCTTGTAATGCAGTGCCCAAAACTGGACAGTACTGTAGGTGAGGCCTCACCAGTGATGAAAAAGCGGAATAATCACTTCCCTTGACTTATAAGTGACACTTCAGTTAATCTAACTCAGAATGCTATTGGCTTGGTATGATTCCTGTTCAGCTTATGGTTGACTTTAACTCCCAGGTCTCTTTCTATGGTACTGCAGCCTAAACCAATTGTTCTGCAGTCTGCATTTGTGCATGTCATTGTTCCAACTTGGGTGTGGAACTTTGCACTTGTCCTTATTGAATTGCTACATTTGGTTTCATTTGGTTAATTTTGGATCATTTTTCCTGTTTATCGAAGTCATTCTGAATCCTAGCCCTACACTCGTGTCAACAGCTGCATCCAAGTGTAGATATTACGATTAAAAATCCTCATTTAATATCTGGTCCTAGCCATTTTTTTCTTAGTTTTCTAGAAAGTGGTGTTTTTTGAGCAACAGAGAATAGCAAGCTTTTGTAATGTTTTTGAACATTTCTGATTCATTTGGAGGTCAGTTACCTTCAGCAGAGATCTGTGCTATTGTGGCTCAAATGTTTTGGTATTGCAGCCAGCCCATTTTGCAACTAATTTAGGTGTCTCTATCATGAACTGCTATCTGCAACCTGCATGTATCTATTTCCCATTTTTTTCAAGGGACTTCCTTGCTTACAGGCCAGATTTACAAAGCTATCTGGATCTCTAGTGTCTGGTTGGATTTATTAAAGCCATCTCGTTACTCCCATAAACTAACTTGTTTAAGTCCTATTGTGAGTCACAGGTGCCTACTATATCTTTCGGTACATAAATACCTTTGAAAATCTGACCCTTAGTCTCATTGAAAGTTATTGGATTTTACATGTTAGATGTTTAACAATATAGGAACCCAGCAAGGTTTTCAAATTGGCCTAAGTACCCATCTTTCATTGATTTTAGTTAAGTGGCTAGGTGCTTTTGGAAATCTGGTTTAGCACGTATTTGCTTCAATAGGCACCTACAGCTGCTTACAAGATGTTCAAGTCTCCTTTGTATAAGGGCCTTCCATGACAGAGTTATTTGGGGTAGGGCAGACATTCATCTGAAGCACTAAGACTTTATAGGAAATTTGCAGCACCACAAAAACATAGCATGAAATATGTTCAGCTGTTCAGAGGCCTGGTCATCTGGAGTGCTGCAAAGCATGGTGAGAGACTGTACTGCTGGTTTTATGCAGCCAGAGGTGCCGTATGAAGAGATCCCAGTGTCCTGTATAGAGGGCAGGGGGTCCTTCTGTAGAGGTTCCTGAGGACAGTGGAGCACAGAGGAAAGCACCAGTTGGCTGGCTGCCTGGGGAATTTCCCTAACTGCCATGTTTCCCTCCCAATGCATCTTACATTGGAAGTGCAGGGGCACATCATGCCCTGTCAGTTTCCACTCCCAAAGGCTGTTTTTAGGGCTGTGTGAAGCTTCAGTCCCTGATTCGATTCGGCGGAGATTCAGCCCAATTCAGTAGCCGAATCTCTGAATCGCAGCACTGCAGTGATCACGAGCCGCTCTGCTACCTCAAGGTATATAGAAAAAGCTTTTAAAGCTGTGCCTGTGTCCAAATCACTGATTCACCAAATCAGAATTGAATCATCAGATTCGGATTTGGCTTAATTGAATCGGGGACCGTGATCCGAATCAACGAATCGAATCACTGTCTCTGATTCGGGCCAAATCTGAATGGAATAGGGGGCATTTTGCACACCCCTACTCTTTTTTTAGTTTGACTTCTAGCCCACGGTGGATCCCTGCTCCCTGCCTACCATGGTGATCTGTGAGGCTGGCTTTACTTTCCTGGGGCAACAGGGTTCTTCATGGGATAGACTCTCTACAGCCATAGGAGTTGGGGACAAAGCCTGGTAGGATGCTGGAAGATTGAGCTATACTCTGTAATGCTACCTGTGAATGTACAGTCATTACATATGGGGTTAGAAAACGTTGTGCTACAAAGAAATCCCTGTTTGAAAGAGCTAACATTTTGTGGCTGTTTTGCCATGTTTCTTTTCTTGAAACAAACTGCTTGAATGGCTGTAGGTTCACTTTTTGCAGTGATAAAAGGGTTTATTTCTCACTACAAATGTAATACCTGTCCATGGCCTTGGCATTTCGTGAAAATTTACCTCCTGTGTGGATCATGTTTCCAGATGCAGTTCTCTCACTGTGTTCTGCATCACCTGGAGAGGTTTTATTTTGACTGTGGAAACATGAAGCAGTAGGACTGAAGGCAGGAGCATTTTTAGTAGAACTTGTTTGGCTTGTAGCAGTGTTTTGTTCCCTGTGCCGGTTCATGTGAATATGAATCTGTTGGGTTTTGGGGCATACTCTTGGGGACATTTGTTCTAGCACACTTTAATTTCAGGCTTCTAAGCAAGCCCTCTAAGTAAATCTTCCATACAATAGTAAGGAGGTTGTGTGAATAAGTACAACAAAATGCCAGGGTCAGGGGAAGGCTCTGACCACCTTTTGCAACAGGTGACATTTTTGCCGTATCTTTTTCTAGGCACTGTCATAAGGTACAGTACAAAAATGCCTCTCTGAATAAAATGTCACTCTTTTCAACAGCATTGGAACATAGTACTACTGAATTGTTGTGTATTCAGTACCCGTTCACACAGAAATATATCACCTCATTAATGAAAGAGATTTGAAGAGAAAATCAGATTCAAACACTAGAAAATAATTAAACAGATTTTGCAAGGAAGGCTTCAGTTATAGATTGGAATCAAAAGGAAGGAGTGAGGAGCTTCTTAAAAGACCTTGTGTAGTATAGTTTCTGTAGGGTTTTTATCTTTTTACCTAATGACACTATTTAAGATGGACTGTCAGATCCCATTAAGCTCACTAAAATATTCTGTAGTTTAGATGAAAACTGAGTCTTCGCACAGCAGGAGGAAAGTAAGAAGTGCATTTATTCCAGTCAAGCTTAGAGATGTTTCTCTCTCTCTCTCTCCTTTTTTCCCCCTTCCCATTGCTCTATAACAATTGCATCAATAATAGGAAAGCCATCAAACTAAGCTTCCTGCACAGTAATAAAGTTGTTTTGATGCAAATAGGGCTCAGTGACTTTGGTTTCTCCATGGTGACAAACTATGGTAACAAACTTTATAAATCAAACAGAGTTGAAGCACAAGTGTGTATGCAAGCAAGATAAAAGAAGTAGGCTTTTTGCTTGTTTAATAGCCTTGAAGGATGTTTTTCCATAATTACAAACACAATTACAATGTTTACAGTAAAACAAAAAGTGTAAGTTTAACCCTCTGAAATAAAATATAGAAAGTGGTGCATAGCATAGCTATAAACCAAAGGTCCATTTAACAAAACTCACAACTGAAGGCTGCACAAATAAAAATATTCTCTAAATTACAATTCCTTTAAGGCCTGCCAGTATTTCCTGGACCATGCTCTGAGACTGGAGATTTAGAATATAGCCTTTATGCAGCTGGACAGCCTCTTCAAATGCACAGGCCTCCTTATCTGAGAGTTTTGAATGTCTTCTAAAAGCTTGTGCTTTAATGGGACAGTAAGAAATGATTTCTCTTATTTCAGATAAACAGTGGAGTGCCAGACCATAGAGCCAGCAAACAAATGGGCAGAGCCACAGAAAGAGGGTACAATCTTGATGGAAGCATCTTCACTGGGGAAATACCTGCTGTTTGACAGATTTGATTCTGTTCAAAATTTGCAAAATTACTTTGCAGTATTATTTTTTTTAATTGGTCCCGGGGGTAATAATCTCTGACAAAGACAGTTTAACAATATGTAGAAACAGGGTAAACTCCACTAAGGGCAAGGATATAACCATATAGCTGTTTGCATGATTTTAACAGGAAGCTCCCTCCAGCATATTACTGCTTCACACCCATCTATGTCCACGCTTTCATTTTCACAGTCATGTTTGGGTGGTGTTATTTCAACCCAGGAGCTTGTAATTGATTGAGACATCGCATTCCATAGTTTTAGAGCATACACATGTTCATTTCCATATATGCAGGTCACTAGCTCTCATGTAGTCAGGAATTGCTGTGCTGGCTCTTGCCTCAAAAAAGTTCTGGATAGAAAGGAGGTATGGAAAATCCAGCAATCAATAAAAATAAGCATTTCAAGCCTTCAGTGGGTAGTGGTATTTTTTAATTAGGTTGAACAAAGAGCCAGAGGGTCACATTAAATAGGTTCTGCCACCTTAAATCACCAGTCACACTGTGATAGAGTCTATGTCAGCAGTGTTATGGACCTTCACACCACTAAATGAGTTTGCTTATTGAGCATGGAATGAAATGTTTCTGTGTCTCGCTAACAGTGTTTAAAATTCTGCTGCTTCATCTGCAAGATTCACACTGCTGCTGAAGGATATTCTGAAAAGATGGATATCTCACTGAAGACCTGCAATGCCTGGTCTCTCAGTACTAAAGATTAGGGAAAGGAGGAGTCTACCTTCCTCACCTCCTTGAATGAATAAGAAGTTCAGTGTCCCATTTTTTTTTACAGAAAGATATAGTGTCCATCAGCTTTGCTGAATATCTGTTGTCAGTTATAACAGTAGAAACAAATGATGTAGGCAACATGAATCCATCTTCGTCTCTCAAGTATGCCAATATTAAAATTAGACAGATTAGTAGTGTAGTGTTTAGCTAACGAACTGGCAGCTGGGAAACCTGGCTCTTTCTTAGCTATGTCTAATCCACATTGAGATAAATCACAATTTCTCTTTCCCCTGTTTTTTCTGGAAAATGGATATACTAGATTTGGTGAGACTGAAGGTCCAGATACCAAGAGATTTTTTTTAAAGTTATTTTAATTTTATAACCTGTATGTGTAAGATCCATGCATCACCCTGTTTGCATACATGATATCAAGCTTCCTATTTCTACAGTCAAGCTTGACATTGATATGTCTACCTTTGAATGTTCCTACTGTTTCCTAAATCACTAACATTCAACATCCCCCACTGCCAAATTGTAGCACCTGCACAAGCCATTTCATTACAGTTGAATGAAAACTTCAGTTTGGGGTTAGAAACTTTGGTTTTAACTGATAAATTTAAAACAAACAAACAAATCAAACCTAGTATTTTGGCTGAAAAGGAAACAAGATAATTTGGCAAATCTAGAATTGAAAAAATCATTTCCGGGCAGTGAAAGTTTAAAGTTAAAAGAAATTTGGAAACAAAAAGTTGTTCAAAATGAAAGGTAAATATTTAACTTCAAGACTATCAGAACTGACTATTTCAAATATTTCAGAAGTTACCTTAATGGAAACATTCAGTGAATTTTGACAAGCATTTCTGAAATATTTTGGACTCATCAATTCTGAAGTTTTCACCAAAAAACCTTTGATGCAAAAAAAATGCCCAGCGCATCATTCTGTCCCTTCATCTTTTTCTACCTATAACATTAATTGTGTTGAATGAGGAGAGCTGTCTCTGCAGTGATTAATATTAGGCTGGGGAAGGTTTCGGGCTTGCAGCAGAACAAGCGCTTGCTTCTCTACCCAGCAGTTAGCTAAATAAAATGTCTAAATGAGGAAATAACCAAGGTTGTTTTCCTTAACAAGTATGCATGTACCACCTCTCTAAGCTGAGTGTAAAACCCTCCAGACTAGGCATCTCACATACCCCCATGATTTTGCATTCTAATCAGTGGTTCTCAACTTTTTTGGACTTGAGGTACCCCTCCGTACATTTTGTGAATTGAGTGGCACCTAATTCCTAATTTCAAAAAGTAATTTATAGATTACAGTGCTTTCTTCTTTGCAGAAGGGCCTGGCAATGGGGATAGGGGATCATCCAGGCAGGGACACGCCTGAGCCTGTTCTTAACTGCTTAGTTTGCTTATTTCCTCTCACCTTATGGCACCAAGGTGTCCTGGTTGAGAATAACTTGCTTAGATCTTTTCTCACAGAGAAGCCCTCATTTTTCATGTTCCCTTAACCCCCACGCTTGCACACCTTGTGGACACTCAGTCTGTTCTCTCAGATTGTGCATTGTCTCTTTTTATTTTTCCCATCTTGCAGCTGGCTTCATCTCTACAGTAGTTGCAATTCTGTGGCTGTACAATAGGTTACTGCATCTGCTTCAGTCTAAGGAGACATACACAAGGAATTCAAATTTTTTAAATCTTCAGAACAAATCAGGAGAGTTAGTAGGTAGGTATGAGGTTTACCTTATTCCCATGAGGATGCTAAGTTTTGCTCAATTACTGCTTTTAAAACCCTGGAAGATTCGTTTAGACCACATTAAATGCACACTATATTATTATGTTAGCCACCCACAGGAAACCTTCAAACTTATTAACTTTGTTTGGAAATATGACAGAATATAAGGAGGAGTGAATCTGGCCTCAGTAATCAATCTATTGTGTCAGGAGGAGAGTGGGCTGCCTTCTCTCTCATTTTTGTTATTGGTGCCACGTCTTAAAATATGTATGGGATGGAGGAGATAAACACTTGCAGAACTGTGAATCATATTTTCGGTTGTAGTGCTAAAACTGACTATCCAAATTTGAAATATTTCACAATACACTGCTAGTTTTGTTCTGAGTAGTTTTTGAGACATTTTCTGTGAAGATTTAAGTTTTAGAACATTATACAAAATAATTATTTTTTTCAAATGAGCTGTCCTTTCACTTTTTTGTTAATTTTGGGAGTGTCCTCACCATATATCCCTTCCACTGTGTCTCTCGTGCGTGACTTTTGGATCCCTTCAAATGGGTCATCTGGACTATCTTGGATGGAAAGGAACTTTCTACTTTTGCTTTAGTTCAACTAGTATTTTGTGAAATCTACCAATTATATTCACTTCTTTTCTCAGTCTTCACCTGGCTCTTCAAGGGCCGGGATGGAACCTTTCCCTTCCCACAATCACTGCTAAGAGAAGTGTAGACACAGAAAACAAGTAAAAGAGCCTAGGTTCAGCTATAGTTGTTAGGTATCATAAGTACATAGATACCTTGGAAACAGCTTGAGGTCTGAACATTTTTTTTTTACTCGATAAATGACTTCTGTACGGATTATACCCACAAATCATTGCACGGTTGAAATAGGTCCCCTGGAGCAAATGCAACATGAACATGAAGTTACCTTGATAGGTCCAGTGTGCCATGAGAACAGTGAATAAAGGTCTACATTAGAAACAGTTTTCTGCCTCCTTATTAGAATTGTTTTAATTGTTCTATTTGCCTTTATCTCTATTGAGATATATTAAGATTTAACAGTATTCAGTACAAATTTCTTCCCTTGTCCTAAACCATAAACTGATCTTATATTTCAGTCAGGTTGTTCCTAATATCTTATAGGTCTGCTTTATATTCAGCTGTTCATAGACTTCATCTGAACAGGGATTTGACATGTTGATTGAGCACACACTTTAATATTTTGTTTCCAGTAGAACCATATTGAATTTTTTGATCTACATTTAGTTCTTAAAAGGTCAGAGAGATAATAAATAGACTTAAAACATTTCATGCATATATGGAAGGCGTTTTTTTTTTTAAATTCATTTCATGGCACTTGCAGCTTACTTAGGTTGATTTTTTTTTTTTTTGTCACATACACCAGAACTTTGCTAGTTCTCACTTTGTTAATTTGTTGACCTGAGGATTCTTATACAATCTAGCAGGCTTAGTAAGATTTAATAGCATGTGTGTTTTGCTAATACAATTAAGAGGTCATTCATAATTTTGCAAAATGTATTACAGAAATGTAGCAGCATGCTGTAAAGTACTGACAATCAAAGATGTATATGTATACCTACTTATATATAGCATACATATATGCCTTTACTATGCACATATAAAATTGGGCATATCTTTTTCTATCTAACATACTAGGTATGCACTTTAATATATTGATTTTAAAATGTATTAAATATTACATAATGGAGACATACACTTTGAAGGCTCTTTTACTACATGTTGACCATCTGCCCTGAAGAGGCTTGGCTAACTGGGGTGGGACCTGTGGACACGGCCTCTTCAGCTGTGAACTCCTTTGGAAAGGCTAAGCAGGCTGAGGGGTTAGCTTAATACAGTTGGCTGAAGGGTGGAGGCTGTAACCTGTTTGGCCCCTGAACAAGGATGTGTGGGGAAGGGAATAGGGAAAGACTCGGTGTACTCTTTACTTTCTCTCCCAGTGGCAGTAGCACAAGTCAGATACTGTTTTGCCTTGTAGAATAAAATGAGTTTCACAGTTATTAGCACTGATTGTTGAGTCTCTGCTGTGTTTAACTTAATTTCTACTAGTCTCTTAACAAGCAGGAAGAATGCATTGTTTAGAGCCTATTCCAAGTGTATCAAGCTCATCAGGCCCTACACAATGGACCCAGCACACAGAGCCGGGTGTGGACACCATATAGTGTACGCCCTGGGCATGCCCTGAGCACTGCAACCAGTGGCTGCACCAGACTGGCCCTGCTCACTGGATCTAGTTTATGTTCCTGATCTAGGCCCACGTACAGTGTCCTCATCAGACTGGCCCCATGTACAGGGTACATGTGCCTTGCACCAGCCACCCATGCTACATGCAATATGCCTGAGCCCGGCTCTGCCAGCCAGCACACTGTACATGACTAATCCAGGGCACACTTTGTGCATGTGGGTCCAGTCCAAGTCCCACAGGCAGCACCATAGGCCAGATGATAGACATGCCTGTTTTATCCCAGTAAACTGAATGGCTTGCTGGTAACTGAGGAAGAGTACAATATATTATCTTTCATTACAGTTAGCCACAGCGCATTCATATGTATGTCAGACTATCTGGTGTGACTGTATATGATGTAACATATATTCATGAATGAGTTTCAGAATCAGCCCAGTTCTGGACTCAGGAGAAAATGGCTTCAGCAGTTAATATTACTGACAAATAGACACTCAGAGCTTGCAGTGTTCATTATATATGAATCTGTCACTCCCCATCTCCACTGTGTTTTGATCCCTGTACATTTAATTGTTTGTTAAGACACTGTACAAACTTCAGGGTAATTTAACAGGACGTAAATTTAGTAGTGCTGTAACAACAGTCAGGAACTAAAGACAGTTTATTCTACATTGCATTTCTGCAGATTTGCAAAGAGGCTCCTATAAATACAGCACTCTGCCTTAGATTTTGCGTTTTTGAGCAACACTGTCCACCTTATTTGGCCCTGAAGGCTGAATGACTCACCTTTGGCAGTGAGTGCTGCTGGAGCTGCTGCATTGGTGCAGCTCTGGAACATGGTTTTGCTTCTGTTTGTCTCCCTTTTTTCTGTACCACTAGTTTGAGTCATCAGTGGCAACTGAAGACCCCGAATTCAGGATGAGCAAGGTAGTGCAGGGGAAAGCAGTAGCAACATTCACCCCCTGAGTTATGGAACCATGTCAGGACAGCTGCTCCAGTAACCATACCAGCAAGCTCTGTGGTCCTGTTTTGAAGCAAACAAGCCATTGATCCAACAGAGTGATTAGCATGTGCTTAACTGAGCATGCAACTAGTCTTTGTTACAAGACTAACAGTCAAGAAAGTGGTAAGGCCTGACTGTGATTTAGCTGGGCTTTAAGAGAGAGGCCATATCCCTACCCAGAAAAATGAAAGTTCACTGGGGAAGACCTCAAAGCTATGCAAATATATATGTTCTTTTAAGTGTTCAGTTTGCAGATGAACCTTGACTAAAATCCCTGAGAACAGA
This sequence comes from Crocodylus siamensis, assembly GCF_052110815.1. Classification (NCBI taxonomy): domain Eukaryota; kingdom Metazoa; phylum Chordata; order Crocodylia; family Crocodylidae; genus Crocodylus; species Crocodylus siamensis. The sequence goes on from NC_143396.1 coordinate 147,821,191, forward strand.
CTTGAGTGTTGCACTGAACTTTTCTCTGGCTTGTACAGGAGACCACCAGGTTGTGGTTCCCAAATGAATTCAGTTACTCAGAGTCACAAATAGAATTATGCTCATGTGGTCTGCTGAGCAGAAACGTATTAGCAAGGATTTTTTTAAAGAGTATATTAAAAATAATGTATAGGTGATGTTGTAAGATTTCAGACATGGGGTGATTAGAACTTCATGAGAAACTGCCTTTCGCAATAGAATTTTTTTTATTTTGGGGCAAAAAATCAAAAGCCAAATCTTTCAGCTAAAAGCTGACATATATTTCAGCTAGAAAATAGATTATATATAGATATATAAACATATATATAATATAACATGATATAATAACTAGCGTGTGTATCTGTATATCCATCTATCTATCATATATGTATATACTATACTTATATATTTTATATATTTATATATATTATACATATAATAAAGAATCATAGAAAATTAAGGTTGGAAGGGACCTTAATTTAGTCAACTCCCTACTCCAACTGGATCATCCCAGCCAAGGCTTTGTCTAGCCAAGTCTTAAAAACCTCCAAGAGTAGAGTCAACAACCTCTCTGGGTAACCTGTTCCAATGTTCTTCCAGCCTCCTGGTGAGAGAGTTTTTCCTAATGTCTAACCTAAGCTTCCCTTGCCACAATTTGAGACCATTGCTCCTTGTTCTGTCATTTGCCACCACTGAGAACAGTCTAGCTCCATCCTCTTTGGAACCTCCCTTCAGGTAGTTGAAGGCTGCTTGCTGTTAAATCCACTCTGTCTCCTCTGCTCTGGACTAAATAAGCTCAGTTCCCTCAGTCTTTCCTCATAAATCATGTCCTCTAGGCCTCTCACCATTGTTGCCCTCTGCTGGACTCTCTCCAATTTGTCCATAGCCTTTCTGTAGTTGTGGGGGGGGCAAAATGTGGACCCAATACTCCAGATGCGTTTTGTTTAATGCTGAACAGAGGAGAATAATCACCTCCCTTGACCTGCTGGCAACATTCCTACCAATGCCGCTCAATATGCCATCAGCCTTCTTGGCAACCAGGGCACACTGTTGACTCATATTCTGCTTCTTGTCCAGTGTAACCCCCTCTGCTTTCTGCAGAGCTGCTGCTTAGCCAGTTGGTCCCTGGCCTGTACTGGTGCATGGGTTGTTCCATCCTAAATGCAAGACTTTGTTGTTGTTTCTATTGAACGTCAGGTGATTTCTTTTTGTCCAGTCCTCCAATTTGTCAAGGTCATTCTGAATCCTAACACTACCCTCCAGTGTGTCTACTACTCCCCACATTTTGGTGTCATCTGCAAACTTGTTGAGGGTGCACTTCATCCCTTCTTCCCAATTGTTAATGAAGATATTGAACAAAAACTGCCCCAGCACCAACCCCTGGGGCACTCCACTTTATACTGGCTGCCAACTAGACATTGAGCCATTGACTACTACCCTCTGATCCTGATGATCCATTGAGTTCTCTGTCCACCTTACTACCCACTCATCCAAATCCTGATTTCCTTAGTTTACTTGTAGAAATGTTATGGGAGATTGTATTAAAAGCCTTGCTAAAGTCAAGGTATTACATCCACTGCATCCACAGAGCCAGTTGTCTCATCATAGAAGGCAATCAGATTGGTCAAATATGACTTGCCCTTGGTAAATGCATGCTGACTGTTTATAAGTGCACACTTCTTTTCCAAATGCTTAAAAATAGATTCCTTGAGGACCTACTCCATGAATTTTCCAGGGACTGAGGTAAGGCAGACTGGTTGGTGGTTCCCTGGATCCTTCTTCCCTTTTTTAAAGATGCACACCATATTTGCCCTTTTCTAATTGCTCAGGACCCATCCAATTGCCATAAATTTCCAGTGATGATGGCCAATGGCTCTGCAGTCACATCGGCCAACTCCCTCAGCATCCTCAGGTGCATCTCGTCCAGCTCCATGGACTTGTACATGTTCAACTTTTCTAAATAATCCCATAGCTGTTATTTTGCTACTGTTGGCTGCTTACCTCCTCCCCAAACTATGCTGCCAGGTGCAGTAGTCTGGGAGCTGACCTTGCCTGTGAAGCCTGAGGTGAAAAAGGTATTGAGTACTTCAGCCTTTTCTGCATCCCTTGTCACTAGGTTTTAAAGGACCCCATTTATTAAAGAGCCCACACTTTCCCTGATATTTTTCTTGTTGCTGACATACTTTTAGAAACTATTCATGTTAACCTTCATGTCCTTTGCTAGCTGCAAGGTTGTCCAAGTTTCCATATCTATTTTGCAGGCTTTCTTTTTGTGTTTTAGCTCACTGCAGAGTTCCCTGCTAAGCCAAACTGGTCTTCTGCCATACTTGTTAGTCTAGTCTTACACACACACACACACACACACACACACACACACACACACACTTTGTGTATGATTTGTGTGTGTGTATTGGCCTTGCAGATGACTGTAAGGCACATTTTACTTTGTGAATATAGGTAGCTAGGTAGATAATTTTAGAGCTGCATTTTTCTGATTATAAATTTATCTTTTTTCCCCTCCCGAACAACCATAAATTTGCAATCAATGTATACAGTGGGACACTCTATAATTGGACTAATGATGGTCTTGACTTTCATATTTCCAGGAGTTTTGTACATACAATAAGATACCAAGCCAGATTTTTGTTAGTGTTGTTCTTATTTTAGCATATTTGGTATATATAATCCTTTCGGTTATTAACTTGGTTATTTGATTCTCCTGTGGGATTTCATAAAAGCAGTAGCTGTTCAAGATCTTTATCTATAGTTATCAACTTTGTATTTAGAGAAAAAGCTTTATTTTTTTTTTTGTAAGAAAGACATTTGTAAATATGGAGTCAATTTTATATGCAGGGTCAATTTTTTTTTTCTCCAAATAAAAACAATGCAGTATTTAATCTCAGAAATGCCAAAGAACTGGGAATTATGGTTTTGTATAATACCAACATTTTCCTGGGGAGGGGAGGTGGCAGCTCATGTCCTGATTTATAAGTCCAGTCATTTGTGCTGTGGAGGGTTACCTGCTCTGCTTTACAGATCTCAGGTTTAATATGTAGTGGTGACTAAGATAATGGCAATTATGCAATTCTCTAAATCAGTAATGTCAGACATATGGTCCATGGTCTGAACTTGGCCTGCTGGGCTACTAGAACATCACCAGAATTTTAGAGGCATGGCTTGGGGGGAGGGCTTGCCGCAGAATCTGGGGCCATTGGGCCTATTGGACACTGCAATCAGTGGCAGCCCCAGACATCCTCCAGCCACTTGTGTCATCACTACTGAGGCCCCAGCTCCTTGGCTGCTGGCCTTACTGCTGACACATGCCCCATACTCTGGCATGAAAGACATGTTGGCAGCAACAGCTCCAACTCCTGCTTTGGGCACACAGTACATGGCAGGAGCTGCTGTCATCAGGAGAGAGGTGGAGCTGCCACGGCCACCAGTGACAACTCATGCCCTGGGTTGGGAGCCCTGTAATCCCTGCGAGGAGCCCTGTGATCTGGATCTGGCTTGGGGCAGGAGGTGAGTCTGACTTTTGATACCCTGGCTTGAAGATGAACAAGGTTTCAGAGGAAGTTAATTGAGATGAAAACTTTGACTCTCACTTTGAAGAATAATAGAGGTTTGAAAGAATCCACATGGAAAGAAAAATAAAATAGTTTTACCTAACTGGCCCTTCTTTCAAGGAATTCACATATTTTTGGTTTCTAATTGCTCCCTCTTGGAATTATATTTTCATGTACAGAAAACCAGCACCAACGACAGAGTTTTTAAAAGTTACTGTTCATTAATGAAAAAATACTAAATATAATAATTGCTGGATGATGATCCATGCTATGATGTGTTCATCTAATAAACAGTTACATTTAAAGACTGCATCCAGATGTGCATGGACATTTGTTTCCCTGGAGACAACTAGCAGTGGCGCACATTGTGCCACTGCTAGATGTCCCCAGGGAATGCCTGTGCCACATGCGCTGTGGTATGTGGCAGGTTACCCCAGAGAGGGTAGGGAAGGCTGGGGCCAGCACTGGGCTGGATCCTAGCAGCCTTACCTGGGATCTTGGGGGCTTCCCAGAGCTGCAGCAGTGGCAATCCTGTGGTGTGGAGCCTCGCCGATAGCTGGAGTGTGACTCCAGCTGGTCAGTCTCTAGCTGAGTGGCACACACTGCCTCTGTATGCATGTCTGCCTTTTTTTTTTCTGAGGGATTTTTGACCTCTACACTGCTCCCTTGTAGTGAGAGAACAACTGAACATACGGTGCATGGCTCCACAGACTGCATGGTTGTGCTCGTCTGAACGCAGCCAAAATGTATAAAGAAAATTTATGCAATGTTGTGAGAATACCATTTTAAACTCTGACTTCTAAAGCAATGCTAACTGAAAAATCCCACTTTCCAAATATATGGACATTTTTTTATAGATTAATTAATGCTGAATAATATGTATGGTTAGATTAATCATGTACATGTAAAGCAGTGCTACGCTGCTTATTTTATAGTGCACAGAGGTTTAAACAACTTAGAGCTTGATTCTGCACCGTTCAAGTTATTTTTTCTTTTGAATTGATTTGAGTTAAAGCAGAATCAAGCCCAAAATGTATGAGGAAGATTTTGGAAATCTTCAACAGCTAAGATTGTAGGGGTGTGGAAATCATCAAAGAAGCCTGTTCTTTCTATTGTAAGCTGTAAAAATACTTCCCATCATAAAATGTAAATGCAGAGCATCAGCGGCATAAAAGTCAGGGTCTGTGCCCTGGTCCGTGGTGACAGCAGTGGCTGGGCTGGCTGCAGCAGCTATGGCTGTGATAGCGGGTACTTTTCATGCACCCTGTCTAAGTGGTTATCTGCAGTTGGTACCCTGGTTGTCCAGTGCTCTTTAGGCTACTGCAAAGTGGGTGTGCTTGACAACAGCAACATTAGTATTGGTATTCTTTTTATCTTAATTCCCAAATTCATTAGCAAAAGGTACTTTTTGATATGTTATGGGGAAAATTATCTTAATTGGCTGAGTTACAAACTTAATTTTGTGCCAAAAAGGTTTCTCCCATGGTATAATCACTTTTTCTGTTTTTTTAATAGTTCATTCTTATTTCATGGCAATTTACAGGATAAGTAATTTACCAATGCAAATAAGTGGAAATTATCATAAAACTTCTCAATTAATATATCACTTTTTAATTACGTCTTGCCATTTCAATATTTTATCTATTTTAGAACTCATTATCTGTTTAGTAATTTGGCTAATTATTAAGTTTGTGACTATAAGGACAGAGTATATTATAGTACCTTTTTAAATAAAATGGGGTGGAAATGCCTTATAATAGGGTAGCTTTTTGGTTAGATGTTAAATTCTGATCCAAGTTACTGTACCAGGAAGTTGTTAAATTAAATTTCAGTCAAAACGTAAACTCTGTAAAATAAGCTTGTATAACAGTCTCAGCCAAATAGAAAGTTTTGTGCCATAATATACATTATTTCAGAGTATCTGTTCCTTTTTTAGTTTTGTTCCTTTTGGGGTTTCTTTTTCTTCATCTGATTTGCAGGATCCAAACTTTTGTCTTGTCAGAATTAGGGCCTGGTTACATGTTACACTGAACTGCTCAACTGTGTTTGATGTTAGTGTTAGTTTGAGATTAAGCACTCTCACATTTAGGCCAGAAAGGTCCTAGACATCTGAAAGGTAAGACACCTATTCCACCACTGCTGGGCTGCTGCTCTTCTCTGGGTTGAGCCCAGCCCAAAGAGCAGCAGTGCTGGTGGCAGCAGCCAGACAGGCATGTTAACCCTTCCCTACCCACTCCCCCAAAACAGACAGTACAGATAGCCACAAGTAAGTGGTGAGGAGGAGCAAGGCGGGGGGTTAAGTTGGGAATTGGGGGAGGGGGATAGGTGAGCCTGATCTAGGCCAGTGGGGAAGAGCGGGCATTTACAGTAAGATGTAGCTTAGAGTAGCATGATCTGGGTAACAGACAATCCTGCCCTGGAGTGGCATAATTTTAGCCACCTAATGAGTGCTTAAAACTAGTTTCAGATGTTAATATGCAGATAATCCAGGTGCTAAGAGCTCCAGGAGCTGCCCAAAATTGTCTTGTGACAAGGCCCTTAGAATCAGCATCCAGTTGGAGTAAAATCAGTGCCGTAGAGATGATAGTCAGGTCTTACAGTGACATCATGACAGATGGAGATATACTATCTATTGGTATAAGCATCATTCTATTTTCCAATACCAACAACATTGGTTATAGTCATAGAAACAATAAAATATTTTGTTTATAGTTAAGGATTTTCCTGCACAATAATTTGCCCTAGGCTGCAGCTCCTCTGGAAGGAAGGTGGGGTCTTCCTAGCAGTGAAGTTAATCAGGCTCCTTTAGGATTTGAACACAGAACAAAATTACTGGAGACTAAGAATCATCTCCCCACACCTTTAGAGTTGTTGTCAAGGACCTAGTGCTTAGTGGCTTTACCTTAGAAGTCAGTCACTAAGTCCATGTTGATTTTTATACAGTTATTTTTATATTATACCAGTTTAACATTTGGTCCAGGGTCAGAAAGCCTCACTGATTTGAGCCGAAGCTTCAGCAAAACTTTAATTTCACATGTCTTATTCACATCTGTTGCCTCTTTCTCCCATGAAGTTTCAGTGGGTCATGAATAATCTTTGAGAACTCATGGATGCCAGGTGAGGTTCAAGAAGACTGGAAAAAAGACAAGTATAATGCTTGTCTCTAAAAAAGCAAAGAAATAGTACTTTGTGTTTAGACCAGTCAGTTTAACTTTGCTATCAAAGAATCTTATTTCTGAATACCTAGAGAACAAGAGCATAATAAGGAACAGCCAACATTGATTTGTCAAGAAAAAGTCACGCTTATGCAACTTGCTTTCTGTCTATAACAAGATGACAGGCTTTGTTGATAGTGGAAGAAGAGTGGATTTGATATAACTTGATTTTAGGAATGTGTTTGACATTTTCTTCAGTGACAATCTTATGAATAATCTTTGGATATGAATGAAACTAAATTAAGCTATTAAAAGTTGGATGCATAACTGGCTTGATAATTATGCTTAAAGAATATTCATCAGTCTTTCAGTGTCTAACTGTGAGGAGATATCAGTTGAGGTATGTCCTGGGACTGGAACCATTTGGTATCTTCATTAATAAATTAGATGATGAAATTGAGTATATACTTAGTTTACAGATGAAACCAAGCTGGGTGGGCTAATAAATACTTTTGGGGGTAGAATTTGGATTCAGCATGATCATGATAAATTGCAAAAATGATCTGAAATAATTGGTGAGGCTAAAATACTGCCAAAAAGGTACCTTAGGGCTGTTCTGGATCACAAGCTGTATATGTCTATGATGTAGCATTGCTGTAAAAAAGCTAATAGTATAGTGATACATGATGAGAGTGTCACATGCAAGGCATGTGAAGTGAATCTTCCATTCCGTTCAGCACTGGTGAGGCTTCAACTGGAGTATTATGTCAAGTTTTGGGAACTTTACTTCATGAAAGATGTGACAATTGGAAAGACCCCAAAGGAAAGCAATGAAAATGGTAAGAGATTTAGAAAATGACACATGAGGAAAGGTTTGAACAACTGGGATCGGTCAATCTAGAGAAAAAAGTGAGGGAAAATGTGATAATGATTCTGAAAGACTAAAAGAGTTGTTCCAAAGAGGAGGGTGATCAACTCTTTTCTGTGTCCACAGAGGACAGGAAAAGAAGTAATAGGCATAAATTGGCTGTAAGGGTGATCTAAGTTGGATAGGAGGAAAAATTTTCTAACCATAAGGTATCAAGTTTTGGAACAGCTTGTGGAATTTTTATCATTGGAAATTTTAAATGCAGGTTAGACAAACATCTGTTTGGGGTGGTTTAGACACGGATGATTCTTCTTGGACTAAATGATCTCCTGTTGTCCCTATTAGCCCTATCTTTTTATAATTCTGTGTTCGGTGAACATTTAGTTTTGTGCGGTACATTCTGCCACTGCAGCCATGCAGTTGTGTTATGCAGCATGCAGTTGTGCTGGTGGTACAGCAGAATCCTGAAATAGCCACTGTCACTGTGTGTGGCTGCCGTAGGTGTCCATCTTCATCATTACACCTCTGTATAGTGTTATTTATATTCTACAAGAAATACATTATTTCAAACTTTTTCATTCTTTTAGTTGTATTTTACCTGGTTATCTCTCCTTTAGCCTCACTAGGTAGGCACAGAGATGTAATTTTTCAGGTTCCTTCCCTGACAGGATGCAGGATCCAGCCTAGATATGAGGTGCACTTAGTGTAGGTTGCCAGGATTCCTTCCAGCAGATAGTTCTTCAAGTCACGTGAGACATGGGAGCCCCTATGCCACTAGCTAGCAGGGGGTCTGCACATGTTCTAATGAATTTTAAATTGATTTTTAAATGATTTTTAACAAGTGATTTTTAACTGAAGCTTCCTTGTGCCCCAGCCAGCCCCTCCACAGCTGGCAAACTGACCCTTGGAGTCCTCTGTCAGCTGGGGCTTTTCCAACCCAGCTCAATGTACTATGGTCCCAGGCATCATTTTAAAATGGAAAAAATGAAGATAGAACATTTTTGCAAACCAGATTTTGGGGGATATTTTTAACAGCTAAATGATATGTACCCAGCACCTTTTAAAGTTGACTTACAGAATTATTGAACTTCCATCTTTGTTCTGAAGGAGCAATAAACTCTAGCCAGTGCAATAAGTAAAGCTAGTAAAATAGCTGTACCAGATTGAAATTATTTTCTAATTCAATAATACCAGTTCACTTTCACTGACAGGCACTTCACTAAGGGTTTTTTTTAATTCAGAAAGGTTACCTGCATTTTGTGTGAAAACAGTTTCATATTATTACAGATTTCAGACCCTTTATAAATAAGCCATGTCTGTGCACTTTGTTTTCGGAAGGGTTTGTATTAAGTATAGTAATAAACTTTCCTTTATGCACATACACACTTGCGCATTTACTGAAGAGCAGCCAGCAGCAAGCTGACATTTTAACTTTTATCAAATCTAATGAAAGATTTCTGAAAGATTCCTTCAAAATGGCACCTTTATGTTGTGGGTGCAACATGACAACAGAAGTAAAACCCAAAGGGAAAAATAGGTGTATTAAAGATTACAGAAAAATCTGCTTGTCTATTAAGTAAAATACTATAGTCCTCCTTGTTGTCTTTCAGCTTGAGTCAACTCCCACTGAAGTCAATGAAAAATTTCAGTTAACTACAGTGCAGGTTCTATGAGACCCTTAAAAAAACATCTAGCGTATGTGTAACATGGGGCCTCTGCAGGACACGCTTGGAAATCTGGTGGTCTCACCAGATGACAAAGCTAACCTATTTAACAATTTCTTTGCCTCCATTTTTCTGAGTAGGGACCAGGTCATCCCCCCTCACCAGGATCCCTGATGGTCCTAGGGGAGGTACAGCGAGGCTCAGGGTCCTAGTCAGGGAACTTCTGGAGGGACTGGACGTGTTCAAATCAGCAGGTCCTGATGTTCTCCACCCCAGAGTGCTGAGGGAATTAGCAGAGGTCATTGCGGGACCCCTGCATAGTTTTATGAGCACTCGTGGTGCTCTGATGAGGTGCCAGAGGACTGGAAAAGGGCCAACGCGGTCCCCATTTTCAAAAAATGTAGGAAAGAGGACCCAGGAAATTATAGGCTTGTTAGTCTTTCCTCGGTCCTGGGGAAACTCTTTGAGAAAATTATCCAGGTGCACTTCTGTGAGGAGCAAGCAAGGGAGTATATGTTTAGGGGCAACCAACATAGGTTCATTAGAGGCAAGTCCTGTCAGACCAACCTGGTGGCCTTCTATGACCAGGTCACAAAATCCTTGTATGCAGGTGTTGTGGTGGATGTAGTCTTTCTGGACTTTAGGAAGGCCTTCAACACTGTCTCTCACCCCATTCTCATTAAAAAATTTGGAGATTGTGGTGTCAATGCCTACACAGTCAGATGGGTAACCAATTGGCTGGAGGGCCGCACCCAGAGAGTGGTGGTGAATGGGTCATTTTCGACTGGGAGGGATGTGGGCAGTGGGGTCCCCCAGGGCTCGGTCCTCGGGCCTGCACTGTTCAACATCTTCATCAGCTACTTGGACAAGGGGATGAAAAGCGTCTTGTTCAAATTCGCAGATGACACTAAGATGTGGGGAGAAGTGGGCACACTAGAAGGGAGTGACAGGCTGTAATTGGATCTGGACAGGTTACAGGGGTGGACTGATGAGAATAAAATGGGATTGAATACTGACAAGTACAAGGTACTGCACCCAGGGAGAGAGAACCAGCAGCATACCTACAGGCTGGGGATCTCCCTTCTTGTCAGCACAGAGGCAGAAAAGGATCCTGGAGTCGTTATAGACTCCAGGATGAACATGGGCCGCCAATGTGGGACGCAGTCAGGAAGGCCAACTGCACCTTGTCATGCATCCACAGTTGTATCACAGGCAGGTCCAAGGAGGTGATCCTCCCCACAATATGACATTGATCAGGCCACAGTTAGAGTACTGCATCCAGTGTGTGTGTCTTCCCAATTTCACTGGGATAGGCAGGCAGACAGAACAGTGACCTCTTAGGGCTCTTGGAGCTAATCAACAGGTCAGCCAGTAAGCTGTTTAAGAAGTTGGAAGTAATGGGGAGAGAGGCTTTTGACTGCTTATGAAACTGTTGTTATATCTATTTGAACAATGTACTACTTAATAGAAAACACTTAGTGTAATCAATATCAATTCTGACAGGCTAATCATATTTGGTTTGTCAAATATTATTTATCTTAATATAAATATTATCTTAATATAAAATACGATTTTTTTTCAGTTAAATTAGGTGAGAGACATTGCTTTCTGCAATTCATCTAGATATTTTAATTTCATGGAACTCGTTGGAAAAAGGGAAACAATAAGACACAAACTCTGTTAGGAAACAGATAAATAAAAGAATAAACCATGATTCTGCACTCAATGCAAGCTCAGTAATGAAATGCAATCTGAAGGGTCAATATTAGACAAAGGAATTGTTCAAGAGAAAAGAAAAGCCAGCTCAAGTAATGCAAGAAAAGTAATGGCAGAAAAAGAAATCACTCCTTGAAATACAAAATTACCACACAGAAACCAGCAGAAAACAACAGTATAATAGTGAAACAGAAGGGGAAAAAAAGTAACCTATTATGAGCAACTTGTAGGAAATGGGAAGTGTATTTGAGAGTAATGACATGTGGACTGGAGTTTACACTGACATACCATATTAAACACAGTGTTTTGCCCAAACTAGAAATGATAGATCACCTGCTATTGATAAAATAATAGTAGACACGCTTGAAATAACTAGAAAAAGTAGAATGTTTATATAGGCAGTAAGTATGCTGCCTTGAAATGAAGAAAATTCAGTGTTGTTATGGATTATGCAAATACAATACTATTGACAGTGTTTGAACATAGAGAAGAGGATATGAAAGTAATAATGGTAAAAGGGTATTGCTTTCTTCCTGAGAAGAGATGTATTTGCAATTTCTTTCTAGTTTATTTACTAAAGGCAGTGAATTCTGAGGAGGGAGAGCTAGAATTGTGTCGGGGAAAAGTGCTTATAGGAGCTATGGGCTGAATATGTCTTTGCATCTTCATGTAGCCCAAAACTTATCCCTAAATTTTCATAAGCTTTAGAAGCTTGTAGAAATATTGCTGCTGTTTGGTCCCTGTAAAGCAGATAACCTTTCCAGATATTTTAAAATGCAAATCATTATAAAGCACTAACAATGTAGGGCCATGTGCCTCATAAAACTTTCCCCCTGTTTTTGATAGCTTGGTTTAACTTCAGTCAAGTGTCACAATGAATAATGCATTGAATATATATTACAGAAGTCCACTGTATGAACAATTAAGTTTTGTCTTTGCTTGTATCTTGTGTGTCATGGAGTTTCTCAAAGATCATGTGAATCCAATAAAAGTTCAAATGCTACAATGTTGAGAAAATGTTTCATGCTTTGTTCCTGAGACAATTAGATTAAGGGCAAAATACTGTAACTTGTTTGCTTGTGAATGGAAGAGTGAAACCATGATGGTATTAAAATAAATCAGATAGTTCTGTAGGGATTTGAATGGTAAATAAATAAATCTGCATTCTGCAAAGGTTGCTAATCCTGTGGCAGCAAGGAAGCAGAAGGCCAGTGAATTTCCTTTACTGGTGATTCTATTAGTGTTGGGGAATTTCTAAAGGATGAAAATCGACTGAAACAGTTCCCATATGCTTAATTTACCAGCCCTGTGCAGAAGCATATTACTGGGAGGATGAGACATGGCCGTTACTGCCTAGCATCATAGCAGTCCTGGGTAACATAAGGCCCTTTGGGTCCATAGATGGTTGGGAATGCCTAAGGGCTAGTCCATCTTCACCATGTATTAGGATTGGAAACCTATAGGTAGTTCCTTTGCAATGTCCAGCCTACTTTGTTGCAGAATGACCTTTTAAAGTTTTAATACCAATTCAAAGAAAAGAACAAAAATTTTAAAACTAACCTTTAATTGGTTCTCTACAGCGCTTCTCAGTCAATTTTGCCTTATTTGAAACTTCTGGGGACACAGTACCAGTATGTATCATTATGTAAAGTACTTTCTAAGGCTAAATACAGTCAAAATCCCAAGGCTTAATCAATTCAGTCTTTGCAAGTTAGTCTAAACTGCAAAGATTAAATTGAAATGGAAGTGAACAGACATTTACTCTTGATTCAGGAAATGCAGCCACCTGCCTGCAGTGGCTGAGGCCAGAAGCTGGGGCACTAGAGCTTGACTCTCTGACTGTGTGTTCACTTGTTCTTCCTGCTGCCACTAAGGTCTCTGGGATTTGCAGTCTCCAGAATTACAGCAGCAGGACTCTGCAGGGTAGCTCATCACTTCTTCTTCCTGCTTCCAGGTGCCTTTGGAATTTGTATTCCACAGTTGCAGCCAGCACTAAGTTTGAGCAGGGGAAGGAGTGTTTAACCCTGCTCCCTGGCCCCAGAGTCCAGCTGGGGTTTTCCTGGAGGAGGCAGTCCCCTTCCTGTAGACTGGGCTGTATCCCCAGTTGAGCTTGCCTCCCCCCTCCCCCCCCAATCAGCCCTCACTGTTCCAGCTAGGGAGCAGAGGGGTGGGTCCCTGGTCTCTGGAGCAGAGAGCCCAGCCCAGCCCAAGGCTGCAAGCTTGCTGGGATGCTGGGGGGCTGTTATTTAATGTGAACCAGGAAGGGGGTCTGGGACAGCATTTTCATAAACCAATTTGACCCAAATCAGTTAAGTCTGATACTACATTCAACCAAGTTTATCTTAAACAGTTTCGACCATTTTGAAACTATTTTGAACTTCTATTCTGTTACAGGATTAAACCAGTTTCAAGTGATCATTTAAACTGGTTTATGTACAACTTCTGTCCCTAGCCTAAGACTTTGCCACACCCTAGGTGAAGCATGGTCTATGGAATTTAAATAACCTGCCAGATTGCTTGGGAATGGTGAACGTGAAAAGCTTGACCTGAAGTCAGTGGTAGCAGAGGAAGTGTAACACTATTGGAAATGGAACAGAGTTAGCAAATATCTTTCAAATAGGAATACATTTTAAGAAGAACAAACCTTTCCCCTCCTATCTCCTTTCACATTGTAGTTGTTTAAGTACCATAGGGTGACTCACTAACACTTACTACTTATATTTGTTGCCCAGAAATAAGAACATAGTTTCACAAAATGTGATAGGGACTTGGTAATATGAATAAATCATAGCATACTTAAGCATTTTCAATCAGAAAGCGTGGATAGATCTTATGGGTTAACAGGTGGATTTCATTTTCATCTTTAATATTACCCTTGGTCTCTGTTTCAGCAAAAGAGAATGGAACAATATTGAACTGGTTTAACCATTTCAACGATTGTATTTTGTTCCAATCAGTGCACACAGGATTGCTGAATATTTATGAAGTTTAATGTAATGTGGTGTGATTTCAAAAGCCAACACAATTTCCTTCATACTCAGAAACCTATCATGCAACCTGTTTATCTTATCCAGTTAATTGGCATTTCTTCCAAGTATTTGATTTTTTTTTATCCCTTTACAGATTATAACAGTACAGCCTCATTATACATTAAATTTCCCTCCTATTTGATTTGGCATGCTTGAGCAAAGGTCACGAGCTTGAACCATTTGATGAAAATGTACGTTTTTGATAGTGCAGTAAAGATACTAAATAATTCATAGATCTTTATGGTCTATGGGGACCAGTAGGTCATCTAGTCTAACTTTATGCATAAAATAGGCTATAGAATTTCATTTAATTACTCCTGTATTGAGCCATTGTAGATTTGTAACTAATTCCTTTAATCAAAGCATATCAGTTCTTTTTTATATTCCTTTAACTAGGTAAACCTCCTATAAAGCAGTTATGTTTGCTTTACTTACCCTTGAAACTCACCCTCCCTGGGGTAAAATGCAGAAAGTGATAAACAACTATAACAGCACTAACACAAGAGTTTGAACTTAAATAGTTTACTTAGTAGAAGATGCAAGGAGGATTTAGGAAGGCATGATATAATTACAGAATCTGGGTTGGCATTTAGATGTGGTATTAGTATGAACATTGAGCAACATTTTCAAAGCCTCATAAATAATTTAGGAGCATAAATTCCAATTTCAAAAGCAATTCAGGTCCTGGAGAATTTCAGTAGCAATTACCTTTTAATAGGATTCAGGCTAAATGCCTAACTGGCCTGGGTCTCAAATTGCTTGGAGCCAGATACTATTTCCCATTTATGGGCATCTATACATGTGCTCTCGGGTGAGGTTGATGGGGTAGCAGTTTGAAATGTGCTAGGAATCCCCCACAAGAGAAAGGAGGAACTCCCATGCAGTGCATAGGATGGAAACCCAATGGGGGCTCCCCCCACCCCTATACACTTGCAGATATATATTGTGAATTCCCTTGCAGGGGATTCCTGCAATGTGCATATCACATTGCTATGCCCTGAGTTGGGGTTCAACATCTGGAGCTGGTTCCCTTCAGGATTGGGTTCCTGAAGCCACAGGAAGGGTAGGGGCTCAGTTCTATGGGACAGCAATTCCAGGCAATGTCAATAGACACCAGTGGAGTAGATCAGCTGTGCTAGGATGCATCCAGGCATAGCTGTTTGTGCTTCAGAGATGATGTCTGTTTATAAACTTACACACAGATTGGAATTAAATTTAACTCTGCTTACCATGTGGTTTGATATGAACATGATCAGTAGGCTGTACTATGGCCACATGGTTTGATATGGGCATGCTCAATAGGCTACACTGTAGCAGCTGCCCTGAGGAAATAGAATCACTGTAACAGGGTTGTCTCCAGGGGTTGCCAAGGAGCCCTTACCCACTCCCTTTTCCATTGGCAATCACCCTTTCATTCACCTGCCACACCCTGATGTATTTGAATTTGTATAAGGGATGCTGCCCCACAGCTTCCCAATCTGTTCTCACTCTAATGACCACCAGGCATCTGTGATCATTGCCTTATGGGCTAAATGCATGGCTCCATTCCACCCTTACACCGCGCCCCAAGCCTTGCAAGTGTCATCACTCATTGATGGGCTCTCTGTATACTCTCAGCTCTCTTGGACCCTCAGGTCCTACATCCAGCCCCTCTCTGGGCTCTGACCCCCAAACTGGACTACCTTCACCCAAACTTCCAGACTTCTGTTGGCTGTACTTTCCATGTTGGCATTCTGGAGCTGCAGCCATCCTAATTAAGAGATGTTCCTTCAGCAGGCTCCAGGATCTTACTGCCTGCTTAACTCAGGGTCTGACCATATATCTTGGCTAAGGCCAGCCCTCATCTAGTCAGGTGAGGCTCTCATTTGCCCCCTTTTCACCTGCAGGGGGCTTTTCAGGCTGCCTGTCCTTTAAATTGGTAGGCACACTAACCTTCCTGCCACAATCACCCAGACATGTGCGCAGTGGTTGGCAAGTCCTGAAATTTCAGTTGCAGAAAAAACATGAGTCCTGAACAAGGAGAAGGGCCCTCCCACCTTTTCACCTTATTGCCTAGTTTTTGAGGCTCTTGCCTAAGGTGTGGAAGACCTTAGTTATAGCTCTAACCACTAGGAACAAGGTGCAGGTGGGGCTTAACTTGTAGCCCACCTGCCAAAAAGGTTGGCTACCACCGCTCTAGACAGTTCCTTCCCAGCATCTAGGGCAGGGTTCCCTCTACCTTCTCCCGCCACTCACAGTCACACATTTGCAGAGGAAATACTGAGCAAGACTTGTCCCCAGGTGCAAGTGCATTTTGGGGAAGGCAAAACCATTTACAAGTAGGATCTGTGCCACTCCACAAACTAGAGCTCCAGATGCCTGCTCCTGAAACTCTTTGGACCGCTGTCCTTGCAAACTCTCATGAAGGGAATCAGTACAGGCTCTGTTGCTTTTTTACATTCTTTTCTGGCCTGAAATCATCAGGCTTGCTAGGTATAGCCCAGCTGCAACCAGTATCAGCACCATGCCCAACAAGGGCCCTCATTAGCTTGTCCAGCCTCCCCCCTTCCTACAGCATAGCCTTGCAGATTACTCTTTATGAAGTTAGGAGAGGATATGACCATATGGTGGCAGGGTACAGAGGTATTTTATCTAGACTCATTTTCAGCACTAATTAAATACTGGCTCATATGGAAGAGCTCCACATGTTAAATCTTTTGTACCAGCTTCTGCAAGACACAGCCAGTGCGTCTACACTGTTACAGCGTGGAGAACTGAGATAATGAAGTGGTGCTTTCTTGATCAGAAACTTGTACATTTACAGAAAGAAATATGAATTTCTGATCCCTATCTGGTTTCATTTGTTTTAGGAAGATCGATTATACAGCCTCACAAAACTGTAAGTGTTGCTATGATTAATACATGTATTAAGAGTTCCTACAACAAACTTTACTGTATGAATTATATCTGAACAGAACAACATGGATGCTCTAAAATTTTGGAGGGAACCAAACTGTTTCAGGCATAAACCACGGGTACAGATGAGGAGTAATACCAGAAAAGGATATACGTGTCTCCAAGGACACTAGGGCTGGGTACAAACATTTGGTTCCCTGGGGACAACTAGCAGTGGCAGATCTTGTGCCACCACTAGTGGCCTCCAGGGAATGCCTGTGCTGCACGTCTCCTGGCACATGGCAGGTTACTCCAGGTGGGGCACTGGGCTAGCCCCAGCAACCTTAACTGGGGTCCTGGGGGCCTCCTGGGGCTGCAGCGGTGATCCTGCTGCTTGGAGCCTGGCTGGCAGCTGGAGTGTGGCTCTGGCTAGCCAGGCTCCAGTTTTGAGTGGCATGAGCTGCCCCTGCATGTGCTGCTCCGCTTATATTTTGCATGGGGTTTTTTGACTCCTGGATATCCAGGGGTCAACTCTCCCCCCCCTCCCCCCGTTGCTCCCTTGCAGTGTGGAAAACAGCCATGCTCATCTGGATGTGGCCTAGAGGCCCTTGGGGCTCAGCTTCAGAATTTATCAAACTATCCTTATATGTGAGGTATTTTAGTTATTGACTTAGCTTCCAAATAAGGTGCTTACTCCTGGCTGAATCTGAGTAAAACATCTTTTAACGTTTCAAACTATGTTGATATGAAAGAATGTTTGGAGCACACAGACATCACAGGCATATAGCATTCACTTTTCAAAAGGGATTAAATCCAAAGAAAATGTGGTTGTTGCTGAAGACAAGAAAGGCAAACAAAAATGCCCCTCTCCCTTTGCCATCAATCCTAATATATATTTGAAGCTCTCTGCTTTTATATCCCTCCCCATCTTAGTTGCTCCCCCTGCAACTGTAGCCCAAACTGAAGGTCAATAGGAACTTTGCTGTTTCTTTCTGTACCTTTGTCAGTGATGTATAGCAAGCCCCTTGGTTTCTGTATCTGTAAGAGGACTACAGACTTGACTTCATAGCCTTCTGTTCTCCTGTGTCAGTGATTAATTTTTCAACTGAAGTCCTCTTATCTTCCCACAATCATCAAAACAGTGCTACCAACTAAGGCTTTTCTTCTATCATGATATTCCTAGGAAAGACAATTGATAGCAAAGACTGGCCTGTTTGTTAATTAATTTCTCTTCAGTTCAACTCTGTGAATTGTTTCTGCCTTGGTGTTTTCAGTGACTGGGATTTTGAATGGGGAGTGCCCAGCTCCTTTTGAAATTCAGCAGCAGTTGGCTGCAGAACTCCCTTGGGCACCTTGGAGAATCCCAGTCAATGTGAATTGCACTTTTGCACTTAGTTCTTACCTACTACTGTCAGCCCAACATACTCCTACCTTATCCCTCCATCTTGCCTTTTTTCTGCTCCTGTTCCTTGCGTCCTCATTTTCCTATCACACTTACTTCCTTACCTTCTCCATCATATAATCTTTTGTACTCATCTAATACTCCCCTCCTGCTAGTTTTATTCCTACTTCTGCCTGAAAGCACACCTTAATTTAATTGTCCAAAAAAACTCCAAACAGATACAGATGGATACATTTATAAACCCATATAGGACAACAGTACATGGACCCTCACTAAAATTATTCTGTAATTAGCCTATTACTTAATGAACTTTAACAACATTACATGCTTGCTGTTATTTTTATGAATTAATTAAAACATGGCCTCTTTATATTTTGGGAAAATGTTAATGTATATGAAGCACATATAAAAAGTGTATATGAAATGTGTTTTATCTCTCTGGGTCAGAACCACCAAATGGAGGCTACTGAAGAAGGAAGCAATCCCATTTGGATTCTGTTTTGTCACCCTTATTCTCCCCAGCCCCAGCCTCCTTGCATTTGTTTTATACTTTAGTTTTATGTCTGCACTTAAATTGTAATCTCCTTCATGCAAGGACCATGTTATTTTCTAATTTGTACATTTCCATGCATCCTTGTGTAGTAAAAGACATTTGCACCCAAACATATAGGGGGAATATCACCTGCACTGCCACATAGGTGACAAAGCATATTGTTATGCTGCCTTTTGCCTGTCACCTCCATAAAGTATTGTCCTGCCAGTTGCCATTGATTTTTGTGAATCATTGGGAGCTTATGGAGAGTAGTGATTTGGGAAATGTCAGGACACCAATCACATGGTGTTAGAGAGTGGTTTTGTTCAAAACTAGTAATCATTTTCACCAGTAAAACATTTTTATTGTATGGTCCTATGCTGCTGTCAACTGCTGAAGGGTCTGAATATTGAATATACTTTCAGCCTGCTGAATCAACAAGTTTATGACTGATTTCTGCTAGCCCCTGCTGCCAAGAGGAAAGTTCAATTTCCCTGTTTCAAATGCACATATTGTTCAGTTTAACAGAAGTCAAAAAAGCTGGTGAAAATCCTGCAGGGGAAGGCAAAGAATATATATTTTTTAATTTGCTATATAAAATAATGCATAATTTAAACTGTGAGGATGCTTATGGAACAACCCCCATGTTTCCAGGATCAAAGTTATTTCTAGTTAGCTGCTAAAGTGTCTCTAGGTTCTGTAGATAGGAATTGTTACAATATTCCTTTTTCTGCTCCCTGCAGGCTTCTGCCTTCAACTGAGACAGTACAACCCCTTTCAGTCTTTCGTTATCATGATGTAGGTTTTTCTGTTTCAGTTATTTTTGTTTGATATAACTGTCAGATATCTATACTTATAAAACAAACACAAGAGATTTCTAGTTGTTTGTGACCTCTATGTTGCAAATGAACAAGGCAAATCATAAGGTGGAAGCAGACACTGATTTCCATCACCTGTGCGCCACCATAAAAATGTTTATGGTGACACAAAGGCCAAACAAACAGACATCCCTATCCCTTGTCATGCCATAAATTGTGTCTGTGATGAAGGTGGTATCAATTTGGGCTACTGTTTAGCAACTGATGTCTGTTTACTTTATGGTGGGAGAGCTCCAGCAGCCAGGAGCTGCCTGTACTCTTCAGCTACCTGAAGCAGGTGCTCCAGGGACATGAGTGGCCTGTCCTGCTCACCCCAGGAATTTCCATGCAGAACTGGACCTATGAAGTACTTGGAGTGCCTATGTGGCTTTTCTTGCTTACTTAGATACAACCTCAGAATCTCTGAGGCATGCTTCTGTAAGTGGGAAAACCCTGAGTTTCTCTGCTTACTGAGGCATGCCTCAGAGTTCCTAGTAAGCGGGAAAGCCCTGACTTTCTGTGCTTTCCCTGAGGTGCCCTGGACATCCCAGGAGTATGTCCTGGTAAGCAGAGAAAGGGTCTCAAAGAGCCTGATCCTGTGTAGGAATTCCTAAGGTACACAGGACTGGGCCCCTCAAGCCCTAGGAGAACACATCTGCTTTTCCCCAGTATCAGCAGGTGAGACCATGGGCAACATGTGTTTCACTCAGTGAAGTGGGTTAGCTGTGCTGGGTCTCATCCTGTAATGCTGTTCCACTTCATATTTGATATGAAATGTCTTCGCCTTTTCTTGGTTCCTTGCTGTAGGTCATATAAATCAAGCAGCATAAATAAGAGGAACTAGGGCAAGAAGATAATTTGGATAATCAGCAACTCTTTCTGTGACAGTAAGCATTGTTTCCATGAAACTAGGAAGCGAAGCAAATTAATGGAATGGAAACAGTTTAAAACAGGACAGTCATTTGTTATATATTATTAAGAATCTTCTTTAATAGTATTTGTTAAAAAAAACTAATATAATTCATACATACCTGAGGAAGAAACATTTTTTTTTCTTTTTTAAATATGAGCAAGGAGTAGGAGTTTGATGTTGCTGAGAGGCTGGAAGAAAAGAAAAGATAGAAATAATATAGTAATTAATTTCAAAGGCAGATGGACTAATCCTGTGATGGAATAAATTAGTTGATGCTAAGGATTGGTTTGGATATTAGGAGACAATTCTGTCCTATATACAGTAAGCAAGTATTTGCAGTTTCTTTGATATGTGCTTTGTTGCCACTTCCCAACTCAGTTAGACAGGCAGCTACAGGGTTCAAGAAGCTGGTATTAGAAAACCTAGGGCAGATCTTCCAGTCGCATCAGCCAGCGACAGCCCAAGCAACCTTAGGCAGATGTTTAAACACATTTATCTGAGACCTAAGTTGTATTGTAATCACTGCAACCGACTCACATGTAGCAATTAGGCAACTCATGAAGAAAAAGAATGATATAAATAAGCATGTAATTTTCTGTGTTAGGGATGTTGTGTAAAGCTGACATGGTATGAAACCATTTGTGCAGCAAGGCATGAATCTAGGCTCTTTCTGTCAAACAGAATGTTTAGCATTACTGGTTCTGAGTGGTTTGGTTTGTTTTGTTTTGTTTTGTAAAGGGATGCATTTTGTAGATGATGGTGGAGTTTTTTGTAATGCGAAAGCCTTAAGGGAAGACCATGAGTGTAACATGAATCACAAATGCTTGCTGAATGGAGACAAAAAATTTCAACACCTCTGGTTAGTAATACAGAGTGATCTAGTTGTTAGTGTGTGGAGGTCAGAGAGTGTGGTATATTACATACATCATTTGGAAATTGACTTACCTTATGACTTTAATAAGCTATTTATTTTTTCTGTGCCTCAATTACTGCATGAACAACATCAGAAGAAATCGTTATTATCCACCTTTGTGAAGCTGTTTGAGGGCATTGAATGAAAGGCACTGCATAATGAAATATCATGGCTTTTGTAATTTTATCAGTGGATTTTGAGGATTTCTAATGGATGACAGTTGTATAATTATAATATAGCACTAATATACATGGTTATGATTAACTTCCTGATCTGAGCTTTAATGATGGCAATGATTATGATGGATTCGGGGCCTTTTATCAAGTATTATAAGTGCTTGTGTTCAGAGATTAAGTTGTACTTTACTGCTGGTAAACACTTGCTGTATTTTAATGGTATTGCCATGCAAAAAATAACTTTTTAATAGTGTTCTCAACTCTAATTCCAGCTTAAGGAAGCTTTTAACTGTCATTGATCCATTTATTTATTTTGAATATAACTTGCATTGTATGGGGTTAGGACCTCGAATGCTACAGAACACACAAAACAAAGATAATCTCTGGTTTGAAGAGTTTAAAATCTAAAGGTATTTTGATGTGCTGTATATGGACTTACCTGAGTTAGCTTTAATATAATTAGAAGTACCCAGTTAGCCACAGCAGCCTGGAGAAGTATGTAAACTAACCGTGTGAGTATTTGCTCAACTTCTTGGACAGCTTTTGTAAGTGAAGCTGAGTGCTTTCTGGTGTCTGTGCACTATTATGTGTACTCTAACTAGTCTGTAGCTTGTTCAAGTATGGCTAATCAAGCTCCACTGACTAAAATGGCTTTCAAAGCACCACAGTTGAATAGGGATTGTTGGCCCATAACATACACCTGACCAAAGAAATGATGTCAATGAGTTATTTCCAGGTAGAAAGAGGTGATTTATTAGCAGACATCTGGGTTTTGCATTAATTGTGGGACAATGGCAAAAACTCAGATTTTCTCCTTTGAAGGAGAAAAACATGAGAAACAGTGGGTTTCCCCTTGTAGGCTGGCAGAGTTCCAGCCTGCAAGGGACTGCTTGGGGTTGGGAAGAGCAGGATGCACATGGGTAACAATACAGCCAGGCAGCAGTGGAGAGAAGCTCCCTCAGCTGCCTGTATGTAAGTTTGTTGGGGTTGGAGGAGGCATAGGCAGTACAAGGGGAGCAGATTGAGGCCCCCACGGTGAGGGAGGGAGTGGGCAGGGTTTGGACCTGTTGCTGGGGCTCTGGGTGCTGTCCAACTGGAGTGGTGCCTAGGCTTGGGGTGGGAATTCATGGCCATGGGGCTTGGCTTGAGGAGCATGAGAGAGCCATAGGCAGCTCATCTGGGGGTTTTGGGGAGGCTGGCTCCCTGCCCCTGTGCACACTCCCAGGGAAGGTTCAGGTGCCAGAGGTGACCTGTTTTAGGGTCATGGGTGGACAAGTGCCCTTCCAGATTTGTGGGTTTGGAGCAGGGTGGATGTGAGCTGCCCACTGTAGGGTTGGCCACCCAGCTGTTCTCCCCTTGCAGCCCTCTGCAGCCCAGCAGGTGGTACTGTGTGCAGGATGGAGCAGGGTGGGGAGGCTCACTACCGCTGCCCCAAGCCGTGTGCCATTTGCACCACCGTGGTGGGGACCCCTTGCCTGCCCAGCCCCCACTGCTGTCAGGTGGGCTGGAGCAGGGTTCTCAGTAGTGGTGATGCTGGCAGCACCAAGAATCTCTCCCACTCTGTCCTCCTGCACGGGTCCCACCCACTGGGCTACTACGGAGGTCTCTGGGGGGAGGGCAGCATGGCAGGGAGCCCTAAGCCCTTCAGTGGGCAGTCTGCATCCTCCCCTGCCCCCCACAGGCTCTGATCAGCTCTGCTCTAGCTATGCCACCCATAGCAGGAGCGGGCCAGTTTCTGTGCTCTACTTCAGATGCTGCTGGCCAGCTGTGGCTGTCACCCTTGGAGCAGGGAACAGGCAGGATTGTACCACTGCCCTGGCAGCTGGAGAACCCTCTGGCAGGGCTGGGGGATCAGGAGGCTGTGGGTCAGGAGTGAGAGGCCCTGGTGGGAATGGGGGGTGGGGCTGCAGGTTGGGAGTGAAGAACACCAGCAGGGCTGGGGGGCTGTGGGTTGGGAGTGAAAGGCACCTGTAGAGTTAGGGAGATGAAGGGCACCAGCAGGGTTGCGGGAGAGGGACTGTGGGTTGGGAATTAGGGGCCTGCAGGGTTGAGGAGATGGGCTCTGTGTTGGGAGTGAGGACACTGGCAGGGCCAGGGGCCTGTGCGTGGGGACTGATAGGCACTGGCAGGGCTGGGGGGCTGTTGCTTAGGAGTGAGGGGCAAGGCACTGACATATCAGGGCTGCTCAGAGCCACAAAGCAACAGCTGGACCCGTGTCTGGTTTGCGAAGGGTGCAGTGGGAGCTCTGATTTTCCATGATAAACCAAAATCAATCACCAGAATATATAGTATTTGAATTTATTTTATTATAATTATTGAGGCTTCCAAATTGATTTACAATTGTAAATATATCAATAAAATATTGTGTTCAACTGATACCTATATATATAGTGCCATTTCATTTTAATTGCAGAAAAACACAGATTTGGTTTTGTTTAATCAGAGAATTTGGGATTTGTTTTAAATTGGAGGATTTGGGATTTTTAAACAGGGTCCCTGCTTATTAGGCAGTGATATGTACATTTTTAAATGTTCATCTGTAGTCCTTTGCTTCCTTGCATAAATTATCTGTTATTTCAATTAGTTTTTAATCACATCATTTATTTTTCCATACCATGGTAACAGGACTTTCACCAGGTAACAGGAAGCTGTTAACTCATTCACCTTACATTTCCACAACCACGTACTTCTATTTCTTATAATAATTTTGGTTCCCAGTAATATGGTCTGTTGTGGGTTTTTTTTAAAGAAGCTCATGTGATTACATTGCTACTGTGAAATTAATCTAGGCCATCATTGCATCACAATACTGTCCTAATGTGGGCCAGGGGTAAGGAAAAGTGTTGCTTATATGATACTGCTTTCATATTCATCAGCTGAACCTTTTCAGTTTGAGATTAAAAACGTGATTTTCCTACAAATGTAAGGAGAGAACTAAGATTGGATAGCTGATGGATTCTGTGCCAATAGAAATGTACCATGCAGGTGGAGAATTCTTTGTGAAACTGTCAAAACACAGGGGATAACATTGGTAGGAAAAGCAATTTCCTTTCCGAGCTACTAAGAGAATAAATAACAACGAGTTAAGTTATTTTTTGGTAATTTTTCATTGGCTTTTTGTAGGAACACTTTAAAATCATTCTTTTTCCTGAAGTTGTTTTTACTTGTAACAGTTACTAGTAACACCTAGGCTAAGTACAGAAAGTCCAAAACCTCAAAGCTGAATAGATTTAATAGATTTCACACACATTAGGGGTGGAAGGGACGTTGTAAGATCATCAGGTCCAGCGCCCTGCCCAAGGGGCAGGTTGTCAGCTAGGGTCAAAGGATCCCAGCAAGGTAAGCATCCACATGTTTCTTGAAAGTGTCCAGAGGTGGTGCTTGCACTACCTTTTCAGGGAGTCTGTTCCAGGCCTTGGGGGATCGGACACTAAATAAGTTTTTCCTTACGTCCAGCCTAAAATGGCCTTTCAGAAGTTTGTGACCTTTGGACCTTGTCGTCCCTTGGGGTGCTCTGCTGAATAGACGTTCCCCCAGATCCTGATGCCCACCCCTTATGTATTTAAAGGCTGCCACCAAGTCACACTTGAGCCTGTGCTTCTCCAGGCTGAAGAGACCCGTAGCTCTCAGCCTTTCTTCATAAGACCTGTTCTCTTGCCCTCTAATCATGCATGCCACTCTCCTCTGGACTCTTTCAAGCTTCTCCACATCCTTCCTAAGTTGTGGAGCCCAGAATTGGATACAGTACACCAGCTGTGTCCTCACCAAGGCCAAGTACAGTGGGAGGATGACATTCTGGGTCTTTCTTGAGATGCATTGGTAGATTCAAGCCAGAGTTTTGTCCGTTTTGCCAGCTGTGATATCGCATTGATGACTTATACTCATCTTGTGGTCAATCATGACCCCCAAGTCTCTTTTGGTCATGGTGCTAGGGAGTGTAGCACTGCCAAGCCTATAGTGAGATGCAGGTTTCTGTTCCTGAAATGCACTTTGCATTTCTCCGTATTGAATGCCATCATGTTTTCATGAGCCCACCTTACAAGCTGATTGAGGTCAGCTTGTATTACCAGCCTATCCTCAAGTGTGGACACTCTTCCCCAAAGTTTGGTGTCGTCTGTGAACTTAACCAGTCCGCTTCTGGCACCAGTGTCCAGATTGTTTATGAAGACATTAAAGAGTACAGGTCTGAGCACAGAGCCTTGGGGGACACCACTAGTCAGTGAGTGCCGCATTGATTCAGTTCCATCAACTACCACCCTGTGGGTCTGACCTCAGAGCCAGTTCCCCAGCCATCAGACTGTTGAGCAATTGAGCCTGCAGTTACCCAATTTATCCATGAGGACATCATGGGACACCAGGTCAAAGGCTTTTTTAAAGTCCAAATAAATTATATCAACCTCTTCCCTTTTGTCCAGGTGAGATGTCATTTGGTCATAGAAGGAAATGAGATTGGTCAGGCAAGACCTACCTGCAACAAACCCATGTTGCCTATCCCTCAGAATGTTGCCTTCTGTTAGCCTGTCCAGAATGGTTTGTTTGGTCATTTTTTCCAAAATCTTCCCAGGGATTGAGGTCAAACTGATTGGCCTGTAGTTTCCCGGATCTTCTTTCCTCCCTTTCTTGAACATAGGTACCACACTGGCCCTCTTCCAATCTTCAGACGCTTTTCCTGAGTGTCATGAGTTCTCAAATATCCTTGCTGGTGGCAGCACTATGTCTGCCAGTACCTTGAGCACTCTTGGGTGCAATATATCTGACCAGTTGATTTGTGGGGGTCCAGCCTCTCAAGATGATCCCTCACAAGATCCACTCCAGTGGTGGGCATATATTCACCCTCACCGTGGTCATCCTGCATCATGTTAGGCAGGGTGGTACTTTTGGGCTGGTGAAAACCCGATGCAAAGTAATCATTAAGCATATTGGCTTTTTCTTGGGTGTCGATAGTCAGCTCCCTCAGCTGGTTTAGCCAGGGGTCCAATGTTTCCCTTGTTTTTCTTTTGACTCCCCACATCTCTGAAGAAGGACTTTTTATTGTCCTTGATTTGTTTAGCCAGTTGGAGTTCAGTTGCAGCCTTGGCTTTCCTAGTTTGCTCCCTGCCAGTATGGATCAGTGCAGAATACTCCTTAGTGGTGTTTCCTGTTTTCCATCCTTTATAAGCGTCTTTTTTGACATAGGAGTTTCCTCTTGAGCCCTTTTACCACCTTTCCTCCAGATTGGGATGGACTCCCTTTGTGCTTCTAGCATTGCTTCCTTAAGGAGCAGCCACTCAACATGAACTCCCATTCCTGTGAGATCATGGCCTCTCGGGGTCTCAAGAGCAAGCCTTCTGAGCTTATGAAAGTTAGCTTTCCTTAAGTCGAGGACTACTGCATTGCATAGATTCAATCTTTTTAAGTTAGTCCAAGATGCGCAGATTGAACTGATAAGCAAATGAACAGATCATTCACTTTTGATTCCGGAAATGCAGTCACATGCCTGCAGTGGCTCAGACCAGAAGTCAGGGAGCGCTAGAGCAAGCCTCCCAGCTCTGCTGGAGCAGACTGCTTGGGCCAAGACTAGCCTACCTATCCTGTGAGGGGGAGTTTGCTAGGGAGGTGCAAAGCATCCTGAGATGTTGGGGGACCGTGAGGTAACTTGAATCTGGAGGGAATGTGGGACAGAAGGTCAATAAATCAATTTAACCTAAATCACTTAAGTCTAATGCTACATCCAGGTTTATCTTAAATCAGTTTTGGCCATTTTGAAAGTGGTTTATGTACACTGAACTTCTGTTCGGTTACAGATTTCAACTACTTTCCAATCACTTATACCAATTTGTGTGTAATTTCTGTCCCTAGTCCTAAGTTACTTAAGTGAAAGAGGAGGGAAGAAGGAAAACATTCGTCTCTTTCTCTTTTAATTTATTTTGTGTGTTTATATTAGTTTATCTGGGTTTTTTAAAGAGAGGTAAGAAAACATTATGAAACAAAACAGAAAGGCTTTACAAATGTTGGTAAAAACTCCAGGGCAAATGTAGCACTTGAAACTACTTCTAGCTTATTTTTTTTATAAAAGTTACTAGATGTTGGGTTGACCATGCTCTTTTAAGTTTTTCTTTCTTAAAATTTAGTGTTGAATTCTGCCCTTTACAGCCATGTCCAGATGTGCGCGGACATTTGGTTTCCAAGGGACAACTAGCAGCAGTGCACCTTGTGCCACCACTAGTTGCCTTCAGGGAACATCTGTGCTACATGAGCTCTGGTGCATGGAAGGTTATCCCGGGTAGGGTTGGGGAGACTGGGGCCAGTACTGGGCTGGCCCCAGCAGCCTTACCTGAGGTCTTGGGGGCCTCCTGGGGCTCCAGCAGCAGCAATCCTGCCGCACAGAGCCTGGCCAGCACCAGTGGCACATGCTCCTGCTGTGTGCACCACTCTGCGTTTTTTTTTTGCTCCTCTGGATATCCAGGTGTCAAAAAAAGCCTCCACACTGCTCCCTTGCAGTGTGGAGAACAATTGAATGTGTGGTATGTGGTGCCACAGACGTGTCTGCGGCATCACATATCTCATAGCCATGCTTGTCTGGATGCAGCCTACATGATCAACTTATTAAATTGCAGATTTCGGTGGATCCCTGCAAAGCATCAGCACAGATCAAAACCTGTAGGGATCTGCTTGTTGGTGGCAGGGTTTCCATAGTAACATTTTTTTGAAAGATGGTCAATGTTTAGGTCTCATTCTGCCCTTTGTCCGAACTGCAGACCTAATTTTCACACAGTGTAAATCAGTATAGTTCTGTTGACATGGTACTGCATCGGTAAAAATATGTAAGCCTCTGGCCTAGAAATTTTTTTTATTCATAGAAATTAGTAATTACAAAATAAACAATGATTTATTGAAACCATTCACAAAGCGTAAGGCTTTGTAATAATATTAACATGTGCTACAAATACGTGTGTGCATGTAAATGGTACCTTTTTCTAGGCTAATTGTAAAGAATCACAAGTTGTATATCTGCAGGAGCATGCATTGCAGTATTCTGCAATGGTGGTTGCCACGTTCTGTAAAATAACCTCAAGAAAAGCTAATATGTGGCTTGCTTTTTGTTTAGAGTGACTCAGACCTCATGCAGAGAAATGCCACCTCGATTGTTCTCTCTTATGGTGTTCTGAATCGCCTCTAAAATGAAAATTATATCTATCACGGATGAAAGGAATAAATTTATGGATTAGTGTAATCCATTCATAGGTTTATAAACCTACAGTTCTCTAGAAAGTGCAGCAAATCTTTATGATGTCCTGAGTGTTAAATTTTACACTGGATCTCTAAATTAGCTGAAAAATGTGTAAAACTTCATATAGTCAGCTCCCTTTTGGCTACACACATGAAGTGACTTGGGAACGTAAGTTATTCCTGGTGAAGTCAATTATAATTTATATTCACTGATTTCCCTTCAGATCTGCCTTTCCCAAAAAGCAGAACGTGAAAAACATATTCAGTTGAAGAAAGATGCATTTTTGGGGTCAATTTCTCCAAAAACAGGAGTCTGGCAGATCAGTGAAGAGAAGTGACAGAGTAAATAAATTATTAGAGTTGTCTTTGAAAAAAGTCTGGACTATTCCAGAAGAAGACAGTGATTCTGCATTATTGTTCTGACATTGTGATAGGGTATACTAGGTCTGTGCGAAACAGCATCGTTCCATTTCGATGGCTCTTACGATGGGACAGTGTTTCATTTCGAGTTTCGTTTCATTTCAAAACCACTGTTCCATTCTGTTTCATCGAAGCGTCAAAATAGCAGAACAGTTGTTTTGACATGTTGCCCATAGGCTATAATGGGGAAGCCTGAAACTGCCTATAATTTTGTCATTTCTTGCCTGATTCAGATGAACTTTGTGGGGCTGGTAGTCCCTTCTGAGGCCATGAAGCCTGCCAAGTTTCAAGGAGAAAGGTGCAGGGGTTTCTGGGAAACTGCACCTCAGGCTGCTCACAAGCAAAACTTGTGACGTGTGACTGTGTGTGTGTGTGTGTGTGTGTGTGTCAAGGCACACCCTCACTGGTACAAAGGCCTCTGCACGACATGGTAGTGTGCCCCAATGAAGGGTCCTCTTCCCCTACAGCCTCAGTCCAGCCCACCACTTTAAATGACAACAGGTAATAACTTAGTAAGCAGCATAGTAGCATTAGCAGCATTTCAGGCAGCCAAACAGTCACAGTCAATATTAGAGCAGTCCTTCCCCCTCTTCCCCCTCCCTCTCCTTATTTTCTGATCCCCTGCAGGCAAGCCCAGCTTCAGCTTTGAAACTCGAAATGTTTTGAAACTTTTGAAACATTTCAACTGCCCTCATCTTGTTTCGAGGCTGTTTCAAAGCTCTTTGTTTCATTTCAATTTTGCTGTTTCAAGCTCGAAACAAGTCAAAACAGGGTCAAAACAAAACAGCTGGAGAAATTTTGCACAGGCTAGTATAGACGGCTATTTCTGCACCTGTAGGGACAGAGGGCCTTCCCTGCCAGGATGTGGAAGAATGCTTGTGCTATGCAGTTTTCAATGTGCCTCAGTCCTAATTGTTTACTTGTAAAAATAAATAATGTTAAAAAAGTGGAATAATTCTAATATAAGCTAGTTCTTGTTACTGCAGCAGAACTTTGAATACAAAACAATCAAGGAATTTCAAGTTTAAGTTCCTGCAGCAGTTTCAATTCAACTCTGAAAATTATGGTGTGTTGTTAATCTGAAGGTGGGGTTCAAGTTGCCTGTTACAAGCCACAGAGCCCCAAATGGCCTGGGACAAGCCCCTCTCACCAGCAGCATAATTATGCGTCAGGGAGCTCCGGGGCAGTTGCCACATATGGAGGCAGTGCTGAGCTCTGTTTGCTGCTGCTCCTGCTATCACAATCAGATAGATGCAGCATAAGTAATCATTTTTCATCCCCTCCACCTCCACTGGTGCCCTGTGTGGTTGCTCCTGTTATCCCACACTAGTTAGGCTACTGCCTCTCAGTCTTTCATATGTCACAGGCCAAGGTCAGTAGAGCTGCTCAAGGTAGATTCCTATTTTTTTGAATGATGGAAATGAGGTGGACAGGTTGTTCTGGATGAAGGTACCTGGGCTCCAAAAATGGCCCCTTTTTGGTTTGTAATAACCCAAGTTTGGAGACTGGTCAGGCATGCTTCACAAGGCACCAGTTTGAGAGGCTGAAAGTGTTCTTCTCATAATGAGGGGATATTGGAAAGGGGGTTTTGTGAGTAGCTAGCTGGCAGAGTTGCTGTTGATTTAATGGCTGCTGAAATGTGGCTGTGGTTAAAAACGTTTGAGGGTGTTAAGTGGGCTAGACATCTTTTAATTGCTATTTGAATCTTCATAAATATGGAACTGATTTATATTTTGTGCAGCAGTCTTGCAGTTTACTTTTTCTTGAATTTTCCACAATTTCCTAAAAACTAGTCCCATCAAACAGTCATTCCCCTTCTACCATAAGGTGCCCTAATTTGTGTAGCTTCTTAGATAGAATTGAATTAATTCAGATGGAAAAGCAGAACACAATATTTAAATATCATTATATTTACCATTTTACACGGATCTTTCATTTCTTAAAGTTTGTCGTAACTGCAGCCTTATTTTGTGTCTTCATCACAAAAACCCTTACGCTCAGGCTCATATATTCTTTGAGCTAAACTCTCTGACTGGCAGTACAGATTAGCTCCCACATTTTACTTTAATGGAGACTCTTTTGCCCTTGTTGCATTAAGAGGCAGCTAAAACCCATTTATCAGATTTTAGGTTTTCATTGCCCTCTAATGTGTCTCTTAATTCCCATGACCTGCATTTTTCTTTGTTCCTGCTTGCTTACTTCCCCCACACTGAATGCTGCCTCCTAGCTAATCTACACCAAGAGTTCTTTTAATTCTTCATGCGACCCAGCGTGCTCCATTTTTGCAGTGCTTGGCTCATTTCTCTCAAACAAGGGTAGAAGATGCTGTGCCAGCAGGCTGCTAACTGGTTGCAGAGTCATGTCAGGCTTTTGGTTAGCATCTGGTAAGAGTACTGAATAGAACCTGAGGTTGAGAAATGCATCTGAAATCAACACCAGTGTGATGATATCTCATAGACGTGGACAGAGATAGGAAGCATCAGAGATGTGTGTCCTTTGCAGGGGATTTACTAAAAAAGACCACACGCAGGGCAACAGACGCCAAATAATTCAGCACCTCCCACCCCATACTTTGCTTACTATGAAGAATTTTGACCAGAGCAGTGACAACAGTTTTAAATTAAAAGGTTCTGAGCGAGGGAAATCAGATTTTTAGACCAGGTATAGAGGTTGATGGCGATGACTCCAGAGGAAACTCTGCTAGCTAAGGAAGAAGGGCTTCAGTGACAGATCCCGGAACAGCCCACAGTGCTGGAGCAAGCTGCAGAGCAGGTCATACAGCTGTATGGATTAGACATTGTTCTGGAGTCTGTGCCAAGAATCTATTTGTGAATTGGTCCAGTGCCACTACCTGGAGAGGTAATGGCACTAAAGCCAGAGCCTGCACAATTATCAAGTAGCACCCTTTATGGCTGATATATTCACATGGTTTGTAGTAGGTAAATAGGAGTGCATGAGTGCTGTCAATGGAAAGTGTTTCTGAAATCCATTGTCTCAAAGCCAGCTTCTATATCAGATACATTAACAATATCCATCTATTATAGTTAAACTGCAGGATTAATTTCTTCAGAAACCTGTATTACAACAGCACAGGCAGTTGACTTATCAACATGGACATATAACAGCCCAAGATAGCTAACAAATGCATCTCTCTTGAACTAGCAATTCCTCCCCCATTTCCTGTCCTGGTGCTAAAGATTACAGGAGCATTCAACTGTGCACAGCTTCTTCTCTAACACCCATAACCACCTTCTGAGCCTCAGAAACTAAATGCTTTCCACTGTGTATCATACCCTTGGCCGGCATTTTGCTCCTATAACAGTGCAACTTGAAGTGGGAACAATTCAGTTGAATATATTGGTGGATTTATATCCCTTCTACATAGGAGAGAAATGTTAAGAACCTTGGTGTCATCCTCAGAAACCCTGTTCATCATACCTGTGTGACTGCGGAACCAGGGTGTCATGACAATGTGGATACAAGTTGTGTGGCTCATTGACGTGTATGCACGTTTAAAGGTTGGCAAGTCATAATGCCCATTCCTGGGTCTGGATATTCTGCTTGGTGCTGACATGCATTTAATTTTTTAAAGCCAATTTAAATAAGTATTGTCCAAAATGCTTGTTTGGTGGTCTGTGATATCGTTCTCAGTTTCAGCTAAACTGCTGGTTTTGATCCTGGGATTGCCAATAATGACTTGAACAGCAACAAAATCAAGTGTAAATCTAGCTACACTTTCCTCTTTGATTGGCAGGTTTGTTGCTCCCCTCCCCTCCCTTTCTGGACTCCTTTTTCCATGTCCCTACTTATTTTTACTTCAGAGAGAGGTAAAACATTTTTATTCTCCATTTATGAAACTGTATCATGTGGCTGTGAGAATGAATCAGCAGGAATCCCTCTGAATCTGTGCCCAGGTCTTGGCCCCTGATATCATTATGAGCAAAACAGAGCTTTGACTCTCTCTGTTTGCTCCTAGAACCTGTCAGCTTGCTAAATGCACACATACGTTTCACATTTTAAAATGATGTTAGTGCTAAATAGGAGCAGCTGGATAGTCATTACTAGAGATCAGAGATCTATTTTTATATACAGATTAGTTACTGTACAGCATGGGCCATAACAATACAAATAGCCCACACAGTGCCTTCCACAATGCTCCTATCCTGTTCTGCTCCCCCTCCCTCTGAAGTTCTACATCTAGAAATGAGAAGCATATTCAGCCCTTGATCCTCTGTCCAAGCTGCCAGCCAAAGTGCCAAACAAAGGGGCAGCTTGTCCAGTAAGAGCTTGTTTTATCTGGATGTGGGTATACAGTACTGTCACAAGAGTAGTAAAAAAGTAGCAGTCTGATTACATAGATGTATAAAGCATCTAATTTTGAAGATTTTGGATTGTGAGGAGGGGGAAGGGAGAGTGGTGACTAAAGCATTCTTAATCTTATTTGGTATCTTTGGGCCTATTTGCACAGTAATTTTGGGCAGCTCCTAGAGTTTGTAACCCCTGGATTATCTGCACACTAACATTTGAAAGTAGTTTTAAACACTTGTGTGGCTCAGTTACACCACTCCAGGGCAAGGTTATCTCTGAGATGTGTTACTCAGCTCATGTTGCCCAACCTAGAGTGGTTGCTCCTTATTGTAAACACCCCACCTGCCCCCCTACCCACTGGCCCAGATTGGGTTCATTGCCACCCCACCCTCCCCAGTACCCCAGATCCCTGCTCACTGGCCCCCTGCTTATTTGTAGCTATCTGTACTCTGTCCTGGAGGAACAAGCATGGGAAAATCAACCTGCCTGCTTGGCCACTGCTACCCATGTTGCTGGTCTCTGGGCTAGGCTAGCCCAAAAAGCAGCTGTCAGGCAGCAGCAGCAGAGACTGAGGAGACAGGTTAGCCCTTCCCTACCTGCTCCCCCTAAGACAGACAGCATGCACAGCCACAAATAAGTGTGTAGGGGTGTAAACAGTTAAACACTTAAACATTTAACTGTTTGCATATTAATAACCGGCAATACCTTACTGGTTATTGCTTAGCGTGGGTGGGGAGCAGTCTAGTGGAGAAGAGAAGTGGCATGGTGCCCCTGAAGGCAGCAGGGCAGGGAGGAGCAAGGAAGAGGGGAAAGGGGAGCTGGGAGAGGGGAGGGCAGACTAGTACCTAGTATGGTGGGGAGGTGGTGGGCCTGATCCTTCCTGTGGCAGCCCAGCCCCGGCCCCTTTCCGACCTTCTGCCCTGAGGCACATGTGCACCTGCCATTAGCAACGAGCAGGCTGGGGCTTCTCAGGCTCTGATGTAGCCACTTGAAGCCTCCCAGCAGCCTGCCACAGTTGGCTTCGGCTCTGGGCAGGCGCCTACCCTGCCACCCGCCAGCAGAGAGCTGCACTGGGGTCTGTGGAGCCTCGGCCTGGCTCGTTGTGGTTAGAGGGCACACATACACTTCAGGGCAGATGATGAGGAGAGGGCTGCCAAAAGAAGGATCAGGCCCATCATGGTTTCACTGGCATCCACCCCAAGGCATGCATGCACCCACTGCAGGCAACAAGGCTCTGCAGACACTGGTGGAGCCCTGGCCCCCAGGCAGTTGCATGCTGGTGGCAGCAGTGGGTGAGGGGCTTTCCCAGCTCATTGCTACCACTTGTGCATGGCTGCCCAGGGGCCAGTGCCAGCTTCAGCCGGCAGCAGTGAGCCCTGACACTGCCCCATAAAGTTAAGAGTGGCATCAGCAGGTGAGGGGCTTTCCCATTCAGCTGCTGCCGCTTGGGGAGCAAGTAAGTACAGGCAGGGGCTAGTCCTTGGTAGATGTATATTATCAGTTAATTGGAATGGGAAGAGGGGGAGATTCTTACCTTTCAGTCCTCCAGGCCCCTGCTGGCCTGAAGTGTGACTGCTCTAAACTCAAGCTAGCACTAACACTGATCAAAATCTGCATGGCTTACAGTGTAATTCTTAATAAGGCCCATCCTCTTTATAAGTGTAACAGAATGAGTTCAGGGCCTCTGTTGGTGCTTTGGGCTAAAATAAGAAATGGGAGTTACTTCTAATAGCAAATGCTACTATGACTTTTAATATTCCATGATTAGCTTGAAATACTGCATCAAGATAGAGAAATGTGGATAAATCTTGGCTTGAAATTGTAAAAATGAAATTGACCTTTAGAATTGTTTTCTCCACAATTATATCCTTGGAAAATTATTTTATTCCTTCCCTTAACCCCTTCCAAATATATTTTCCTTGCCATGCATAATTTACTCCATAACCAGTTTCATAATCAGTAACGACCTGAAAAACAAATTATATGAAGTCATGTTTTATCTGAAATTGGAGAAGAGAAAAGCATAGAGGCATTTTTCTCTAAGAAGCCATTGTCTTTCAAAGAGTTGTCTGTCCCATCTCTCAGGAAAGTTTCCCCAATATTGTATAATTAAGAGAAGGGCAGTGTTGATTCTAAACTGTTCAGGTTGTCCCCAGTGGTCAGCAGCCTTTTCACTTGGTGGGGTGGGATGATTCAGCTCAGGTCCAAGGGGGATCAGCACTAGGACCCAGCCACGGTCACCATTTCTTCCCGTCTCATGGCCACAGCACAAATAAAGCCCGTTACCACCCTCCAGCAAAACGCCACTACAGCCCCCTAGTTCTGATGGCATCTGACCTCTGTTCTGTTCTAGCCAACAACTTAGCTAAAGGCTGTCTGACTGGCAGCCCATTGGCTCCCATTCAACTGCCCCGCCCCCCCCCCCAATTCCTCTTACAGCAGCAGGAACCAGAGAGTCCAGATAAGTGTTAGGTGGGGTGCACCATTGGGAGATAAGGGTTAGCTGGGGTGTGCCATGCAGTATCAGGGTGGCATGCAGCCCTGGGGTCTATGGCCTATACTGATGTGGCTTCTGCTAATGTAGTCTGAGGGGGTGTGGGGCTCCTTGGCTTAGCTGATCCTTCTAACACTTACGTGTGTGATTAACTTCATGCATTATAAGCATGGATCCTGGTTGACCCTGATAAAAAACAAAACAAAACAAATTCTCTGATAACCTCCAAATCTGTGATTAAAATGAAAACCCGCCCCTCCCTCCTTCCCCCACCCTGCAGGTGCCCCATTAAAATGAGAAATCTGTGTTTTTCTCTGATAAAGAGGAAAATCCATCTTATTTTCCATTTTTCCATGGAAAACAGAAAACCCCGATCCCTGATTATAAGGACCCCAGGGAATCAGTGGAATGACTTAGTGTTAAGTTAAACATGTGCATATATCCTGATACCTTAGGCCTGAGATTTGGGGCTATGAGTGCTGAAAATTGTAACAGTGGGCTTTGAAATTGGCTACATCTGTTCTTGAATGTATTACTGTAAACTTTTAGGTCACAGTGGTGCTGTAGTTGTGATGGTTTAGGGAACATGCAACAAGGAAAGTTTGTTAAACAATGTCTTTTATTAAACTGGCTATGCAGGTGGCAGAGATGTTAAACAATATTTTGGGCACAGAATGCTGATCCCTTTAGTGGAAGGAGTAGAATTTGTAGAGCTGAAGTCTGACATCCAAAAACTGAGGGAGCCCAAAGCATAAGCCACATTAAAATAAGTAAAAAAAAAAAAGACATTTTTCTGGAAAGTAAGTACCATATTTTCTCACATATGATGCACACCAGAATATAAAATGCACCTTGTTTTTGAAAGGTAGAATGAAGAAGCAAAAGATTTTTTCAGAGTTCTAGCTGCAGACCCAGGGATAGAGTGTAATATTCAGCTGACTCACCTTCTTTTTCCTGTTTAACTAAAGCTGAAATAGGAGGAGAGAGACCAGGAACCACTAGCAGACAACAAAATTGCCCCAAAAAAGGTTAACTTAATTAAATCAGGACTTTTTTTAAAACAGAAAGGTGATGATTAACACCTATGGAGTAAAGAACAATGGGCCATTAATTGATCTGGCTCTTTTAGCTGCCTGAATAAAAATACAACTACTACTGCACTGTGGAGCAGGAATCAAAACAGGTTGCTTCTATCCTGGTCAGAAAAATCAGCTTCCTTGCTTAGTGCATACACCTCAGTGGAGGTGAGGAAAGTGCTAATTTGGGGGAAAAGGTATGTGTTGTAGTCAATAAAATATGGTATTACAGCCCAAAAGCCTTTAACACTTCCATCCAGGAAGCGCACACACCAACTGCAGATGCTTCCTCAGCATGACAAAAGGTATTTATACCTGAAAGCTTGCTAAGATTTGAATTGGTCTAATAAAAAATATCAGATTTACCCAAAGAACCTTGTCTGCCTATGTCCTTAGACCAACCTACACTCCCCTCTAGCACTCAGGTGCATTTCAGCTTTTAGTTCTGTGGTAGTCAGAGTTCAGCATAAAGCTTACTCCCTCTATTTTCTTTTAATGGGCATACATTTTACTGCATTGTCCTTTTCTTTGTCTGTAGCAAAACTATAGTTCTTCAACAGCATCCATCTAGTACTGTGGATAGATTACAAAATCAGTCAAATAGGAATGCTTCTCTGTTTAATCTTACGCACACAAGCTTCATTGATCATAAGGAGGGAACATCTTAGACTCCCTCAATTTGGACATTTTAATATGTCTAATCTAGTAGTCAGTGTTGTCATTAGAGGATGGATCAGTAGAGCAAATTCCCATAAATGACAATTAAGAAAAAAAATATTGCTGCTGAGGCATCACTTTCTTTTTAGAGACAGCTTTATCCACACACACACACACACACACACACACTTTATAATATGCGTGTATACCTTTACATAAACATATTATTTACAGCTTTATGGTGTTATCTTTTGTGACCTGTTTTTCCAATAAAAGACTTGTTTGTTCCAGCAAAATGAGTAGTTCTGCATTTAAGAGAGGTACCAAAATACATACATACTCAGTAGGTTTCCCAATTGCTTTATGAGCCCTACTGGCATATTGGTACTTGTATAAATTGATGTGAAACAGATAGTGGTTTATTCCAACTTTATATTAACATATATGCACATGGATAAATAAAGCATTTGGAAAATGAGTACACTGATTACAGTGTTTCCCCAGTCACCTTGAGGTCAGTTTTTACCAAAGACCTCATGATGCCTACTTTTTCCCCCTCACCTGTCTGGAATCTCTTTGGCTACACCTGTAACCCTGGGCATGACACTACCTGCACCCTCACCTAAATAGTGGGTTCCTGGGTACCTGGTGGCCCTGCTCAGCTTTCTGGGAAGTTGCTGCAGGGTCCCCAAGTGGAAAGCCGCCCTAACAATCAAACAGTCTTGCAGACCATTATAAAACTATTCACAGAATGTAATTATTTACAAGATAATGTATAATGAATACAATAAAATCAATAATATTACACAAACATGACCTTGTGATGCTGGCTTAAGGGTTAATGCTTCTATGATACACTTCACACCAAGGGAAAGCATACAGATCACCCACAATAGATGAGGAACCAATAAATAAATACATTGATGCACCAACTAATAGACTATTTACAACTTATTTACACACACCACCTGTAAATTGTATGCTCCAGGGTAACTATGAGGATCCTGTGTGCACTGCCCCTGGTGGGCTGTCTCAGAGAACAGGATTGTGTCTGGCCCTGCACAGGAGCTGTGGGCAGTCTGTGCTGCTGGCATCCCTCTCTGAGCTCCAAGGGCCTCCATGCAGCAGGCGGTGGCTCCTCTCCTGCAGTCCTTGCAAGAGAACTGATTCCTGCCCAGACCCCTGTCCCAGCAGTTTTTGGGCTGCAGGTTGGAACAGTTTCCCCTGCCCAGCACAACCTCACAGCACCTGGCAAACTCAGCCCCTCCCTGGGCCCTGCCTGCCCCATGGCTTCTGGTGGCTGGAGCAGTCCCTGCCCCTCTAGCCCAGGGCTTCCTCCAGCACCTGAGCCTACCCCTCCCATCCCAGGGCCTGCTCACTCATGGGGGAAAAACCAGGGCAGTCTTCTGCAGTTTCCCCTTGGTCCTGCATCTGCCTCCCCTGCTGTGCTCACCCAGCCACACAGGAGCTTGTAGCAGGGTCTCCTCACAGGCAGCTCCTCTCTTGTGCCTGCCCTGGAAGGGCTCCCAGGGGGCAAGAGGGAGAAAGGAAGCACTGTTTCTTTCTGGTGCAGCCTTTCTCTGCTGCCTCTGCAGGGCTCTGCCAGGGGCTTTCTGAGGCACAGCTGTGGTGAAGTCCTTTGCCTGGCCTCCAGCCTGTCTCTCTTCCCCTCTGTTCTCCCCCATGGGGAAAACTGCTCCCCCCTTTTAAACAAGCCTCCTCAGACAATCCCAGGCAAGGGCTCCTGGGCTTTTGCTAACATCTCTCATTCAAACCCTGCTGGGCTTCACTCCTCCCACTTCAAAGAGGGCTGCTTCCAGAGCAGCTTCACTCGCCCTCAGGACAGATGCTAGCCGTGCGGGGACAAACTCTGTCACTTCACACTGTCCCTTTGCAGGGCAACCCTTCCTATCCCTTCAGGTAAGTACAATTTTAATGCTGCTACACACCAATTTACATCACATAACCAGAAGTTGTATTATGTACCCGTTTTCAAGCTGGGAAGCTACCACAATCTGATAGCTGTTCAGACATATTTTTATTAATAGAACTGAATACTGTCAGGTATGGTTACCTGATATTCTTATATTTATTACTATTCTTGACAGCACAAGGGCTTCCAGACAGCTAGAAGAACATTAATTGAAATCTCAATGATAACTAGGGATTGAGGGACGGATTCTTATGTGGTGTAAATTGGCATCGCCAAATTGATTTAAGGATAACTACAATGATTTACACACGATCTGAAGTCAGATCTTGGAAAACATTGAGGGAATATAACGTTGTTTTTAGTCTCCAAGAATGAATATTTTCATTTTCCAGCAATGATGTGTCTCAGAAACAAATTATGAATGAATGAACAATGCTGGTTAACATTCATAACAGACTGAGATAGGACCTTTGACACAAGCCTGGTGAAAACAAGGTGAGAGAACCATGTCAGCAGTCTCCATGGCAATAAATACAAAGTGATATCTTTTATCTCTCTAGATATGTCAGATCTAAGTGGCTCATTCTGGAACAATACAATGAAGCCAAAGAACTTCAAAAACAACATTGACAATGGAAAGGAGAGAGTGGGTGGATCTGCTGAAAATATCACAGAGGAAGGAAAATCTTTAGCTGTGTGTCCCAAAACTTTCCCAGTGTGTGGAGGAGGTGGGACCTGGTGGATGATAACTTTAGAATTGGATTCCATAGAGATTTATTCTCACATATACATACATATGCTCATGTTTGCACACACACACCTTTTTTACAGATTTTTTGGGTGTATGTTTTGTTTGTATTATATAGTCTTATAATTCACATGGAAGGAGTATAATACTGTACTATATAATGCATGGGAAGGTAAAAATACTGATATATCCTTATACATCCTTGGCGTATATATATTTCCTGGTAAGAGACATTAGGTTACTTCTGAAGAAGTAGGTTACATCTGTGGTGTTTGTCACTTTGTCACAGTTGTCGTTGCATTAGTACATTGCAACACAGCATGACAAGGTGATGGAACAACATTAAGTCATTTCATGTGTATTCATAGTGAAGTATTACCCGTAATCAGAAAATCTGCATAAAGTCAGAAGGCCAGGTCCTGAGTTATTTCTGTGAAGGAGATTGTTTCCCTGTGTTGCTTCATAGTTGGCAGTAACTGAATTGTAAACTCTTGCATGGGAGACCAAATATTTTTATCTGTTTGCAAAATGCAAAACACTTTGTTGACATATGAGATACATTAACTGAATGTGTAAAGTAGAAGACTAGATGGTACGCTAATTTAAATTAGCACAACTACGTCGATGCAGTCACATCACATGGTAAATTAGATATGCTTCAGTTGCTCAGTTTTCTATCAGGGAACAGTCCAACCTAAAGGCATGAAGGAGGGGAAACCACTGGCAGGGTGACATGAATTGTCTTCTAGACTGTGTTGTTCATTTGCTTTGTGGAACTGCGCCAGTCACTTAACTTTTCTCAGTTTTCCCCATCTGTAAAATAGGGATAATAAAGTTTGCATTCCTAAGTGCTCTCATTTCCTAGAATGGAAATTGCCAAACGCTTCTTAAGTAGTATTAGAACTTTTAATTAAGTAAGACAGCACAGATGTATTAATTCCTTTAAAACAAGATAATCTGATTCAATGATTAGAGTATAGAATTGGGCCAGATTTTGAAATGCCTTGATAATCTGTAATAGTGTGTCAGATTTGGCTTGCTTTCTTCACAAAGCAGAGAAGAGGAATAGGTTAGGAGTCTATCCCACTGAAATAAGCTAATGTGAATAGGGTTGGCAGATATATATCTGGGAAAGAGTTAAAGATCAGGGTTATGAAGTTACAATTGTACTGGGTTCCATCAATCTCAATTCTACATTTCTAATTTTTCTACAACCATATCACCATTATTTGACATTCAAATACTATTTGAGTAAGCTATAGTGTATAAGCAAAAAAAAAAGAAGGGGAAGAAACTAATATATTAAAAATGGATTTCTGAACCTGTCGTTTAATATTTAAAAACGCACCCCACAACCAGGGATTACTTTTCTTAATTCAAACTCCCTCTTATAGTTTAATGCTTACTAAAGGTTGGCTGCACAGCCATTATAGGAAAGAAAATCCAATTTTTCTTCATGTCACTTTCTAAGTTAAAGATATGCCTATGGCTAAATTGGTCAATTTAGCAAAATGCTAGCAGGTTATTTAGAAGGCCTACTGTTGTCTTATCTCAAGTTCAGTAAAAAAGAAGAAGAAAATGTTAACTCACGTTGTTAAAAATTCACCTTTGTGACATACTGTAATTCTGGTGCCTTATATTAGAAATGCACTTTACCAGCATGAATTAAGTACAGAGAAGATTTCTCTGTTTAAATTATTATTGCAATAGCTAGTACCAAACATTTAAATTAATGTCAATTTTAAAAGTTAAATGAGATGGATAGATTTTCTACTGTCATTTCTCTTTTTTCTTGGATTTTTTCAGTAAGTTGGGTTGTGCTTGGTCACATATACCATACTTAATTTTCAAAACTGCTTCTGTAACAAGCTTTCTCTATTAGCACAATTATTTGAAAACCAAATTAATTAATAGCATGTATTTCAGTATTTTCTCAGTGTGCTCAGTCACAGCAAGGAAAGCTAGTAACAGACATTATGAATGGTAGGAAATGCATCAGGATGTCAGTAATCTCATTGTCTTTAATGAACAGGAATATATGAGTCAGGTTTTGTTTTCTGTGGGTTTTTTTACTTTTACATACAACTTTCATTTCATAGTAATATTTCCTGCAAGGTAGTTATTAGGGCTGTGCGAAATTTTGCCACCAGTTTTGTTTCAACGCTCGAAGTCGAAACAGCAAAATTGAAATAAAACAGATATGGTTGAAGCAGCCTCAAAACAAAATGAGGCAAGTTGAAATGTTTCATCTTTTCGACAATAGACTGTAATGGGAAAGGTCAAAACAGCCTATAGCTTTGTGATTTCTGGCCAGATTTGGATAAAATATGCAGAAATGGAAGCCCCTTCTAAGAGCATAAAGTGTGCCAAGTTTCAAGGAGATTGGTGCAGGGGGTTTGGAGAAAGTGCACCTGTTTGTGTGAAAGTGAAAGTTTGCTATCCCGTGCTGAGGCCATGAAACCTGCCAAGTTTGAAGAGATAAGTGCAGAGGTTTGGGAGAAACTGCACCTCAAGATGCAGACAAGTAAAACTCGTGACATGGGTGACACTGTGTGTGTTAAGGTGCAGCAGGGTGAAAGCTACAGGGATGGTAGCCCCTGCTGTGGCCACACTTGCAAGCTGCCAAGGAGATTGGTGCAGGGGGGTTAAGGAGCCTTGGAACCCTAGCTTCGGACAGACAAAACTCGTAACAAGGGTGCTTGTGTAACTGACTGTCTGGCTTGGGGCCGTTGATTGTATTTATTTCTTCTCCTTAGTCCTGGTTTTGTAGGTGTTAATCCATGCTTGTTAAGTCGTTATGTAGTAACTAGGTACTGTGTATTGAGCTGGTCTCTGAGTGAATCATGATTAATTGGTAACTGGTAACACGGTAGCCAGGCCTGCTGCAGTTGCCCCCCGCCCCCCAGAGCCTCAAGACAGACACAGTTGTGCAAGTACCCATGTCAGGACTTTTGCTTGTCCGCAGCTTGAGGTGCAGTTCCCCCAAACCCCTGCACTTATCTCCTTGAAACTTGGCAGGCTTTGTGGCCTCCGCAGGGGCCACCATCCCTGCAGTTTTCAGCCTGCTGTGCCTTAACACTCACAGGGTCATCTGTCACGAGTTTTTCCTGTCAGCAGCTTGAGGTACAGTTCCCCCCAAACCCCTATACCTATCACCTTGAAACTTGGCAGGCTTTGTGGCTGCATCAGGGGCTACCAACCCTGCAATTCTGACCCCACTGTGGCTTGACACAAAGATGTGATATGAGCTTTTCTTTCAAGAATTTGGGGTGCAGTTCCCCCCAAACCTCTTCAAAAATCTTATTGAAATGTGGCAGGCTTCGTGGCCTCAGCAGGGGCTAGCAAACCTGCAGTTCTGACCTCACTGTGTCTTAACACATACATGTGACATGAGTTTTACTCTCAAGATTTTGGGGTGCAGTTTCTGCTACCCCCTGCACCTATATTCTTGAAACTTGGCATGCAACATGCCCTCAGAAGGGGCTATCATTCCTGCAAGTTTCATCCAAATCTGGACAGAAATAACAAAGTTATAGCCTGTTTTGACCTTCCCCATTATATCCTATGGGTAAAATGTCGAAGCAGGGTCGAAACGGCAAAACGTTTCGATGGAACAAAAGGGAACAGCCATTTTGACTCTAAACAAAAGTTGAAATGAAACACTGTTCTGTTGAAATGCTGAAATGCTGGTCAAAACGAAAGGCTTCCATTTCACACAGCCCTAGTAGTTATGTCTTATGCTTTACCTCTCTTTATTTAGGAGCTACGTAGTACGTGCTCAGCCATACAAAATTCTGTCCAACACCTAGAAGTACTCATTAACTTTA
Source organism: Crocodylus siamensis (assembly GCF_052110815.1). Taxonomy (NCBI): domain Eukaryota; kingdom Metazoa; phylum Chordata; order Crocodylia; family Crocodylidae; genus Crocodylus; species Crocodylus siamensis. The sequence continues at coordinate 147,865,546 of NC_143396.1, forward strand.
ATAATGGAAGTAAACAACTCTATCATTAGCAAGATCGACAACAACTATTTTCATTATTATTGAAGGTATGCTTTGGAATGCAAAACACTTATATTGTAATAGTGCCCATTTTATTTTTAAAATAAGTTTTTCTGTGTCTCTTTTTTTTGCCAAATGTCTAAGTAAATTTACTTGATTTTGCGAAAGGTTATAATTTCCCCATTTTCACCATGGAAAGCTGTTTTTGCTAGTAGAAATATTCACTTTTAAGATACAAATATGGTTCTCATGAGATATGGTGTGTAATGGTTCTCTACCAAAACATATTTGTAACTGCACACAATGGGCGCATCCACACATGCAAGTATGTGCGCTTGCAGCATCTCAAATAGAAGCAGTGCAAATTTGAGCCGGGGCTTTTTGCCTCAGTGCACGTGCTCGGACATGCACTTTGCTGTGGAGAAAATTGTGCCACTTGGGGCAAAATAACCCTGCCTGGCTCCTCCCAGATCTGCAGCCAGGGGGAGCTAGCGGGGCCAGCACCTGTGCTGCCCCCAACAGTATAAAAAGCTACCCTGGCAAGTAGCTCAGGGATGTGAGCTCTCAGGAGCTTTTGGGGCCCAGCCAATTGGTACCTGGGGACACTTCCCCTTGTGCCAGCCGAACTGCTGAAGCAGCCCTGAGTTCCTTGTACCCTCTACCCACTACAGCAGTCTGGCAGTGGGGGCTGCTACCTGGCCGTGACCTGCTGTGCACCTGCCAGACCCAGATAGGGACTGCACAGCCAGTAGAGGCATCTGTCCCTCTGGGCCAGCTGCCAGTGAACGGTGGTTGCAGAGCTGGCCTCTGCGGCACTACTGCCACGTGTGCCCCCTGCCTGACCATCTGGGTAGCTATCGCCTGGAAGATGTTCCAGGTGTGGTGGCCTGCTTTAAACTGTCAAAACATGTCTTCCTGGCCCCATTTGGCCAGGAGGTCAGCCACAGCCAGCTGGGTCCAAAGTGCCAGTTCTGAGCAGGCAGGGTCCTGCCACTAGCCTCCCTAGCAGGAATTCTGGTGTTCCCTATTGGAAAACTGAAAAATCCCTGATAAAAAAAAAAAAAAAATCCCAAAGTCACTCTGTAAAATACTTCCAAATCCATGTTCCTCCACAAGTAAAACAAAAGACCACTATAAAGAGAGATGGAGACAGCGATCACTTGGACAATGTTTTATTGATATATCTTCAGCGTTAAAGCAAGTCTCTTATCATAATAGAGTGAACTCTAAATACATGTTTCATGAATTAATGAATACATAAATATATATTTTGCTGCCCTCCCACAGGGGGTTCAGCCCTCCCACAGGAGATTCGGCCCCCACACAAGGGCTACAGTCCCCACACAAGGGCTATGGCCCCCCAACATGTGCTTCAGCCCCACCACAAGTGCTATGGCCCCCAAAGAGGGGGTTCAGTCCCCCCAACAGGCCCCCTCAGGGGCTATCACCCCCCCTGCAAGGCCCACATTTCCCGCCCCACCCCCCCAATTGATGCCCCGCCTGGCCCCATCCCCCACCATCTGCTGCAGCTCCTCCGAAATTCTGCAGCCCCCTGCCATCTGCTGCAGCCCCCCCTCAAAAGGGTTTGAAATGGGGCAAGAGGCACATGTGTGCTTGTCAGGACGCACCCAATGTGGCTAGTACTAGGACCTTGTTGCATTAACTTTGAGCTGGGCAAATGTTGATCAGTGTTAGTGCTAGCTTGGAGTTTGGAGTAGTCACACCTGTATTCTAGAAACCTTCTCTTACTGTCCCCCCACCTACCCAGTTGTGACTTATTATAGCTGCCCAGTTATACATAAACCAGTTTAAGCGATCAGAAACTGGTTTAAATCTGTAACAGAACAGAACCTCAGCGCACATAAACTAGTTCCAAAATGGCTAAAACTAGTTTAAGATAAATCTGATTGAATGTAGCATCAGACTTAACTGGTTTAGGTTAAACCTGTTCATAAAACTTCTGCCCCCTTCCTGGTTTAAGTTAAATCAGAGTTCCCCTGCATTTCAGCATGCTTTTCTGCCCCAGGCTGGACTGTGCTGTCTGCTCCAGAGAGCAGGGTTGGCACTGCCCTTCTGTTCCCTAGCTGAGGCAGAGAGGGCTGGTTGACTGGCCTCACTGGCTGGCTCACTGCCTGCCCCCCCGACAAACCCCACCTGGGGTCTGGTGCCAGGGAGGGGGGCTAAACTCATCTTCCTATGAGTTCAGAGCTTCCCTGCTCTGCTAAAACTTATTCCTGGCTGCAGCTGTGGACTACAAATCCCAAAGGCACCTGGAAGCGGGAAAAGGAAGTGATGAAAAACCCTGATAGTCCTGCTGGTACGATTGTGGACTGCAAATCCTAGAGACCTCGGGGGAGCGGTAAGAGTAAGCAAGCACACAGCCCAGGCTGCATTTAGAGCTCTTCAATTCATAGTTTTTCACATAGAGAACAATTCTTGTTCAACCTTTCATGAATTCAGTGCCACTACATTCCTCTCCCCGCCCTCCCCCTCCCCCCCAGCACCCAGGCAGAGCAAGGGTTGGGGCCTGACCACACATTGCTTTCTCTCTTCTCCCCCCTTTGGCAGTGGCTGGCAGGCATGCTATAGCACCCCCTGGCGTCTGGCTTGAGCCACTGCAGGCATGTGGCTGCATTTCCTGAATGAAAAGTGAATGTGTGTTCATTTGCTTATTGGTTCAATCTCTACAGTCAGGCTTTTTGATGGTCTGTACTTAGCCTAGAAGACTGGTGAGCAGGGAAGTCCTTTCCAACCCTACTTCTCTATGATTCTCTATGCTTTGCCCTTCCCTTGCCTGCTACAGCAACAGTATTCTAGTCTGCTGCCAGGTCTTGTTGTGCTGCTGTGGATCAGATGCATGGAGCAGGGTATTGCGGGAGCTCTGGGGCTGGCCACATGCTTCTCTACTCCACAGAACTTGGTGGGGGAGGGGAAGAGGAGAGTGTGGCTGCTCCCCAAGATGGGCTGATGGGGAAAGGTTCCCTCGGCCACTGTTACTGGACAGGGGAGCTGGAGACTGGGAGAGATAGAAAGCCTACAACTCCAGTTCCTGGGCTGCTCCACTAAACAGCTGGGGGTGTGGGAGCCCACAGAACAGGAGGGTTGAAAAGGAATCACTGCATCCTGAGATACTGGAGGATTTCAACTTGAGGGGCACAAATGTGAGGAATGGCCACATGTTAATGGAACAGGAACTGGTTGTATGGATCAGAGATAATTCTGCCCTAGAGTGGCATAACTTTGAACTGCATGAGTGCTTTCAGTAATTTAAAGGTGTTAATGAGCAGGGGTTAAGAGCTCTAGGAGCTGCCAAAAAATAATATGTAACAAGGCCCTTGTTGCTTAAATCGGGGTTGTTCAACCCCCAGCCTGTGGGCTGGATGTAGCCTGCAGAGTCATGCCATGTAGCCTGCAGGGGTCCCCATGGGTGCACACATTTAGCAGGGGAGTGGTGGCAGCAATTGCCATACTCCTGCTGCCAAATTTCAAGATCTGTGTGGAGATCAGATATGGGTCAGATATGATGCTAGATTGGCATGCAGAGTTTGCCCAGGGCCCAATCCAGGCACATAAGGGGCTGGTTGAAGACTGTGCAGGGCCTGATTCTGCAGTGTGGAGTCCAGCAGAGGCAGCACAAGACTTAAGGTGGCAGTAGAGGGCCCTGATCTGGGAACATGGGGCTGAGGAAGGCAGTTCAGGGCCGCATTCGAGCAGGTCATGGCTAATTCTGGTGTATGAAGTCCAGTCCAGCCCAAAGTCTGGCCCTGTGCGACTCCCCTGGTCCATACCACCAAAAGGTTGAGCAACACTGGCTTGGTTTTACTATATTTATTTTCACTTGAAAATATAAAAAAGTGATGCATTCAAGCCATATCTGACGAGCCTTGCACTTTGTAGTAATTGGCTATAGAACTGAACATTGAGACTCATCTCTATCCTTTTTTAATATTAACAAAAAAAAAAAATCAATGATCAAACCTAACAATAGCCCATCTTTATCCTAGTGAATTCTTTTGACAAAAATACAAATACATGGTATTTAAATAGCATATAAAATTAAGTCTTAGAAATGGGTGTTCTTTTTTCCTCTGGTTTAAAGTGCATAAAGCTGCTAGTGATATTTTTTAATAGAAAGATTGGTTTTTAAATGATAGCTTTAGAGCAATAATTTAGTATAGTTCTGATATTTTCCATTCTACAATTAATATTATTTTAATCAAGGTTTTCAAAGTGTTTTCAGAAAGGGAAAATGCAGCATTGTGCAGGGATTATATTTGTGCTATTATTGTTCTCCGCTGCCATTCTTCCAGTACATCAAAATCCAAATGGTATTTTCAGGTCTTTTGATGCAGTATTAGGATGGGTGAAAACCGGGGCCTCATTCCATTTACCCCAGGCTGGATGAAGGCAACCAGTGGTGTACCTCTGGGTTCAGTACTTGGGCCAGTACTCTTCAACGTCTTCATTCATTATCTGGATTCAGGCATCAAATGCAGACGGGTGAAATTTGTGGACGACACTAAACTATGGGGGAAGGCAGTGACACTGGAGGACAGGCTAGGGATACAGGCTGACTTGGACAGGCTTATAAGGTGGGCGGACCAACATCTGATGGCATTCAACATAAAGAAGTGCAGGGTGCTCCACCTTGGGAGGAAAAAACACCATCATAGGCTCAGCGGTGCTATGCTTGCTAATGCCATGACCAAAAGAGACTTGGGGTCTTGACTGACCACAAGATGAACATGAGCCACCAATGTGATGCTGTAGCCGGCAAAGCAAACCAAACTCTGGCATGCATCCACTGATGCATCTCAAGCAAAACCAGCGATGCCATCCTCCCACTTTACTACGCTTTAGTGAGGCCACAGCTGGAGTACTGTGTCCAGCTTTGGGCCCCCACTTCAGAAGGGACGTGGATAAGCTTGAAAGAGTCCAAAGGAAAGCCACCCACATGATCAAAGGCCAAAAGAGCAAGCTTTATGAGGAGAGGCTGAGGGACAAGGGGCTCTTCAGCCTGGAGAAGAGAAGGCTCAGGGGGGACTTGGTGGTAGCCTATAAGTATATAACTGGTGTGCACAAAGATCTGGGAGAACAGTTATTCACCAGGGCTCCCCAAGGGATAACTAGGTCTAACTGCCCCAAACTTCTGGAGGTCTGATTTAGACTGGATATAAGGAAAAACTTCTTTACAGTCTGAGTGTCCAGGGTCTTGGATGCTTATCTTGCTGCGACCATTTGACCCCAGCAGACTTCCTGCCTTTGGCAGGGAGGCTGGACTCGATCTAATGAGGTCCCTTCCAGCCCCTAAAGTCTATGACATCTATGAAGCATTGTAACTGTCAACTGTGCAGTAGGATCATTTTGCTTATATTCTTTGAATGGGGAGTAGTTGTTTCTTTTATTGGCTAAAGCAGTAACTTACAGAAAAAAATATTACCGTATTGTTTTTGGGTTAAGATTCTTGATTTCCCAAGTGGATGGCACAGGAATTGTGTTGTAGTCTCTTCCACTTCCAAGATCACCATATTAATCCACTGTCAGTAGTTTCAATCTTCATGAAACCAAAGCTATTATATCCTCATAAACCTTTAGCAGGAGAAAGAGTACTGCAGGGAGTGGGTTTGGGTTACTTTTGCCAGTGAGCATAGCCCTTCTTCATTTTCCCCGACTAGCTACAAATATAAAATTCTACATTTTTATTTATATTAGAAGATATTAGGATCTTGGGTGAATCATGGAGCTCAGTCATTCCTTGAGTGCCATTCTAATCCCTTGTGCCCATAATGAAAACACCCACTCTAGAGTTCATCACAGTTAAAGGGGGAGCATAACAGCTGAGATAACACATAGACTGAAACACTCTTTCCTTGACATTTCTTCCATATTAGAGTTTTGGCAAATAGATGGAACTGTTTGTGATGGAGAACCTTTGTTAGCTATTGCCTGTATCGTGAAGTAGTGAAAAATGACATTGGTAAACTTGTACAATATCTTTCATAACCACTAAAATGTTTTATATCATTAGACAGAAAATCCATTAATATTATGGGATTGGTTTGACATGTACAACACCAGGAAAGTAGCTCTTCTCAATGACCACAGTTGCAGTATTCTCTCACTGTGTCTTGATATTACTACCTAAACTCTGAGAGTTTTCAGTTGTGTTGGAATTTGGAATAAACTTAGTAGGAGAGTGTGTGGCTGGATAATGTCAGAAAAGCAGTGCCTGCAAGCTAATTTTGTTTCCCTTGGTGGCAGAGGAACAGAAAATGAGCCCTCCGTTATGTTCTCTCAACCATATGCTGTGGATTAAATTAATAAATTATCTGCAGTTACATTCCTTACTCAGTGGGATCTCTTTCTTACTACATGTCTTTTTTTATCAAAGAGCCTAGCCTCTGCTTTTTTTTGCCCAGCGGTGCTGCAACTCCTGTGATTTTGTCCATTTTAAGGACAGATATCAGTCTTGAAGTGGATTTCACTTTTTGTGCAAAGGAGTATACTTTTTTATTCCTTTCTTCCTCTGCATGTTATAAGTTTACAATCTTCACTGACTGCCTTTTTTGAATGCATACCAGTCTCTGGCTTCTTTACTTTTCAATTCATCCAGGAAGAGCATAGATCAACTGCAGATACTCCCTCAGCCTGATGAAGGGTATTTTTACCAGAAAGCTTGCAAAGAGGAATTTTTCCAGCTATTTGAGTTGGTCTAATAAAAGATATCAGATTTACCCAAAGAACCCTGTCGGCCATATTTTGTTATAATTTCCAAAAGTAGCACATGCCCTTAACTATAGATAGTATACATTAAACGATATATATTGGAATGCAAAAAAGAAAAAAAAAAAAGAACAGGTAGTGATTATCAAATGCACAAATACAATGTGGAGAATGATTGGCTTATCTCCAGTATTGCAGAAAAAGATCTGGGGATTATAGTGGAATGCAAGTTGAATATGAGTCAGTACTGTACTGTTGTTGCAAAATAAGTAAGAAGCGGGTGGGGTGGGGGACAATGAGTGGGGATCTGGGCTGCTGGGGACATTGGGCCCAACCTGAGCCAGTGGGAGAGGATGTTTACATAAAGGTGTAGCCTAGAGTGGCTACATCTTATTGTAAGGTGAGTTGTGTAACACAGATCAGAGATAATCCCACTTGGCATTACTCTTGAGCCTCATAACAACTGTTTAAAACTGTTTCAGGTTTTACTGTGCAAATAATCCAGGTGTTAAGAGCTCCAGGAGCTGCCAAAATTACTGTGTAACAAGGCCCTAAGGTGGTGAAACACGGGAAGTTTTTAAGAACATATTAGACCAACACTTGGATGAGATTATTTAGACAGGGAGGATCTTGCCTTGCAGTAGATGATTTTCTAATGTCCCCTCTATCACTCTTTTTCTGATACTGTTATGCCACCAAAAAAACAGATTAACTATGCCAGACACTTTTTTTAAATAAATGCGTCTTTAGACTGCACTTTTTTTTATCATAGGTGAAATTTGCATTAAAGTGCTTTTGCAGTTTTCATGCATTAAATAGTAAGGCGTTTTCCTGAATATCTCTAGAAGGGGATTAATGTATTTTACAGAAGAAAGCAAGTTAGAAATGTGTGGGTTTGTGGAGATTCATGAAAATGTGAGGCTTAATATATATTAGGATATCGCATGACACTAATCCTGTTTTGCTGGAACCAAAAATTCACTTTATAACTAAAAGCCAGTCTTAGACCAGCCATATACAGAAAGACTTGTGGAGCTTATTACCAGAGGCAGCGTCTACACGAGACACTACTGCATGGTTGTTACTGCATATTTATTTAGTGCTTATAGTACTAAATAATAAATGCATAGTAACCCAAGTTACTGTGCAGTAGCGCCAGCGAACACCTTTTTTGTGAGGCTGCTTATCAGCAGTCTGATGCTACTGTGCAGTAATGTCGCATTGTGGTTTTTGCCACACAACATTTTGCGCAGTCAGCATCTTATGTAGATACAACCCATGTGTTGTGTTTTGTTTGCAGTCCTTTTTACCCTTGCACTAGTGTGGCACTATGTGCACTTAATAATGAGTTGCTATTGTTATTGAAGCACAGACTGGGCGTGTCTACATGAGACCCTACTGTGCAGTGGTGTAATAAATATGCAGTAACTAGAGTTACTGTGCTCTAGTACTGGTGAATGCCTTTTTAGTGACACTACCGCACAGCAGCTTAATAATACTGCCCAGTAGCATATTAACACTATTTGTACTGTGACACGCTACTGGGCAGTATTATTTAGCTATTGTGCAGTTGGTGTTTCGGGTAGATGCACCCAGAGAAACCAAACTTTTGGCACCTTATGTAACACAGAAACTGCTAATGTATACCAAATAACTGCACCTTTTAGGACCGGTAAAGATTAGAAAAACGAAGAGAATTAAAGCAAAAGATAGGACCTAAAGAAGGTCAGTGTTTATATAAAACCAAGTGAAAGAAAGATTTCTATGATCTCTGTTGAATGAGAATGGATGAAGACAAATGTTTTAAAATGAGATCACCATTTTATATTTTAAGATGTTAACATGACTAGGCTTTTACTGTGCCAATAAAATGAAATGCCTCCATAAATGAATAACTGTGAAGCATTTGGCTTCATAGCACCATTTTCATGAAGATTATTTTTCAAAAGTGAAACATGATTCAACCATTTTTTTTATTTACTGTTGTTTTATAAGATTATGAAAAAGTAAGTCTAAAGTAGGTGAGCATAAATCTATTTTATAGAAAAGGGAGGTTTTTCACTGTTGGGCTCAGGGAACCTGGAGTTAAAAATAAACCATTAACTAATCCAGCTCATATTTTTATAGCTTCTACTAAGTGAATTAATTCTGTGTTCCTTTACAAACTTTCATTTCCACTCACCTAATGTGTTTTAAAGGAGTAGGTAAAGAATCAGGGAAAGATTGACCTGTAATGCTATGTAATACTTAAAAAAATAATAGTTGAACTCTGTAATAACTAAGGGACCCTTCTTTTATTTAATTTGGTTCTTTTTGATAGTTCAGTGCTGATTTTTTAATTAATTAGAATGGGATTTTTCTATTGTACCAACTAGAAAAAAATCAACACAGACTAGGGATTTTACCAATTTCCTGCATTTTAACAGGTGAATAAATGGTTAGCGTGGAAATTCCGTCTGTACCATCTGCCCCTCTTCCCCCAACAACTCGGCAACAGCAATAAGAACAAGCAGAAGGCAGAGCAGAGATTCACCTTACAGACTAACTGAGCAGGCTGCATCTGTACCTTGCTTTCTTTTGACTTCAGACTAATATGATGACCTCCCTCTCTCTACCAGCAGAATAAGTAACAGCCAAGTGGTACATGCAGCACAGTCACTGTTTAATAATACAGACAACTGAATTATACAGATTGGCAGTTCCTTAGCTCCAAGAACAAAGGTCTCAACCACTGCAGCCAAGTATGCATTCCTTAGGTAGTGTTAACATGGGCCCTTTATCTTCTCTGTGAGCAAGCCATTACTAGACAATACCACACATGTAAAGTTCATTTGTTATTCTATTTGCACTACTTTTTATGGACGCACACTGTCTTGAATGGCGGCAGGATTTTCTAATATAATGAAAGAGATTTTTTTGATAATACATCATGGAAGTCAGAAATCATAGAAAAAATGAGGGTTGGAAGGGACCTCAGGAGGTCATCTAGTCCAGCCCCCTGCTCCAAGCAGGACCATTCCAGCCAAGTCTGGAAATAATCATTCTAGCCAAGGCTTCATTAAACTGGGCCTTAAAAACCTTCAAGGATGGAGATTCCACCACCACCTCTCTAGGTACCACCACCTGTTTCAGTGCTTCACCATCCACCTAGTGAGAAAGTTTTTCCTAATAAATCTCCCTTTCTGCAACTTGAGATCATTTCTCCTTGTTCCGTAATCTGTCGCCATTAAGAACAATCTAGCTCCATCCTCTTTCGAATCCCCCTTCAGGTAGTTGAAGGCTGCTATTAAGGCCCCCTGTCTCCTCTTCTCTAAACTAAATAAACACAGTTCCCTCAACCTCTCCTCATAAGTCATATGCCCCAGACCCCTCACCATTTCTGTTGCTCTCCACTAGACTCTCTCCAACTTGTCTACATCCTTTCTATAATGGGGAGCCCAAAACTGGACACAGCACTACAGATGTAGCTTCCCCAGTGCAGAATACAGCAGAATAATGACTTCCCTCAGTCTGCTGGTAATGCTCCTACTAATGCAGCCAAGTATTCTATTAGCTGTCTTGGCAACAAGTGCACACTGCTGACTCATAACCATCTTATTGTCTACTGTAACTCCCAGGTCCTTTTCTGTAGAGCTGCTGCTTAGCCAGTCAGTGCCTCGGCTTTAGTGGAGCAGGAGATTCTTCTGTCCTAAGTGCAGGACATTGCGCTTGGCTTTTTTGAACCTCAGGAGATTTCTTTTGGCTCAATCCTAAAATGCATCTAGGTCACTTTGAATCCTAACCCTACCTTCCAGTGCATCTACTACACCACCCAGCTTCGTGCCATCTGCAAACTTGCTGAGGGTGTGATCCATCTCATCTTTCAGATAGTTAATGAAGATATTAAACAAAACTGGCCCCAGGACTGACTTCTGGGGCACTCCACTTGAATAGTGGTTGCCAGCTAGACATTGTGCCATCAATTACTAACTGTAGGGCCTGGCACTTCAGCCAGCTTTCTGTCCACCTTGTGGTCATTAATCCAACCCATACTTTCTCAGCTTGCTTGCAAGAATACTGTGGGAGACAGTATCAAAAACCTTGCTAAAGTCAATGTACATTATGTTCACTTTTCCCATATTGTATCCACAGAGCCAGTTATCTCATGATAGAAGGCAGTCAGGTTGGTGAGGCATGACTTGCGCTTGGTGAATCCATGCTGACTGGTCCTAATCACCTTCTCCTCTAAGTGCTTAGAAATGGATTCCTTTAGGAACTGCCCCATCATTTTTTTGGGGGCTGAGATGAGGCTGACTGGTCTGCAGTTCTCCTCCTTCCCTGTCTTAAAGATAGGCATTATATTTACTCTTTTCCAGTTGTCTGAGATGTCCCCCAGTTGCCCTGAGTTTTCAAAGATACTGGCCAGCAGCTCTGTAGTCTCATTAGCCACTCCCTCAGCAGCCTTGGATGCATTGCATCTGGACCCATGGACCTGTACATGTCCAGCTTTTCTCACTAGTCCCTAACCTGTTTTTTCACCATTGAGGGCTGCTCACCTCTACCCCAAACTGTGCTGCCTGGTGTAGTAGTCTAGGAGCTGACCTTGCCTATGAAGACTGAGGTAAAAAGATCAAAAATGCATTGAGTACTTCAGCCTTTTCCTCATAATCTGTCAGTCAGTTGCCTCCCCCATTCAGTAAGGGACCCACACGTTCCCTGACCTTCCTCTTGTTACTAACATACTTGTAGAAACCCTTCTTATTAAGCTTCAACTCCAATTGTGCTAGCTGCAACTCCAATTGTGCTTTGGTCTTCCTGACTTCACCCCTGCATGTCCAAGCAATATTCTTATATTTCTCCCAAGCTGTTTGTCCAAGCTTCCACTTCTTGTAAGCTTCCTTTTTGTGTTTAAGCTCAACAAAGAATTCTCTGCTAAGCCAAGTTAGTTGCTTGCCATGTTTACTATTCTTCCTGTGCATTGAGATATTTAGTTCCTGCTCCCTCAATAAGGTTTCTTTAAAATACAACCAGCTCTCCTGGACTCCTTTCTCCTTCAGACTGGTCTCTTAGGGGATCCTGCCCATCAGTTCCCTGAGGGAGTTAAAATCTGTTTTTCTGAAGTCCATGGTCCCTACTCCGATGCTCACCTTTCTTCCTTTTGTCAGGATCCTGAACTTGATTACCTTGTGGTCACTGCTGCCCAATTTGCCTTCCACTTCTACATACTCCACCAATTCTTCCCTGTTTGTGAGTGGTAGGTCAAGAGCACAGACCCTAGTTGGTGTCTCCAACACTTGCACCAGGAAGTTGTCTCCAATGCTCTCCAAAATGTCCCTGGATTGCCTGTGCACTCCCAGAATGTATCACCCTCCCAGCAGATATCAGGGTGATTGAAGTCCCCCATTCAGACTGAAGATCACTTGCCCACATCCAGAATTGAACACCCAAGTCTTACAGATGATACATTTTAAGTCTGGTGTTAAACATGCATTTTAGATAAAGTTATACCTAATTAGTACACAATACTGTGTCAGTTCAGGTTAGAAAATGGTTAGGGCACTAGGCACCTAAAACCTGATTTTTTTAAGAAACAGTGTTTGTCATTAATAAATCAGCATTTACCACTTGGTTCTACCAATTATTTTGTCATTCTGTGGATAGTGACAAGCTATGTTATCTCATATTATTGAGTCATATAATACTGTTGGCAAACGTTGACTTGTTAATGATGATTATTATATATCCAGATTGCGATACCATTGGAAATGGCACATTTACCACAGCAGCTATTGTACCAATAATAAGTGCCATATTTTTCTTTGAACCATAGAGAACATAATATCAAAATTACTTTGTAGGATAAAATGTTGGTTTTTTCTTTCTTCATTCACAGAAATAGTATAGAGAAAACAAATCAGCTGTTTAATCAAAGGAAGTTGTGGGTGCTTGACATCTTTGAACATCAAACTACTTACTTAGGTGGCTTAATAACAATTTAATTGCCTAATTTCTGACATTTGAATTTGAAACTGTTGGTTAAAAGTTTTCAGTAGTTTTCTAAAATATGTTTTTTGTCTAACAGCACAAATGAACGTAGTGTTTATACATTTTAAGTAATTCATAACCTCACGTGTTTCTGTTTAGCTATTGGCATTACACATTGTCTTGCTTATGAACTTCAGTTCTTCTCAGAAAGGCAATTCATGCTACTATTCTCTGGCATAGAACTGCGTATAATCTTGTGGGGGACGGCTCTTCTCTTCAGAACAGACCTTTAAAGTGAATATGCTCTACTCCCAAATTAAAAAATGAATCAAAATAATGATTTTTTCTAATCAGTTGAATAAAGCATGTGGTTATCGGTCATTTGAAGCCAAACGAGATCCTTTTTTAAACCTAGTTCTTGCTGTGGCAAGCTCCAGTTCAGGTCAATGAAAATATTTCCTCATAGGGATCTCAAGATTTGTCTTTAGGTTTTAATGCAATGCTTTATATTCAATGTAGTTGCTACTTTTAGTTTGACAAGGAAGAACTTACTTACTTCTCCCACGCTGAGTTTGCTTAACTTTCTGGAAAATTGTTGGTATGACCAGAACAGCTCTTAGAAGCTTTCTGTGGCCTACGGTAATATTATTTAATGAGTTTAGTCACTCTTTGTCTTCATTCTTTGTCTTGCTTATCGTTAATTGGCTGAACTGGTTCTTTAGATACTAGCTTTAGCTTTCTTAACTTTTGTGTTCATATAACCTAAATTGGAAACAAAGTTTTAACTAATCAATGTTTTGTTTTCCCCTGCAAGTGACCAGTTCCTCCCTTTCAGTACTCACACTGTCATGTCACAATGAGATAATCACATAATACAGTTACAATATTTGTGTGTGCCAAGACTCAATCCTACAAAGTGCTCAGTTCTCCAGAGTGCTTCAAGTGCATGCTTAATTTTTTATCATTCAAGAATTCTTACTGAAGACAGCATTTCATAGGACTGAATGCCATACAGAATAGAGACCACAGAGCTCATTTTCAGTGCCAGCAACCGTAATTTTGGCATGGTCCTTAAATCTGTCATGGGAAATGAAGACCTAGACTGACAATGATAAAAAAAAAAAATGAAATTTCCAATTTCAGAAATCAGCTTTATGTACAGTGGCATGCTGGACTAGAGTAATATGATCCGGTGGTGCTGGAGAGTAGCTGTTAAATACATTTATGCTTATTTATACTTTTATATTAATAAATATACTATAGCTTTCACAAATGGTACAAATATGCCTTAGACAACAAATATTTGCAATTAGGAAAATTAGTATCTGTTGTATTAGAAGAGTCTTCTACAAATTTGGAAATAAAAATAGTTTTAAAAGTGGAGATAAAGGGGAAATGGGATAAAAAGCAATGTGTTTACTAAAGATAGATTTCCACAGATTAATCTGGTATCTTACTTGAATTTCTAAATGAAGTAAATGCAGTCGATCTAATCTACCTAGAGTTCAATAAAGCATTTACTGTAGTGTTACAGGGAAAGTACTATTTAAGTTGGAGACAGTGGGAATTAGAAAAGGACTTGGAGGGCTCCTAAGAAATTTGGTGAAAGGAGGTCACAGTAGGTTGTGTTAAAAAAGGAACTGTTACACAAGATGAAGGATATTAATGGAGTTCCTCAAAAGTCAGGCTTGACATTTATTTTATTTACTATTTTCTTTAGTGGCCTGAGCGTAAAAAGGAGATGTGTAGTCATGGGTTACTGGTGCCACGTTGGTTAGGAGGAGCACCTGACCTCTCCTGCTGGCTGCGGTGGGGGGTCCCCACAGCTGATCCTGCCAACTGGGGCGGGTCCCCCTTAATGCCAGTCCCATGATGGCTGATCACTGCAGCCACTTCCAGGAGCCTAAGCAGTGGGCGTGGATGGTCAGGGAGTGCACCGGCACTCTCAGGGGGCGCACGTGCACGTGCACCCTTGTGCACCGCCACTGTGTGTGGTAATTATGTTTCATGGTAACACACAGTTAGTGAGCATTGTGAATTCAGGAGGATGAGAAGATAATAGAGCAAGAATAGAATGATCTTGAGCACTGGAGTGGTAGACATGGGGTGAAATTTAACAGTATGAAAATGTGAAGCCAAGCATGTAGAGGCTAATAACAGTAATTTCTGTTAAAAGATGGGAGCTCATCTGTTGAAAAGAACAGAGGAGGCAGAAACCTAGGTATACTATCTGATCACAGAATGGTTGAATTATCAGTATGATATTCCCATGGAAAAGTCAAATGCCCTGGGAAAATCAGAAGCACCTCCAGGAGAGTGTTATTGCCACTGTACACTGCATGGGCAAGTCTTCTCTTCCTAAAATATTTTGTACAGCTTTACTCACCCCCCTTCAAGGGAGGTGAATTCAGACTAGGACAAGAGTAGGAAGGACAATTAGGATAATTAGGGAAACAAAGAACCTCTTATACAAAAGGAAACTACAAGGGCTTTATTTCCTTAGATTTGCAAGATGAAAGGTAAGGGTATATGATGGTTCTCTGCAAATACATTAAGGAGATAAGCATCCATGGGGGAAGAGCTGTCTAGGCTAAAGGCATTTTTGACAGAACAAACTGGTGTAAAACTGATCATGAAAATTTGGGGCCTTTTCCACACAGGCACATAAAGGCACAATAGGATCTAATGCACAATCCACACAGTTGTACCTCATGCCATGTCACGCATGCAACAGGGAGTTGGGAGAATGAATGGGGGCTGGAGCTGGGTGGCCCCCCCCACATTGTTCCCCACCCTCCTCCAGCCCCTCCAACCCCCTACTTACTTGATTGTGCAAAACAGCACCATTCCACTTCAACTTCCATTTCAAAGTTTTGATGGAACAGTGTTGCATTTTAAGTTTCCTTTAATTTTGAAAGCACTGTTCTGTTTCGTTTCCTCGAAACTGTTTCAATGTTTCACCTGTAAGCTATAATGGGGAATCATGAAAATGCCTAAAACTTTGTCATTTCTTGCCTGATTCAGATGAAACGTGCAGGGATGGTAGCCCCTTCAGATGGCATGAAGCTTCCCAAGTTTCAAGGAGATAGGTGCAGAGGTTTCTGAGAAACTGCACCACAAATTGTTGACAGGCAAAACTCCTGTCACTTGCTGGCAGCAATAGTCTCTTGTCGTCTGGCCCACAGATGCAGGGGCCCACACCACCAGGAGGGCTGTGAAGCTGTGGGCCCATGATCTGCCTCTTAGGTTACAGGACACTGCTGCTGCCACCTGGGGCCAGTGACAGCACCAATCTTCCCGGCACTCGGCGTGAACTGTGCCCAGTGCCAGTCCCAGTTGGCAGCAGCAGCCAGATCAGGGACCCACCCGCACCCCCCGGAGGGCTGTGGGGCTGTGCCGGACTCTTCCCAGGGGTGCAGGCCCCCGATTTGCCTGCTGTGCCCAGTGCCAGTCCCAGCTGGCAGGAGCAGCCTCCTGTGATCTGGCAGGCAGATTGGGGACCTGCACAACCCCACAGCCCTTTTGGAGGTGTGAGTGGGCCCCTAATCTGCCTGCCAGATGACAGGAGGCTGCTGCTGCCAGCTCAGACCAGCTGTGGGTACAGCCTGTGCCGAGTGCTGGGAATATTGGTGCTGCAGCTGGCCGCAGCCAGCAGCAACAGCATGCTGTTATCCACCATGCAGATCCGGGGGCCTGCACCCCTGGGAGGGCTAGGAGCTTTGCTAGAATCCTCCTGGGGGGCCCAGCCCCCAGATCTGCCCCGGGTGACAGGAGGCTTCTGCTGCTGGCTGAGACTGATGCTGAAGCCAAGTACACCTGGCTTCAAAACTCAAAACATTTAAAAACTTTTAAAACGTTTTGAGTGTCCTTGTTTCATTTGGAAGCTGTTTCAAAGGCTTTTGTTTCATTTAGATTTCACTATTTTGAGCTCAAAATGAATCAAAACAGCTTTGAAATGAAACACCCAGGGAAATTTCACGGAGCCCTACTACTTACCTGGCATGAAGCCAGGTCCAGGTCCCTGCAACTTGCACTGCTGCCTGCCCCGCACAAGCAGGCAGTGTACTTCAGCATCCGGATGAGCGCCAGCTAGCAGAGCATCTCTGTGGAGACTGAGCCTCTGGTTGCCTCAGGGCATAGCCCCAGACTGAGCTCTGCCCCCCTTTTTTCCCCTGGGGTATTTTTTGACCCCTGAATATCCAGGGGACTAATTTTGCCCCTGCACTGCAAATTTGCAGCACAGAGAATATTTTTTTTATTTCCACACGTGCATCTTGCAGTGTCAAAATGGGTTCAGATGCTGCAAGAGTCACGTGTACACTTGTCTGGACATGCCCAAAGAGAAGATAAAAGATATAGCATATTCTAGACTAATTGTAATCAGGAATTTAAATTAAGGAAAAACTTTAAAGAGCCATCACTATAAATTGTGTATGTCTCTGTTAGACTCGCATTATAAACTGATACAAACATAGGTGAGATGCAACAATTCAAAAAGATTTAGCTTGAAAAGACAACTGACATGGAAGACTTCAGCCAGATTAAATGAACAGATGTTGGAAATGCACACACAAAACAACTCAAAACAGGAGCTTTTAATGGAAAATGTTAGGTAACTATGCTCTCTGTTGTTTTCTTACAATGCAGATGTTTTCAGTATTATTCTAGTTTTCCTTTCTCTAGATTACATTTTGAAAGTAGAACTACAAATATAGTGATATTAGACGTCATTGGAATCCAGACTACATATACCATGGACAGTTTGTTATCCCTTTCATGTCTCTTTCATCTATCATTGTCTAATACGAAGGTCTGCTATTCAAATATGTGTGCTTATTTACTTATTCAAGCAGTCAATAAGACTACTGATAGGAGGAAAGCTGTGCAAAGGCAAACCTTTGTACAATCTTTGCTTTAGATCAGTGGTTCTCAACCTCTTTAGACTCAAGGCACCCCTTAGATAATGCTATCTGTTAGTTTTCATTTGCTTTACAGTACAGAAAAAAACAAATACAGCAAAACAAGGCATATAATTTTTAATAATATGGATACCTATTGAGAAACTCTGGATTTATCTGTGGTTCATGTTTGCACACCTAAGAGTGCTAACTTTGCCTGGCACCCTGGCTGGATTTCAAGACACCCCAGGGTGCCATGGCACCCTGTTTGAGATTACTACTTTAGATTGCAAACATATTCACACTACTGGTGTTGTCTTGTGAATAATAATAGTAGAAATACACATAAAACTTATTGGTTTAAAAAATGGCAGTTAGCAAATACTTTTTTCCCATAAGATACATAGTGTGCATATTATATTGTGAAATAAAGTGACTGTCACTAGAAGTCTCTAGCCTGCATTCCTTTAGGAGCAGTAATCTTCCAGCTTTGACCCCAGTTTACACTATTTTACAAATATGAAATATTGAACATGACCCTAATATTGCAATCCCTGTTTAAGTGCATCTTCACAAAGTCTTTTCAGGCAGCAGTCATATTTCCAGTGTTGCCCTGAAGCATTAAATTGATCACGGCTTAGACCAAAATAGATGCTTTCATAACATAAGATGCGTCAGGCTTAGCAAACTAAAGTGTACAAAGTGTCTTGATTTTTCTCTTTCTATATATAATTGATGGTCACTTTTCTGCTGGTCTGAGCAAAATCTTTTCTGCAATTTGTATAGGTATGTATGTATGTATTAAATTGCTGTAAAGTGGTTTTTAAAGGAACAGAAAATGCAATATATATATATCATACTGCAGTTGTATATGGTAAGGCTGTGTATAGGTTTGGTCCCTGATTAGATTCAGCAGAGATTTGGCCCAATTCAGTGGCCAAATCTCCAAATCCGAGTCAAACCAGGAGACCCTTTAAGTTGACAATTTGGATGTAGACAGAGCTTTAAATGTTTTTTTCTACATAGCTCAATGTACCAAGCAGCTTGTGAATGCTGAGATGGTGGGGTGGATGGAGTGTCTCACAGGAGTGTGAGGGGGTCCCCAGCGCGCTTGGCAGCAGACCTGGAAGTGGACCAGAAGCACTTCCGGTCCACTCTGAGTCCTTCGGGGAGGGCTCTGGGGGGCCACACCGCTCCCCCCAGCTCAGAGACTAGTGCCTCCTGGGTCTGGAGGGACACCCAGGGTCCCCCTGCAGCTGATCACCAAACTGGGGGGGGGGGTGCTCAGCAGGGCCCCCCTATGCATTTGGCAGTGGACCCGGAAGTGGACTAGAATTACTTCCAGTCCACTTCCCGATTCACTGCTGAGCACTCAGGACCCTCTCCCCCCACCACATGCTCCTGTGGGACACTCCGTCTGCTCCAGCATCTCAGTGTTCACAAGCCATACCTGGTACCTCAAGGTATGTGGAAAAAATATTTAAAGCTGTGTCTATGGCTGAACTGCTGATTCTCCAAATCAGCATTGAATCTTCAATTAGAATTTGGCTGAATCAAATCGGGGCAGTGATCCAAATCAATTAAACAAATCACTGTCCCCAGTTCGGGCCAAATACGAATTGAACACGGCCCATTTTGCACACCCCTATTATGAAGCACAGGCGAACAGTTTTTTAGCAGTGGGTTGAAGTGACCCATTTAATGTCATAGGGATCAGTGCTAGGACCCAGGTATCACCACTGTTGCTTCTCCCTCTGCTGCTTCTCTTGGCTGCCCAACTGTGGCATGGGCTAGAACAGGCCCATGAACCATAGGTTGCCAATGTCTGGTAGCTAGAGCTTGTTCCATAAGACTCACTATTATACATACATATTATTTTAAGTATACTTTTGGAATTAAGCCTGATAGCAAGTGATACATTTTCATGAGTAAGACTTTGCAGTCTGCAGCTCATTATTTTTAAAAAGCCATATATTTGTTAGGGCTTCCAAAGCTTTGGGTGGAGTGGGATAGAATATTCCTGACTCATATATAAATATAATTGCTCTTAGGGTATTTAGAACTCACAAGTTGTTGTTGTACATCAAGAGAGTAAATAAATATTTATGTACATAAAACATGCTTTACGTTGCTTTGGGCTGAAACTCTACACAAGGTATTATCCAGCTGTGTGCCTTATTTCACAATCATATCTCAATCCTCATGCATTAGCATCATGCAGTCCATGAGCAGTTAAAAACAAACAAATAAATAACAAAACTCTAATTCAGGTATAGGAATTATTTTGGTGCTTTACTATAGATCTTTTTACCTATTGGATCTTGATGGAGAATCGATTTTAAAGTATTTTGGGAAACCTTTACAAATAAAAGTTTCACTTCTGTCCCTACCCTTTCTGCCTGACAAATGCTTATGAGTGACAATCACATTAAAAAACATATGCCAGATTTTTCATACCATTTCATTTATAGGGAAATGTTTGAGACACTCAATGTACCAAGTGCTCTAACAATTCAGTGTAGAGAACAAGAGAGATCCAGCGGAGAGAGCTGCACAGTTGAAGATAGCAAGACAAAAAGCACAGTTGAACACCGGACAGTTGACATTCATTGTTTTTTGTGCTCTCTTACCACAAAAAGTCAAGCACTTGAATTCAGTGGTAGATATGATTGTGGAGAGTACATTTCAAAATCACATTCTTATAAACACCCAAATGTGGAATCCTACATGGGGAATACAGGGAAACAGACCTTCTCAGAGTGCTTCATCTCCTCCATGTAGCAAGTGATTAGATCTGAGCTGAGGAAAATCAAAGCCCCACCAGCCACATGCATTTGCCTGTAAGCGGGTCTTCTTCCCTTCCCTCCACTTGTCAGACAGGGGAAGAGCACTGAATTACTGCTATATCAGAGGAGGAGCTTGGTGAACAACTGTTCACTAGGGCACCCCTGGGGAAACCAGAATCAATGGATACAAACTCCTGGAAGGCTGCTTCAGGTTTAGTACCAGGAAAAACTCCTTCACAGCCAGGGTGTCCAGACTGTGGGATAAAATCCCTCCATGAGGTGGTGCAGTCACCTACACTGGTGGTTTTCAAGAGAAGACTGGACAGTCACTTCGCTGGGGTCACTTGTCTTCCTGCCTAGAGCAGGGGGGCTGGACCCAGTGATCTGCAAGCTCCCTTGCAGCCCCTTACAATCTATGAATCTATGCAGGAAGCACTGTTTTCACTGAGGTACTAATGTCAAGGCTTGGCAGGATTCAGTTTTGTTAATTGAAAAATATTGATAAACGTCAATTTCACCTGACATTCACAGAAGAACTGAAAACTATTTCTGGCAGTAATAATCAAATTTTATATACAGGGGACTAAATAAAAAATCTGGGATGGGAGTAAGGAAATCTGGGGTAGGGGGCACCATATATGCATCCGTGTGCACGTGCACGCACACACACACACACACACACACACACACACGCGCGCGCGCGCGCACACACACACACACACACACACACACACACACACACACACACACACACACACACACACTAGCCACTGCAGACAGGGCAGGAAGAGCCCTGATTGTGGCCTGCACACTGCTCCTCTAACAATGGTTTGGACAGCCGTTGCGGGAGCTGGGGGCCGTGGGGACAGTTGGAGGTGCAGGGCTTGTTGGTAGCCGGGAATCCAGTGCCCCTGGCCACTTGCTCTGCCCTGGTCCCAGCTGGGAATCAGGAGCCAAACTACCAGCCAGCCCAGCCCAGCTCAATCCAGCCCCTATATGATTGGGGCAGAGGCCAAATTTTCACCAGCCCCTGCATGATTGGGGCAGGGACCAAACTCCTGGCAAGCCCAGCCCGATTGCTGTATATCTGATCAGGAATGCTTTATTGATTTATGGATATTTACTTATATTTTAACGTGATTTTTATAAAGCTTTTAACAGTATTTTAACAGCTTTTACAAAATCGCCTGCCCCCCCCCCGATTTCACACACTATTGAAAATGTAAATGGATAAAAATCAATAAATATTGATAAAAATTGAATAAATGCTTAAAAATAAACATAATTTTTAACCATCACAATTGTTTAAAAAATCAAAATCAAAATGTGATAAACCTAATGAGAATGATTTGTTTGATTGTGCAAGTTTGGGGAAATTCAAGGTGACATTTATAAAATGATACCAGATGTTCATAGGATGCAGCTCCTTTTCTGAGCCATTGGCTGGGAGCAGAGGAGATGAATGACTATGCCAAGGTTAGAGCTATTGCTTGAGGCAGATAATAAGGGTTTCAGTTATTACCATTCCAACACTTGTTTCTATAGAAACAAGAAGGTTTACTCTGCAAGTCAGATTAGAGAATACCCACTGACACCTTCAGGCAACGAGAGTCCAGTACTCAGAACTCAGAAAGACAGAAAAAATCCTAAGTCTTTACAGGTAGGATACAAAAAGGTTACATGTGGCGTGCTACTCACAGTAGCTCTGAGTACTTTGATTTCAGTTGAACTGCTTGTCCTTTACATTGCTGTGATTGTAGGCCTGGTGCTGAGTTCTCACCAACGTAAATAAAAAGATTATATTAGTCTCAGCATGGACAAACTGCTGAAAAAACTGCATATGTGGTTTTTGAGATGCATTGCTTTACAAGTACAACAGCTAACTTTCTAATCTCTTGTCAGAATCTTATTTTAGTCACCATCAGAAAAGTTTGCTGAGTATCTCTATGCAAAACAGCTTATTTTCTAATGTAACATATATCAAGAAAGTAATATGTGGCATTCTTGCCTGGTGTCCTTAATTGTTCAGAAGCTCAGACCTCCTTGGTAGTGCTGTAAATAAAAATAATTAGTTGTTGGAGAAGGAAAGTGAACTTTTTTGTCTTGCAGTAATAGCTCTGGAGGATACAGTACTATTGACTGTGAGATGCATGCTACCATTGGCATAAGCTTCCCCAGGTGCTTGTTGTAGACTCCAGACAACAGGAATAGTATATCAACAGACTGAATAGATCTGGAACAGCAGAAATCTAGGATTAAGAAAAGATTTGACTTCAGTAATTCAGAGCCTTCTTATAGTGTAATAGTTCATTATAATAAGATGCTTTAATCTGTTGGCAGATGGCAAAGAAAATCAAATGGGGGAAATTAACAATAAGGGACATATTTCCATAAGGGCATATTTGGGTCTCAGGCAGATAATTCTAATTTACTACAACTGGAGTTGTATATGTGTTTCATTCACATACCAAGTAAAATGTGCATCTGTAATTGTCTCTCAATACTGGTAACTCCTTACGTGACCTTGAATTTTCAAATGATTTTCTCCTAAAACGTTGCTTATCACCATCAAGAATGTGGAGCAAAAACATAAAGACGTGTTTTCCTTCAGTGTACATGTCAGGTGCATCATAGACACGTTCAGGAAAGATTTCCAATGACATAAACAGCACTTAATACCTCTTTCATATTGATTTTGAATGAAAGTTGGGCACCTGCCTTTGCAAAGCCTCTCTTTTGTGTTTGCAGTGAGGCTATGGCACAGAGGCAACAGTGTTTGAGCTTCAAGGGAAGTGTTTAAAACTACACTACTAAAATAGTGGCCCAGAAGCTTTGGTTTTATCTCTTAATAGTTATCACCTTTCTTTGCCACCTCATTATGGTTCAGCTGTGAACTCCATTTAAGACTACTCTAATTCCAACTCATCCACTGAGCTGGGACTCAGGATCATAGATCCTTAATTCACCCAAATCATTCCACTGAGTCTGGCCTTCAATACATTCTTTTCTCTCCCATGCTTCTCCCACATACTATTAGCCTTGAAATAACTCAGCATCTGTTTCTGATGGTAAATTTTACAGTGAGAGCAGCAAAAAAGTGTCAGAAAAAAGAATTACTTCTATCATTTGAGAGTCAGTTGGAATGAAGAAAGATTGCTTGATCTTTTAAAACATGAAACTAAGGGACTATGTCTTCTTTCGTGAGTCTACAGTGCTTCCGCAAATGGGTCCACAGTAAATTGAAATTCTCAGGTACACAGTAGAAATAGCAAACAATAATCAAATTGGAAAATAAAAAGAAACTAAAAAGAACAGCAAGACAATAACAGTTGAAGAGTTGTGCTAATGATAAAGCTAACTTGTGTTTCAATTGGAAGGTTCCTATCTTCACGAAAGAGATTTCATTCTTTTTTTCTTCTTTTCAGGAGAAAAATAGCAGAAAGAAATGTTGTGGTAGAGTTACTATTTTTTGACAACCCGATACATAGGAATATCTGAACCTTATTCTAAATTGTGTTAGTGAAGAATATAGGAGTAAAAAATAAATCATCTTTAGTGAACAGTAATTGAATCCTAAGACTGGAAAGTAGCCTTGAATTCATTAGGAAAGAGAGACTTCACATGAGGAGATCTTGGTTTTTGCTTGGTTCTGCTACAGGCTTCCTGAGAGCCTTCTAGCATCATATTCAGTATGGCTATACCTCAGTTTCTCTATCTGTGGAATAAGGGACATAAACTTAGTTGTTGTGAAGTACAATAATATTTAATGTTTGTCCCAAAGGGCAGAAGTAATTACCTTATTCATTTGATTCTAAGCCAAAGTTTTTTATTATGGGGAAAACAAAGCCTTGTCTTAAAATTGCACATCACAACTGGGAGCGGTGAGAAACAGCTGTGCAGGAGCCCAGCTAGGGCAGAGACAGCAGCAGCAGTATGCAGCAACAGCTCTGCTCCCTGCACAGATTCCCTTCCTTCCCCTCACTTGCTAACAGGGAGCCAGGCATAGAATGAAGAGTCTGCTGCTGCTTTAGTCTCCAGCCTGCCCCATGCTACAGGAAGTAGCTGTGTTGGGAGCCCAGCCCATAGGGTGGCCATTGGTCAAGCTTTATACCAGAACATCCTGTTTTTAAACCTTTATCTTCTGTCTGTTCCTGAATTGTCCTCTACCCATTCTTGCAATTCTGTTGGTTATGTCTAGAGGTAGGGCAGTGCATGGCCAGGAGAGGCAAGGTTCCAAGACAGCCAAGTAGGGCTGGTCACTCTGGGCACCTATAGATGTGCAACGAGGCTGCTCTGAAATGCTGTAATTACAGTGTTTTGGAACAGACTCACTTAATCAAATCTGCTGGAGCATGGTAATTGCTGTGCTCCAACAGATTCCAGCATCATGTGTATCAGCACTCCCCATGCTGAAAAATGGCAGCAGGAGCACTTTAACTAAAGCTTGTTTGACAAGGATGCTGATACATGTGACACTCCAGGCACTTTAATTAAAGTGCCCCCTCACTCCCAGAGCACATCTATAAACACCCTCTGTGCCTGCATGTGGAGCTGTGGCTACAGCACGAGCTGAGGCACTGCTGTGTTCGTGAGTTTCTTGACCCTTGGCTGGGCATGTGTGAGTGGGTTTGGGCCCTGGGGGCAGCTGAGCTGCCAGGGCCAGGCAGTTGGTCTGCACATGCACCCTTCCTGTACCTCTTGCCTTGGCACAAGGTAACGGTTTTGAGAGCAGGAAGGTGGAACAGTGCATTTTTGTCTGCTGGAATGCCAGTGGGACTGGGAGGAGGCTCTTGTCACCTCCTTTGTGCCCACAGAGCAGCACAGTGAATCCCTATGGTGTCCTTCTGCACAGGGAGGGGGAGCTTTAGGCAGAGAGGCCTCCAGACTCCTTGGCAGCTGGGCCAGGTCATTAAGTCATTTCATAGATTTTATAGATTTCATAGACATTAGGGCTGGAAGGGACCTTGTGAGATCATCAGGTTCAGCCCCCTGCCCAAAAGGCAGAAAGTCAGATAAGCATCCAAACGCTTCTTGAACATGTCCAGAGGAGGTGCTTGCACCATTTCTGGGGGCAGTATATACCAGACTCTGGAGACTCTGATGGTAAAGAAGATTTTCCTTCCAGTCTAAAATGGTCTTCCATCAGTTTGTGACCATTTGACCTTGTCTTCCCTTGGGACACCCTGGTGAACAGACATTCTCCCAGGACCTGATGCACACCCCTGATGTACTTATAGGCTGCCACTAAGTACCCCCTGAGCCTATGCTTTTCCAAGCTAAAGAGTCCCATGCCTCTCAGTCTTTCCTCATAAGGCCTGCTCTCTTGACCTCTGATCACATGCATGGCTCTCCTCTGGACTCTGTCAAGCTTCTCCACATGCTTTCTAAAGTGTTGAGCACACAACTGGATGCAGTACTCCAGCTGCGGCCTCATCAAGGCTGAATAAAGTGGGAGGATGACATCTTGGGTCTTGCTTGAGATGCATCAGTAGATGCAAACCAGGGTTTTGTTTGCTTTGCTAGCCACAGCATTGCATTGGCGGCTCATATTCATCTTGTGGTCAGTCATGACCCCAAGTCCCTTTCAGTTGTAGTGCTGGTGAGTCTAGCACTGCCGAGCCTATGGGTATGATGTGGGTTCTTTCTCCTGAGATGGAGCTTGCATTTCTCTACATTGAAAGTCATCAGGTTTAGATCCACCCACTTTGTGAGCCTCTCCAAGTTGGCCTGAATCCCCAGCCTATCCTCTAGTGTGACTGCAGATCCTCATAATTGGTGTCATCTGCAAATTTAGCCAATCTGTTCCTGACACCCAAATACAGGTTGTTTATGAAAGAGTACTGTTAAAGAGTGCTGATCTGAGTACTGAACCCTGAGGGATGCCACTGGTCATATGCCATGTTGACTCAGTTACATTGACTACAACTCTCTGAGTGCAACCACATAGCCAGTTCCCCAGCCATTGGACCATAAGGTTATTGAGGCCGCAGTTCCCCAATTTTGTTATGAGCATCATGGGAGACCAAATCAAAGGCTTTTTTTAAGTCCGAGTAAATTACATTAGCCTCTCTTCCCCTGTCCAGGTGATGTGTCACCTGGTCATAGAAGGAGGTGAGGTTGGTCAGGCACGACCTACCTATAATGAAGCCAGGTTGATTGTCTCTCAGAATGATGCCTTCTGTTAGCCTAATGTTGATAGATTCTTTAATAATTTTTTCCATGATCTGTCCAGGGATTCAGGGCAAACTGATTGGCCTGTAGTTCCCCGGATCTTCCTTCCTTCCTTTCTGAAGATAGGTGCCACATTGGCCATCTTCCAATATTCAGGAACTTCTGAGTGCCACAAGTTCTCCAATATCCTTGTCATTTGTCATGCTTAGATATCAGCTAACTCTTTTAGCATTCTTGGGTGCATTTCATTAGGGCCTGCTGACTTATGGATGTCCAGCCTGTTAAAGTGTTCCCTCACAAGGGCTTCATCAAATGTAGGTGTGTGGTCACCTGTACCCTTGTAATCCCAGATCTTCTCAGGCAGAGCTGGTGAAAAACCACCCTTGGGCAGGTGAAAAACTGATGCAAATTAATCGTTAAGGAGATTAGCTTTTTCCTGGGTGTTAGGTGTCGGCTGCCCTGTTGGATTCAGGAGGGGCCCAATGTTGCCCTTATTTCTTTTTCGACTTCCCATGTATCTGAAGAAGGACATTTTATTATCTTTGATTCCTGTAGCCAGTCTGAGCTTGGTTTTGGCCTTGGCTTTTCTGGTCTCTCTACAGGTGTGGGTTAGTGAAGCATAATCCTCTTTAGAGGTATTTCCCATCTTCTAACCCTTGTAGGCTTCTCTTTTAAGATTCATGAGGTCCATGAGTTCCCTACTGAGCCAAGGGGGTCTCCCAGCCCTTTTACTACCTTTCCTACAGGCTGGAATGGACCTCCCTTGTGCTTTTAGGATCGCATCTTTAAGGAGCAACCACTCATCTTGGACTCCCTTCCCTGTCAGATCATGGTCTTTCAGGGCCTCAACAACCAACCTCCCTAGCTTACGAAAGTCTGCTTTCCTAAAGTTGAGGATTTCTACATTTCTCACTAATTTGCCAGCTTTGCAATGGATAGAGAAGGTGATCAACTAAAGATAACTCTCACCAAGCTTCCCTTCAGGTCGCTGACTGGATCATCCCCTTTGGCCAGTACCAGATCTAGCAGCACCTCATCCCTTGTCAGCTGGTGGATTTCTTGAGTCAGATAGAGCTCATCAATGTAACCAAGGAAGCTTTGCCGACTGATCAGATTTAGCTGAATGCTCTTCTCATGAGATATCAGGGTGGTTGAAATCACAAGTGACAAACATGATTTTTCCTCTGGGACAGGCAAACTTGTCTCTCTCCTGAGGAAGAAAGGGAAAGTCCTGCTGGGCTGCTGGCTGCACAGCCATAGGCATCCAACATCCACTGACCCCATTCAGTCCAGCTCTGACCAGAATGGGGCCAGAGCAGATTCCTGGGTGCTCAGTATCTGTGCTGAATACTCATAATGGGGGAATTGATGTCCCAGTGTGTTTTGTGCCCTGGCTCCCAAGTGTGAAGCTGGGCTAAAGTGAGACTGGATCCCAGTGTGGGGAAGGGGTACTTGAGCCTCACACCTGCTATGCCAGGTTCTCTTAAGACTGGACTGTCTGGAGAGAATGGCAATGCCAGGGGTTATGTGAAACCATGATGCATGCGGAATGAGGTGATTCTGCCTGCAGGCTAAACTGCAGAGGCTCACAAACCTGCTGCTGATCCTAGCGCTTGCTGTCCCTGATTTCACAGGGTGCCACTTATTCATTGGCATGGAGTTCATGGACTTTTTGTGGTGGCCCTGCCCTTTGCTGCTGATTGGCCAAGGGGCTTGGTGACCCCACCCCTTACTGCTGATTGGCTGAGGAGGTGGCACCCTACCCCTCATCACTAATTGGCTGGGGGTGGGGCAGTGATCCTGCCGCTCACAAAGAGGATGTCCTCTATTCTGCAGATGTGTCAATGGCCACCTTACCAGCTTGGCACCCTTCAATTTTTTCCTTCGCTGCCCTGTTTCATTCTCCTGTCTCTGCAGTGAGCAATGTGGGGAAGGAGAAATCTGCAGGATGCCAAGCCAGGCTCTCAGCACCAGGGCATCTTACACTTCCATTTGTGCCTAGATCAGCAAGGAAAGCCATAGAAGGAAGAGGTAAATGGTGGGGTGCCAGTCAGTAGTTGGGGAAGGGATGAGGGACAGGATACCTACTTCCTTGCCTTGGCTGTCCCTGCTTTCCCAGCTTTTCTTGCTGCAGCAGTGAGGGGACAAATTTAAGATGACCCCTTCTAATCATTAGATTCAAGACATGGAACATTATAACAAATCTATATATTTTTTCATGTCTAGAATCTAATTATTGGGGGTGATCTTAAATTTGAAGTAGTCTTAAAACCAATAGAATGGGAAACTCCCTTCTTGAGAGCACGGAGGCAGAAAGGGATCTTGGAGTCATCGTTGACTCCAAGATGAACATGGGCCGACAATGCGAGGTCACGGTTGGCAGGGCTAACCAGACCTTGTCGTGCATCAACAGGTGCATCTCAAGTAGAGCCAGGGAGGTGATCCTCCCCCTCTATGCGGCACTGGTCAGGCCACAGCTGGAGTACTGCGTCCAGTTCTGTGCGCCCCATTTCCGGAGGGATGTGGACAACATTGAAAGGGTCCAGAGGAGGGCCACCCACATGATCCGGGGACAACAGGGCAGACCCTACAATGAAAGACTGCGGGACCTAAACCTGTTCAGCCTTCATAAGAGAAGGCTGATGGGGGACCTGGTGACTGTCTGTAAACTCACTGGGGGGACACTGTTTCCCCTAGTGCCCCCTGGCATGACAAGGAACAATGGACACAAATTATTGGAGAGTAGGTTTAGATTAGACATCCGCAAGAACTACTTCACAGTCAGGGCAGCTAGGAGCTGGAACCAACTTCCAAGGGAAGTGGTGCTGGCTCCTACCCTGGAGATCTTTAAGAAGAGGCTTGATGCCTACCTGGCTGGAGTCATCTGAGCCCAGTTTTTCTCCCGCTCAGGTGGGGGGTCGGACTTGAAGATCTACAAGGGTCCTTCCGACCATACTTCTATGATTCTATGATTCTATGAAGTAAATATGGTGTGTTAGGATAAATTATTAGAATTGCATTAATTATAATCACCAGCTATTAGGAACATTGCTATCAAAGGAGCCATTTAGATCTGACATACTCTGCTACTTACTGAAGAATAAAACATTTGATGAAAATATTTTCTTCTGCTATTTACATCTTGTTCTTTTATTAATGTTTAAGTATACATTCATAATGCTGGGCACATCAACATGTTTATTAATGCACTTAACTACTGAGCATATAGTACTTTCTTAATAAAGTGCTAACTAAATGCATAGTACCTAGAGTTACCGCACAGTAGCACTGGTGCATGGTTATTTAGTAATGCTTACTGTGCATTGGATTAATAACACTGCACAGTAGGCTATTAACATGCTTTTTGCCATGAAACACTACTATGCAGTGTTACTAGGCTAATGCGCACTAAGCATCTTGTGTACGTGTGCCCAAAGAGTATAAATTGCACTTAAGCCATCAGTATCGTGGGCTTAATAGATCAGCCCAAGATATGGTTTAAAGCATTGGATCAATAAACTAGCTCAAGAACATAATTGTTTGAAGTTCTTAGTGACTAGGGTTATGTCTGGGTTTTCCTAGACATGTCCTCTTTTTGGGTCTTCACATCTCACTCTCAGTGGTTTTTAAAAAATATCAACAAATGTCTGGCATTTTGCTCTGCTCAGCATCAGAGTATTTGCTGGGACTTCCCAGTTTCCGTGGCACTTCCCACTTCCCAGCTGGTGCTGGGGGAAGCTGTCTGGATACTGGGGCTGGAGCACAGCAGGGTGTGGGAGACTCATGCCCATCCAGTGGGGGAAGGACACAGGGTGGCCCTTTGGGGGCAGCAGGGAGCGGCATGACCCAGCTGTCAGCACCAGGGTTGGTGCCTCTGCTTGCGGGTGTGGGGCAGCTGGGAGATGCTGCAAGGATAGGAGGTGCAGGGGCACTGGCAGGGCTGGAGGGGTCTGTGGTTGGCAGCACAAGGCACAGGCAGTGCCAGGGAGTTGCAGGTCAGGAGTGAGGGGCATCAGCAGGGACGGGAGGGTTGTGGCTTGGGAGTGAGGGGCAGGGGTAGGGGCAAGGCATGGGCATATCACTGCTGCCCCAGCCCCTGATCATATTACCACTCCCCTCCTCGACAGGTGTCCTCTTCTTTGAAACTGGAAATATGGTAAGCTACTAGTGACACAAGCATACAATCAATATAAGATAATACAGTAACAATTATATAATTAAGGCTACTGATAAATGTAAGAAAGGTGGCTAAATAAAAGAAGCTTTTGTACAGAAAATCATCACTGCAGACATATTTTTAGATTACATGGGATCCACTGTTCTAAAATATGATTAGTACATAACATAAATAACAAATTGCAGCTAGCACCTTGAGTTATATAAGTTACTCTCTTATTTATTAAAAAAAAGATAAAAATTGGATAAGCTGGCAGGTTTTGAATTTAAGCAACATTTCAATGCGAAACAAGTGTCTTTTACTGTAAGGCAGCCAGTGGAATGACATGAAGATTTCCTAAGCTTTCTACCCAGTCATCTGAAAAGTTTTATTAACTTCCTTTATATAATTCAGCTCTTTCTCAAAATCTAATTGGTAATTAATATTAATCAAGACGACACATACTCAGACACCATGAATGCTTTGTAGAAATTATGTTTTTGATTGATCTTTACCCCCTTCCATGCTGGTAGTTCGTGTGAATCAAAGTTAATAATTGACTAATAGGAGTAAAAAGAACACTCCAGAAAACTACCTCTGGTCATGTCATTTTCCAGTAAGAAGACTAATGCAGCCACATTGTAAATTGGAACTTCTTTGGTTTCTTGCTTTCTTTCAAGATTACCTCTAGTTAACTGTGAAATATGCAATTGATAGGGTTGTATATGAAGATGTTTTATACTGTATGATTTAAAATCTCTTCCCTGTCACATTATATTCAGAATAATGACTTTTGCAACAGAAATTAAAGAAGTAACAAGAATCCAATTGGACAATGGCAAGAAAGTACAGTCTTGTATTACCTAGCAAAGAGATGTTCAGTAATAGAATTATGAACTAAAGTCAAATCCTGAAAATAGTAATCTTCTACTGTTTTCATAGATTTCATAGACATTAGGGCTAGAAGGGACCTCAGAAGATCATCGAGTCCAGCCCCCTGCCCAAAGGACAGGAAGTCAGCTGGGGTCATAGGATCCTAGCAAGATAAGCATCCAGTCTTCTCTTGGAGGTGTTCAATGTGGGTGCTTGAACCACCTCCGATGGCAGACTGTTCCAGACCTTGGGGGCTTGGGCAGTAAAGAAATTCTTCCTTATGTCCAGCCTGAAATTGGACCTCCCTTGGGGTGCTCTGGTGTACAAACGTTCCCCCAGATACTGGTGGTCACCCCTGATAAACTTATGGGTGGTCATCAGATCACCCCTGAGCCTGCATTTTTCCAGGCTAAAGAACCCCAAGGCTCTCAGCCTGTCATTGTAAGGACTGCTTTCCTGACCTCTGATCATACACGTGGCTCTTCTCTGGATACTCTCAAACTTCTCCACATCCTTTTTGACTTGTGGAGCCCAAAACTGAACGCAGTACTCCAGCTGCGGCCTCACCAAGGCCGAGTACAAGGGGAGAATGACATCCCGGGATTTGCTTGAGAAGTATCTATGGATGCAAGCTAGCGTTTTTTCCCCAAGGTGGAGAACCTTGCATTTTTCAGTGTTAAACACCACAAGGTTCTCGTCCGCCCATTTTCTGAGCCTGTCCAGGTCAGCCTGGATCACCCGCCTGTTTTCTGGCGTGGATGCTTTGCCCCAAAGTTTGGTGTCATAGGCAAACTTGGCCAGTCCGTCCCTGACTCCAATGTCCATATCATTAATGAAGATGTTGAACGATATAGCTCCAAGGACAGAGCCTTGTGGGACCCCACTGGTCACAGGACAACATGACGATTGACTTCCATCAATTACTACCCTCTGGGTCTGACCATGAAGCCAATTTTCCAGCCAGTGGATCATAGTGGACCCAAGGTCACAATTGGCCAGTTTCACCAAGAGGTGATCATGGGATACCAAATCAAAGGCTTTTTTGAAGTCAAGATATATGACATCAATCTCTTCTCCCTTGTCCAGGTGATAGGTCACCTGGTTGTAGAAGGAAATGAGATTGGTCAAGCAAGACCTACCCTCAACAAACCCATGCTGGCTATCCCTTAGGATGTTGGCATCAGATAGTCCATTAAGGATGGCCTCTTTAATAAACTTTTCTAAGATCTTCCCCAGGATAGAAGTCAGGCTGATGGGCCTATAGTTAGCGGGATACACTTTCCTTCTTTTCTTGAAGATAGGCACCACATTGCCCTTCTTCCAGTTTTTGAGCACTACACCAGAGCTCCAGGAGTTTTCAAGGATCCATGCCAAGGGCTGGGCTATGATGCTTGCCAGCTCCTTGAGTACCCTGGGTTGTAGATTGTCAGGGCCAGCTCACTTGAAGGTATCCAGCTTCTCAAGATGTTCCTTCATGTGGTCAGCATTAATGGAGGGCAGGGGATCTCCCTCACCCGGTCCTCCCTGTCCCATAGCGGGCATGGGCGTCCCATGGGACTGATGAAAGAGTGATGCAAAGTACCCATTTATTAGGTTGGCTTTTTTCTGGGTGTCAGTTGTAAATTGCCCCATCTGGTTCAGGAAGGGTTCAGTGTTGCCCTTGCTTTTCCTTCGGCTCCCCACATATCTGAAAAAGGACTTTTTATTGTCCTTGATGCTCAAAGCTAGTTGGAGTTCAGTTGCAGCCTTGGCTTTCCTGGTTTGCTCCCTGCAGGACCGGACCAGTGCAGAATATTCTTCCTTGGAGGTGAATCCCATCCTCCATCCTTTGTAGGCCTTTCTTTTTAGCCTCAGGAGGTCTGCTAGGTCCCTGGAGAGCCAGGGGGGCTGCTGTGCCCTCTTGCTGCCTTTCCTCTGAGATGGAATAGACTTAGCTTATGCATTTAAGATTGCTCCCTTGAGGAGCAACCACTCTTGTTGAATTCCCCTCTCCCTGGGGTCATGGTCCCTTAGGGCCTCACTGACAAGCCTCCTGAGCTTGTCAAAGTCAGCTTTCCTGAAGTCAAGGATCTCCGTGTTGCTAACTGACTTGCCAGCTTTTTGGCGGATGGTCAAGGTGATCAGCTTATGGTTGCTGTCACCCAGCTTCCCATCACTAGGTCGCTGATTAGGTCATGCCCAGTAGCCAGTACCAGGTCGAGCAGCGCTTTGCCTCTCATTGGCCCATAGACTTCTTGAGTCAGGTAGAGGTCATCCATGCATGAGAGGAAGCTTTGCGACCGCTCGGATTTTGCTGAGTGATCCTCCCACAAGATATCCGGGTAATTGAAGTTACCCATGACAACCATGGTCCTGGAGCATGTGACCTCAGCCATTCCCGGGTGAACTCCTGGTCAAGCTCAGGACCTTGGGTGGGAGGTCTGTAGTAGACTCCCACCTTTGTGTCCCCTGTACCATGTTCCCTACAGATTTTAGCCCAGAGGGTCTCCAGTCATCCACCCTGGTCACAAATATCAGGTTGCAGGGACATGTAGCTTTTCTTAGCAAAGAGAGCTACACCCCCACCCCTTTTATCTACACTATCCCTCCTGTACAGGGTATAGCCATCTATACTCGTATGGTCCAGTCATGGGTGGAGTCCCACCAGGTCTCTGTTATCGCTGTGACATCATAATTATTTGCATTGAGAAGGAGGACGAGCTCCTCCTGCTTATTCGCCAAGCTCCTGGCATTTGTGTACAGGCAGGCAAGTGTCCCCTTGGGGGCTCTTGCCCTGCCCACAGATTGTACTAGGGCTGGGGTAGGGGTGGGCTCCCTTCAGTGGCTGTTCTCTGAGGAAAGCTTATTAGTGAACACTGATCACCTATAACAGTCACAAATCAATCTGTAATTGGAGTTCTTTCTTAGTTCAGTTAGTTTAGTTGCTGATTTAATAATTAATGTAAATTAATAAGCACTTCTCATCCAAATGGATCCTGAAACATTTAGCTAATTGTACTATAGGGTATCACTTTGCCCAGCATTCAGATTAAAAAAATGTATCCATTTTAAAAGTTCACTGAGACATTGTTAAAAAAAGTATGATATCAAAGAATGCAAAATCCAACATTAACTACAGGTGATAATTTTAGGAAGACTCTTTTTATTCTTTGCTAAAATTGCCATCTTAAAGACAGACATTTTTCTGTCATTTCTTTATGTAGGTAGTTTATCATTGTAAGTCTTCATATTTTTAGGTATAACTGGGCATAAAAAAAAAGTGAAGAGAAAGTGATTTGTCTGCTTTTGTCCATTTCAAGATCTGTCAAGTGGCTCTTCAGAATTGTATCATATATTGTAGAGGTCAAAATATCAAGTGCGAGAAGACTGCAATGGATGGAGGTTTAGGGTATATAAAGAAGTGGGAACAGAGATTAAGCTAGAGAGAAAATGTATAGGATCTTGATATGAAAGATAGGGAAAATGTAAATGTACTCTGAAAAAATAAATGTATTGTGGATTTTTTTGGTTTTCAAAAGTGGAAAATTATGGGGTTTTCCCTTTTTTAAAAAAAAATACAATTTTGATATTGGGTGTTTAGTTGTAAAACAAGACTTTGAAACCAGTGAAATACTTCCTTAAGTTTGCTTCACATTTGAATATCAATTTGTGGATGCAAACAATTCAGTCAGCTTTATTGGAAATACTAAGGCCATTTGTGTACTGCTGTCACTCAAGTGCTTGCAGAATCATAAGGAGATACCTCAGCATCCTTTCAACTAGCTAGCTTGGCTTCCTGTAGCAGCTTAGCCATGGCAAGACAGAGCTCAGCATGGACTAATTTACTTTGCTGAGATGCAGTTTAAAGTGCCTCAAAGATCAGAAGAGAATAAGAATTGAAGGAGTGATGACATTTACAAGGATTTTACAAGGAAGAAATTCAGGGATTGAAAAATTGTTAGAGAAAATCTATGAAGAGAGATGTTGGTTGGGATGAATACAGATGATGAAAGAAAGAAAGACTTTGACTTTTTAATTACTTTATTCAGGGGTTCAGGGATACAACAATGGTGGCTGCTCGCAAAGCGAAAGCACAAACAACTTACTACCAACCCAAAAACTAGATCGGACAAGCCTCTTTGTCCTCAGATCCAGAAACCAAATTGGGCAAGGGAGTTCGTTTTCCACACGGGAGCCACCCGCACCCATTTTAATGCCCACAAAAGTGTGTCCGATGCACACCAAATCCCGGGCCAAAAGAATCCCCGGAACAACCAAACCACCAACACATCACATCATGACGCACCCCTTCGCTGCATTTCCCATCGTGTCTCACATGCTACGTGGTTGGTGTGCCGGCCACAGAGTCCTAAACAATTCAGACCCTGCTCCATCCCATCATACACATCACACAACCTTCAACTTCCACACAACAGAGAGCAAAAAAGCAGCCTGGCGAGGGCCCAGGACGCGACAGAGCTGGAAGTCGCAGTTTGACACCGAGCCAGCCCGGTCGCCCAGACCGGTCATGACATCAGAGCGCGTATTTGAGACAGCCGTCCTCCACCCGGCACAGCGCGCCCTCAAGGGCCCAGCGCACCAGAAAGGCGGGCACCGCCTGCCGGAGCACAGTGTGCTTAAACTCCAGCGAGAGGCGCGCCTGCACCAGGAGGCGGAAAAGCCGGAGGGCATCATCTGAGCCGGTCCCGGCAAGCTGGTTCTGGCAGCTCTTCAGGACGGCCAACTTGGCCTGACCCAGCACGAAGTTGCCCAGGGAGACGGGGCCCCTCTCAGCCGCCCGGTACGGGCAGGAGCACACGTAGGTGGTCTCCGAAAAGCTCCTGCCCAGAGCCCGCAGCAGCAGGCTGAGGGTGACAAAGAGCGGCTGAAGGCGGGGGCAGTCAAGGAAAGTGTGAAAAAGGGTCTCCTCAACACCCCCCGTGCAGAAGGGGCAGGCTGTCGAGGCGGCTGAGTCCAAGTGGGACGCAAACGTGCCAGTGGCTAGGATGCCGTGCAGCAACCGCCACTGCAGGTCGCCAGTCTTCTTGGCAATTGGCGGCTTATACAATGTGCACCATGCTGGGTGGGCCGGTGGGGAACCTGGTGGCCCCAGGCGCCGTCGCCATGCTGTGTCAGGGCGGCTCGCCAGCGCTTGGGCGTGGCGGACGTGGATCACCCAGGCATATAAACCTCTATGCGACAGAGAAGCAAAAGGACAACCCGTGTCACTGTCAGGAGGCACAGGGAGCGTCAGCAGGGTGCCAGGGCCGCCGGCCAGATAGTCAGCCATGGCTGGGGCGACTGGTAACGCAGGGAAAGCCTCGCTCGGGGCATCCTCAGTGCAGGGGACCTGGCCCACCCGGAGATGGTCCTCCAGGGTGGCTGCCGCCTCCAATGGGAGGGCAGCCCAGATGTCACACAGGAGACAGCCCACGCTGTGAACGGATCACATGCCCAGCCGGCTGCTCAAGGCCTTGGGCGAGAGCCAGGCTGACTGAGCGGGGTCAAGGATGTGGCCCAGGCAGAGAACACGCGCCTGAATGAGAGCGGCCATGAGACTGGCAGAGGCCAGGCTCGGCACGGGGCGCCTCAGCGCCGGGTTGTGCACCAGGGGTTCCCCCAGCAACCACGGGAACTGGAGGTGACGGACCTGGGACTGGAGGTGGAACGTGACTTGCCAGGCTCATACCACGCTACGGTAAAAGGCTGGAAGCACGGCCCACTTCAGAAGCGTGAGGTCCAGCAGGAAGAGCTCCTGGTCAAAGCCGAGGGCCCCCACCCTCTGCAGAAACCGGCATGCCAGGTGTTGCCAAGGTGGGCACTCCTCGCTGTGCAGGAGTCACTGGAGGGCCTGGAGGCGGAAGGAGACCACCCTGCTCGCCAGGTCAAATCAACTCTGGCCCACCTCAGTCACAGGTAAAGGACAGGTCGTGGGAGCCAGTGGCGCCCGTCCCAGAAGAAGTCAACCAGGAGGCGCTGGAGTCTCTCGAGCAGGTCCTCTGGCAGATCGAGTACGGCACACCGATGCCACAGGCTCGCCGCCACTAGGTTGTTCACGATGAGGACGCGTCCATGGTAGGAGAGGCTGGGCAGGCGCCAGTGCCAGCTTTGTAGGCGGGCCTTCACTCCTTCCTTGAGGCCATCCCAGTTGCGCGCCATGAAGGCCGGTGGCCCCAGGAATACGCCCAGGATCTTAAGGCCCTCGTGGCGCCAGCTGAGGCCCCCGGGCAAGGCCGGGGGGGGGGGGGGGGTCATGACAATCCACTCTCTAAGCAGCAGGGTATCACTCTTGGCCCAGTTGATATGGGCCGAAGAGGCGCGTTCATAGTCTTGCTGGCAGGCTGTCAGGGCCTCCATGTCCTCCTGGGTGTTAAGGAAGATGGTCACATCATCTGCGTATGCTGAGAGCTGCAGCGGAGGGGCAAGGGACGGGCCCACGGCTGGTGGCAAGGCCACACCGCTCAGGCGGTGCCACAGCCCATGCAACAGTGGCTCAATGGCCAGGGCATAGAGCATGCCCGACAGGGCAGCCCTGACGGATGCCTCTGCAGCCGCCACCAGCTTTGCCAGAGACAACTCCTGCTCAAGCTCGCTGGCCTCCAGGGCGCCAAGGCATGGCAGGCCCGGATGGAGATCCCGCGCGGCGTCAGTCAGGGCAGGACAGGTCAGCCGCAAACAGGTCACAATAGAAAGCAACAGCATGCTCACGTACTTCACCTGGGTCAGTGATGACCTGGCCCTCAGAGGTCTTGAGGTGATCTAAGACTTTGCTCACTGCCCGCTGTCGCTCCAGGTTGAAAAAGAAGCAGGTTGGGGCATCCGTTTCGGCCAGCTTTTGGCAGCGGGCGCGGATCCTTGCTCCACGGGCTGCACTCTCTGCCAAGTCACGCAGGCACTTCTTCCGGAACCGGAGGCTCTCACGCAGCACCACATCACTGCCGGCTGCCAACAGGGCAGCCTCGAGCTTCACCACGTCCTCCTGCAGCTCTCTGATACGGCGGTGCAGTTCATTTGTGGCCAGCTGCGTGTACTGCTGGCAAAAGGCCCGAATCTGTACCTTGCCCACATGCCACCACAGCTTCCAGGAGGAATAATTTGGTCTTGTGACCTCCCAGCTCCGCCAAAAATTGGCAAAGTAGTCCCGGAAGTAAGAGTCTTGAAGCAGGCTGACGTTGAAGCACCAATAAGGCGCTCGTGCACAGGTTCTCCCTGGCAGGCTTAGTTCACAAAAAGCTAGGTTGGGGTCTGACAGGCCCAAGGGAACAATGCGGCTGCTGCGTAGGAGTGGCAGGTGGTGCCTGGTGACAAAAATGCGGTCAAGGTGGGCCATAGTGGGACCCCTGGCACTCATCCTGGCCCAGGTGTACTGGCGCGTGTCGGTGTGCAGGGCTCGCCAGACGTCGACGAGGCCTGCAGTCTCCAAGACGGACTGCAGTTTGCGGGCTGAGGGCAGGTGAGGCTCGGGCCCCATACGGTCGAGCAGGGTATCGGTGGTACAGTTAAAGTCCCCGCCTACAAGAACCAGGTCATCGTCCTCGCCGACCTGGTGCAAAAGGCCGGCCAAGGTCTCAAAGAAAGTGACCCTCTCCTGGCTATCAGAAGGTGCATAGATGTTGATGAGTAGCAGATGGTGTTGCGCGAGGGTGACGCGAACCGTCAACAGGCGGCCGGGGACAACCTCTCGTGCCACCGCCGTGTCATGCTGCAGTTGTGATGATAGGAGAGTCGCGACCCGGCACTAAGTTTGGTGCCGTGACTCAAGAACACCTGGCCTTGCCAGGCAGCGCGCCAGGCCAACTGGTTGCGCCTGTTGGAGCGCGTCTCCTGGAGGAAGGCGACAGCCAGCCGCTTCTGGCGCAGGAGCTCCAGCACGGCCTCTCGCTTTACCGGATCTCGACAACCGTTGATGTTGAAGGTGCCAATGGTTGTGGCCGCCATGGGTGTGAGTTTGGGAGAAGAGCGAGGTAAGGCATAGATAAAAAGCAAGCCTCCAAGAGTTGAGCAGAGGCAGAGACAGGTCGAAAAGAAAAGGCCTATCGTGCCCTACTCTAGTCCAGGGACCCCGCCAGGCCCCACTCATCTCTCACCTGCTGGGCGAGCTTCTCTAGACGATAGGCCATCTGCCTAGTGCCCAGATCTTGCTGCATGAGTTTGGCCGTAGGCCTGGCAGCCTTGATGAACACTTTAGGGTCCGTGCACCACTGGGTAATGCGCGCCGCTATGTTCTTTTGTCCCTTTGTTTGCTTTAGAAAGGTCAAGAGCCCCCCATAGGACCGACCCAGGGGGGGTCTGCCAACATGGGCTGCACATTTCCCACAGAGGAGCGGTGAGGACGCACACTGGCTGGGAGCGCTACATCCACACCCTCAATATCCAAGCCCATTAACCTCCTCTGATCGTCCAGGTCAAGGTGTCGCTCTTGAAGAGCAAGCCCCACCTTCTTGGGGGGGAGATGTCATCTCGCTCTCGAGGTCACTTGCGACACTCAGAAAGCTGGATTTCCATCTCACAAGCTTCCTCATCCAATTCAGTGGCCTGGGACGTGACCAAGAGGTCAGCAGACTTTTATGCTGCTCCCTGGGTCAGACCTCCAGAGGCGACACATTGTGCATATGTCTTCTTGCCCCCTATCTCCGAAAGCTGGGAGACGGGTGAGGCGTTAATGACCCCTGTCTCCCCCACCTCCAAGCTGCCCTCATCCCTGGTCAGCAGGGTTGCTGACGTGACAGCCGGGGCAGGGCCGGGCTTTCCAGCAGGGGCCTCCCCAGCACCAGCTGAGGAAGGCCTCAGTGGGGATGGGGCATCCTGAGGGGTCCCTTTCACTTTCTTCTCCTTGTTGCTCTTCTTCTTCTTCTGCCTTGTGGCAGATGACCCATCCTTCACAGAGGATGGGCCAGACTGTGCCTGGCCTGTCTCCCCAGAGCCAGCCACCTCAGCCAAAGCCGTGGTGGAGAGCAACTTGCAGGAGGTCTGAGCCCCGTCGTCCAATGGGGCCTCAGTGCCACAATCGCTGACCACCCCGGCCTTGATCAGGGAGGTCAGAGCAGGCAGGGCGGAAGCGGAAGCATGCGCCTCTCCCCCCGGTGCCATCTCTGCACTGGTGGGGGTGGGCACCGTAGGTGGAATGGGGGGATGACACTCCCACGCCAGAGACTTGAGCCCCCTCAGATGGAACGGGCAGGAGGAGGTCGGGAAGGACTCCCGGCCTCACTGGGTGGGGCCTGCATCCTGGAAGTGGATGGGCCATCCGTCGGTGTCGCTGTAGTCGCCGACGTTTTGGCCGATCCCCCCCATGGGCACTGAGCCGCTAGGTGGGACCAGCTCCCACACTGAAAGCACGTGGTCTCCCCACAAGAAAAATAAATCACAGACCTCCGCCCGTTGGACAAGAGGCTGAAGGACTGAGGCAGAAACCGTGAGCCCTCCCTAAAGAGCATGAACACCTGCCTTCGAAAAGACAGGACATGCCTCAGTTTGG
Organism: Crocodylus siamensis; assembly: GCF_052110815.1. NCBI lineage: Eukaryota > Metazoa > Chordata > Crocodylia > Crocodylidae > Crocodylus > Crocodylus siamensis. The sequence continues at coordinate 147,906,592 of NC_143396.1, forward strand.
GTTTTTTACTCCCTATGTTCAACCGGCGAAAGGGACTCGTAAGCACCCCATAGGGCTCGAGTACCCTGGCCAGGTCTCGATCGGTCACGTGTGGGGGCACATTGGAGATCACCACCCTCACCGCTAGGGTATCTAGGGGGGTGACAAAATAATGCGCGCCCGCAATGTCCAGACTCTCTACGCACACCCTATGGACTAGGGTGGGGTCGCTCAGGTAGATCATCGGGACCGTGTTGACACGACCTGCGTAACAGATTGTCTGCTGTCCCAAGAGACTAGCCAGAGCATCCACGCAGACCTCAACCCCAACAAAGGGAGGGGTGTGCACCCTCAACCCACAGGTAATGGGAAGGTTCTGGGAGGCATCCTTGTGCCAGCTGCTGGCTGTAGGAGCAGCCATTTCTGATAGGACAGGGTTAATTCCCAACTCTAACTAAGCAAAGCAACAACAAAAAAAGTTTATAGTAACTAAAAAATATAAGTGTCCGGGAAAGCGGCCACAAAAACTCCAGATGGGAGGGGGTAAGGGGGTGGAAAAAAAAAAGCAGCTGGGGTTTGAAAAAGCGAGAGAGAGAAAAAAAAAATTAAAAAAAAAAAAAGGGAGGGGGGAAAAGGGGTAATTTAGGGCACCCTGTGGAAGGCAAGCTAATGGAAAGTAACTCCCCCCTACAAGCAAGCAGAAAAGAAAGAAAAGAGAGAAAGAGCGAGAAAGAGACAGTAAGAAGGAAGGCTGCGAAGACAAGAGCTGACCGGAAGTACTGGGGGATGGGACAAAGAGGAGAGAAAAGGAGGAAAAAAAAGCTGCAAAACAGCCAAAAAAGAGAGAGAAAGTGAAATAAACAGAGGCTAGAGACCTTTAGACAGGTGAAAGTGAAAAAAGGAAAGAGATAGGAAGCCGGGGAGTCTTACGCTCGGGATCGCCCCACGCAGCTCCAAGCGAGCCTGGTCCGGTGCGTCCAAAGCTAAAGAAAGAAAGAAAGAATCCGGCAGGGATAAATCTAAGGCGGGGTGGGGGGGATACTGGTGCATTCCCACCACCATTGATTCCAGAATTTAAAATCAACTGCCTAGCAGTGACAGCAGCATTTCTATGTAGGCTGCACTGACAGAATCACTTGACTTGATGGCTCATTATAATCTACCTATTTCCTTTTAAACTCTTTACACTACAAGTGTTAACAACCTCTCCTTTTTTTTGTGATCTTGATGTGCCACTAAGCAAGCTGTCCTTTCTTCTGTAATTCTATCTGTTAGCTGCTCCTCTTAATGTAGCTCCTATTTCACAGACCCTGCAGACAGTATTTTTAGGTAGAGTTAAAAACACAAACTCAGGTGACCATCAGATCAGCTGCAGAAGTAACTTTCAGTTTATCAGTGGATGCATTGTCATTGTGGTCTAAGCTAGATTTCTTTAATGAATGCAATAAAGATGTAAATTTAATTTGAATTACTGCAGAACAAAAGAGAGCATTTTAAAATTATGTTTGTCTAGTTTGTTTTGGGTTTTCTAAAATACATGATGTAACAAATTAATGCACATTCCAATAAAGTTATATGTATGTGTTGCTTTGATTTTTAAATGGAATAATATGGCCATTGACCCCTAGCAGATCAGTAAAGCTTCTGGTTTCTTTTTAGCTGCAGAAAAATGTGTGTTATTATATGTGATAATTCATCCCATCTTGGAATTCTTAGACTTGGAATTCTTGAGTCATCTCTCAAGGCCATACAGTCTAGGAACATGGTCGTCATGAGGGACCTAAACTACCCTGACATCTGCTGGGAGGATCAGTCGGCCAAATCCAACTGTTCACATAGGTTCTTAACCTGCATGCAGGACCTTCACCTAATGCAGGAGGTATACAGTCCCCGTAGAAGGAATGCCTTACTGAACTTGGTGTTGGCTACAGGGGAGAAACTGGTAGGGGAGCTGCAGATTCATGGTCACCTTGAGGTAGTGACCACCAATCAATGGAACTCACCATATGGCATAGGGTGGGTAAGATAACTACTAGGGTAGAAGTGCTTGACTTTAGTTAGGCTATCTTCAGTGTGCTTAGAAATCTAGTCAATGATGCACAGCAGGAGAAGAGTATCGGTGAGATGAGAATCCAGGAAGAGTGATCAGTCCTAAAGGAAGCGATCCTTCAGGCACACAGGGAGACTATCCCAGTATGAGGGAAAAGGGGGAAAGGAGCCAAAAAACTTCCTCGGCTCAACAGGGAAATCCAGGGGAGCCTAAGGGCAAAAAAAGAAGGCATGTAGGTGGTGGAAGCAGAGGGAAGCTACCAAAGAGGGGTATACCTACTTGGCCCACACTTAGTTTAAAATTTTTAGGGTCGGAAGGGACCTGAGTAGATCATCGAATCTGACCTTCTGCAGGGAGGCAGTTAGAAAAGCCAAAGCAACTACAGAGCTGAGTCTGGCAACACAAATTAATGACAACAAGAAGTCTTTTTTTATGTTTTTAGGGAGTAAAAGGAAGGCGCAGGGCAACATAGGACCCCTACTGAACAAGAAGGAGCAATTAGTGACAGAGAGGGGGGACAAGGCTGAGCTATTCAATGAGTTTTTTGCCTCAGTGTTCCTGAACAAGGCTCAAGATATGTCTCCTAATGGGTTCTTAGATGGGCATCAGAGGGATGCCAGCCCACCAACTGTCAATGCTAATTTGATGCAGAGTCATTTAGATCCATTGGATGTGTTTGAGGCAGCAGGCCCAGATGAGCTGCATCCAAGAGTACAGAAGGAATGTCATAGCAGGACCACTGGCACAGGTGTTTGAGTGCTTGTGGCACTTGGGTCAGGTCCCAGAGGACTGGAAAAAGACGAGTGTGGTCCCTATTTTCAAGAAGGGGAGGAAGGAGGATCCGAGTAATTATAGGCCAGTCAGTCTCACCTCCATCCTTGGAAAGGTCTTTCACAAAATGTTTAGATGCAGGAGTAGAGGTAGATGTCATTTTCTTGGACTTTAGCAAGGGCTTTGATACAGTATCTCATCCTATTCTCATACATAAATTAAGAGTCTATGACATATATATTTATACAGTCTGGTGGTGGAAAATTGGCTTAGCAGTCACACCAAGAGAGTGTAGCAGCTGGGTCAGTATCAACCTGGAAGGATGTGGGTAATGGGGTCCCTCAGGGTTCAGTCCTTGAACCTGTGATCTTCAATATTTTCATCAGTGACTTGGATGTGGGTGTGAAGTATATTCTGTCCAAGTTTGTGGATGATACTAAATTGCGGGATGAAGTGCACACTCCGGAGGGTAGGGAATGATTGCAGTCAGAACTGGACAGGTTAGAAAAGTGGGCAGTACACAGTACGATGCAGTACAACAAGGACAAGTGCTGAGTGCTGCACCTAGGGCACAAAAATATCCAGCACACCTACTGCCTGGGAAATAACCCTCTCAGCAGCCCAGAAGCGGAAAAGGATCTCGGAGTCATAGTGGACTCCAAGGTGAACATGAGTCATCAGCGTGATGAAGTCATCAGCAAAGCTAACCATACTTAGCAAATAAATAAATCCAAGGAGGTGATCTTCCCCTCTATGCAGCATTGGTCAGACCACAGTTGGAGTATTTCAGCCAGTTTTGGGCACTGTACTTCAAGAAGGATGTTGATAGACTCAAGAGCGTCTAGAGGAGGGTGACTTGTGTAGTTAGGGGCTTACAGGACAAGCCCTATGGGGAGAGACTGAAGGACCTGGACCTCTTCAGCCTCTGCAAGAGAAGGCTGAGAGGTGGTCTTGTGGCCGCCTATAAATTCATTAGGAGGATGCAGCAAGGGATCGGAGATGCTTTCTTCACCAGGGCACCTCTTGGGGTAACAAGTGTCGCGCCCGATGACCGGTGCACCCTTGACCTGCGAGCCTGGCTTGGCGCGGAAGGGATTAGTGATCGGATAGGCGGGTACTAACGGCGAGTAGGAGTCAGGCTACTTAAAGCGTATTGTTTACACAGAAAGTTTATTTTACTTACGCTACCCAATGATTGCAGTGTAGGTTAGAGACTTGCTTGGTACAGGTTTCAAGCGATTCACGCAAGCTACTGTGGTCTGCAGACCTCTGAGAGCTTTTGACAAACAGAGTGCTGTGGTCTACGGGCTGTAGACCGCCGAGAGCTTTTCACGAAGAAGACGGGTGAGCCGGCAGGGAAAGGGTTACGCTGGGAAAAGAATCAGTGGCGGAGAGAGATCTGTGGATGGCCGGTCCACAGGTTGTACTCCCTTGGCGTACACGGAGTTCTCCGCTGAGGGCAGGAACTTTTTCAAAGTTATAGTTGGCAGGGTGGCCTATTGCTACACACCAGGCATGAATAATTAACGGGCTGCTAATTGTAACTACAGATGAGTTTTCTTTGTCTGCTCAGGTTACAGCACAGGCATCTCTTATCTTGTCAGCCCAACCTTCAGGTAAGGGGGGGCTTTCTTTTCGTTTGGGTGGTACTGAGCCTGTTTGGTCACAAGAGGGTGAGCACGGCACATTATTCTGATTTTATAGTTTCATTAAAGTCAGCTAATTTGGAGCCTTATTTTTTATCTCATTACCATAGGTACGGTATCTTTTTTGACATCATAGCACTGGGTTATATACAATTCAAGGTTAGTTTCTCCCGTGTGGGGGCTCGAGTGATCTGGATGGGGCACAGACAAGGGTGTGTGCATGCAGCACTGTTGCAAACTTGTACTTGACAACAAGAAACAATAGTCACAAACTGACAGAGAGCAGATTTAGGCTGGATAGCAGGAAAAACTTCTTCACGGTATGGGTGGCCAAAATTTGGAACGAGCTTCTAAGGGAGGTGGTGCTCTCCCCTATCTTGGGGGTCTTTAAGAGAATGTTGGATAGGCACCTGGCTGGGGTCATCTGACCCCAGCACTCTTTTCTGCCTAGGCAGGTAGGCAGGGGGTCAGACTCAATGATCTGTTGAGGTCCCTCCCGCCTCTAGCATCTATGAACCTATGAATCATATGCATCTCCCATTTTCAAAATCCTGGATCTGCCCATGGAAATCAGAGGCCTTGGCAAATTAGCTTTTTAAAAAGGGCTTTGCTAGAGTGCAAGGGATGAAACCTGGATCAAATGAGAGTGAAGAGAGAATTATCAGAAAACAAATTGTTGAAAAGAGACAATGTACTGAAGTGCCATAAGGTCATGAGATGAGAAGCCTATGTAGGTTGAGATGAGGTATATTTATTTGAAAAAAATGAGATACCAAGGCATGATTGAAAGCTGAAGAAAAGATCCAGATTACAGATATGTCTGAAAACAGAATTTGGGATCAGAGGGTCATGTTGATAGATTACAGTGGAAAGTAGGAGAGACTTCTGTCAGTGACTAGGTTGGAGGGAAAAGTAGGAAGGATGAAAGGAGAGGATTAGCGTTCTAGATACGAGGCATCGATTTTCTCCTGGTTGAAAATGGAAGATGGCTGGTTTAAACAAGAAGGGATGGTTGGATGAGAAATGAACAGTAAAATAGACTTATCAGTTATTGTAAGTGCAAGAGTCAGAGTTAGTTGTGTGGATAAGCAGGAAAATAGGTGTAAAAAAAGGGGAAGTAAATATATAGTGTAATAAATTTTTCAAGCGTCTATATTTTCTTACAAGATACTGAGTGGCACAGAATGGAGGACAGCATAATGAGGGATGACCGTAAGTTAGGCAGCATGGGATGGATAGAAAAGGGGAAAAAGAATTAAAGGCGTGGTCAAAAGAAAAGAACTGAACTCCCCCCCTTGCATCCTCCCTCCCCCCCGAGAACAGAGACTCAATAAAATGAAAAGAGGTTAGCAAAATAAAGGGGCAGTAGCAATGGCCAGTGAAAAGAAATTTGACTTCAACACAGCTATAGGTCTGTGAAGATAGGTTAAGGGAGCATTTGTGACAAAAATAGAGCAGGACTGCAGAGGGAATGAAGACAGAAAATGAGAGGTGGTGTGATGAATTGGGTTGTCAAAAAAAAAAGGCTGAAGTAGAAGACAGAGTATTGGGGGGCGAAGGTGTTTGAAATGACAAAAACAGTAAAGGAACAGGATTGTGCTGGCTTAGAATGCAGGGTATGTGAGGAGTGAGAGGAGGAAACACTTCTATAGGGAAACAGCCTCCACCGAAGCGGAGGTTGCTTTTCTGAGAGTAGATAGGTAGAAAGAACAGAAAATTCACTCCTCATAGCTAAGCCTTTTAGAAATAAATTGTTGAATTTCAAGTGAAATATGGGAAGAAGGCATAGTTTTCAGAGCACAGGCTGTGGGTTGGGGATATAGATTGGAAGGGATCTGAGAGCTAAAGAACCTGGATGGCTCTAATGATAGGATGAATAGGTGAATTTGTGGAGGTGAGCTAAGGCTTTGTGAGGTGGGGAGAGTGTAGTAGACCATACATAAGGTCAAAACATCATCACGGCTTGTAGATTCAAGAAGGATTGTTATAATATCAAATGAGAGAGGATGCAGATGCCAAATGGAACAGAGGACATGATCCAAAATACAAATCCATGAAGCCTTGTCAAAGCATGAAGCAGGCTAATATAAACAATAAAAACAAAACAAAACAAAAGACAAAACAAAACAACAAACAATTCCTCTTTCTCTTCTGACTCCACAATATGGCACTTGTGACAGATCTGAATGGTTCACTACAGCTAATGATTAGCTATGGTTCAGAAATCCATTGCCATGATGGATGATTGTCCAGAAGTCTCTTATAACCCAGATGACAACTGTAACCATTACTATATAATAACCAGAGACAGAACATACATTACAAAAGAGTGCACTGATTTAGCATCTTGACTGTTTTTGTGTTTGCTACTTTTTCTAATTTTACATTTTTATCTTAGTAGGTTCACATTGAATAATTTAAAGATACTTGTTTTACGCAGAGCTGATCTATCCTCTCTTCAGGAGACTCTTTTTGGGCAAACATTATCCTGTCATTAATTGAACATAGGTGGGGCAGATTGTTAATGGTCAGTTCCACAAAACAGAGCTTTCAAAGATGCAAGCTGCTATCAGTGTGCATTCATTAGATTCCTGCACAGCAGTTAAGACTCTTTAAGCCCAGCAGCATAGAATCATAGAAAATTAGGGTTGGAAAGGACCTCAGGAAGTCATCTAGTCCAACCTCCTGCTCAAAGCATGACCAGCCCCAACTAGATCATCCCAGCCAAAGCTTTGTCTATCCAGGTCTTAAAAACCTCCAAGGACAGAGACTCCTCACCTCTTGGGGGAACCTGTCCAGTGTTTTACTACCTTCCTAGTGAGAATTTTTTTTTCCTAATACCTAACCTAAACTTCCTTTGCTGCAACTTGAGACTGTTGCTCCTTGTTTTGTAATCTGTCACCACTGAGAACCGTCTAGCTCCATCCTCTTTCAAATCCCCCTTCAGGTAGTTGAAGGCTGCTATTAACAGTCCCCTCTGTCTCCTCTTCTCTAAACTAAATAAACCCAGTTCCCTCAGCCTTTCCTTATAAGTCATGTCCTTCAGTTCCGTCACCATATTTGTTGCCCTCTGCTGGATTCTCTCCAATTTTTCCACATCCTTTCTGTATTTGGGGGCCCAAAACTGAACATAGTACACCAGATGTGGCCTCACCAGTGCTGAATAGAGGGGAATAATCACTTTCCTTGACCTGCTGGCAACACACCTGCTGATGCAGCCCAGTATGCTGTTAGCCTTTTTTGCAACAAGGGCACACTGCTGGCTCATGTTCAGCTTGTTGTCCATTGTAACCCCCAGTACCTTTTCTGTAGAGCTGCTGCTTAGTCAGTTGGTTCCTGGCCTGTATTGGTGCATGGGATTATTCCATCCTAAATGCAGGACTTTGCACTTGTCCTTGTTGAAACTCAGGAGATTTCTTTTGGCCCGATCCTCCAATTTGTCTATGTCACTCTGAATCCTAGCCTTACCTTCCAGCTTATCTTCTACTCCTCCCAATGGTTTGTAAATTCTCTTCACCAGTTAAATTGTTGCAGGACTCCTGAATTACCACATATAGTATCCTTCAATTTTGAATGTCTTGCCATATAGAAGGAATTGTTAGAATTGATCTACAGTCTAAGTCATCTTTATCTCTTTTTTTCTTCAATATATATTGTTATACAGGCTGTCATTGTATTTATGTCTGAGTAAATGTTCTGTTTCTTACTTTTTCTTTATTATGAATTTGAGCAAATTATCTTTCCTGATATGTAGTGTAAATGGTTTCTTATTACTTTTATTCTTGGAGCACCATGCATCATTTCACATCAAACCAACTGCATGGGTATGTTGCAAAAAAGTCGGTAAAAAAAATTCTAATTTGATGGTTCATTTCCTGAAATTATTGTCTCTCTCAGAGGTAATAATGATCACTGGTGTATGCATTTCTCTATTCAGAAATAAGACAGGGGGCATCTCAAGACATGAGGGTTAATGTGCAGCTCAAAGTGATAAACTCAGTCATCATGCAGAAGTATTGAGGCTGACATTCTTACCCCAGGCTAAATATGCTTGGATTTTGCAAATCTGAACATCAAACACGTGATCATGCAAATAATTTTGTTGGAGACAAAGCTTGGCTAGAAGTTTACTTTATGCATTATAAAATTTGATTTTAGCATATGTCCAGGGGCATGAGATAAGCAAATCTCAGCTGACTTTTCTAAGGGATTTTATTTAGTAGTAGATGCCTACCTTTTCACTGTACCACACATGGTTTTTAGTTATTCATTTCTTGTTTATCTAGCAAGCAGCTACACAGTTTAAGGGTATGAATGTACAATATCTTCAGGAAGAAATGAAACTTTTAATGTGCTTATGTGCTTCTTTCCTTTCAACTGCTATTTTTAAAAGAAATATTCTGTCCCTGGAAACTATTTCTATGGGTGAAGAAATAGCACTTGGGTTTGTTCAGTGCACTCAATGAGCAATTACTCTTAAGCTATGTTTGTTGTGCTACAAAGTCCCATGGATTCTATTACAGAAGAAAACAGTCCTGTGGGGCCACTGAAGTCAGTGACTGTGCCCAATGTTTCTGTTATTTGTTTTTCTTTTTCTATGGAATGAATAAGTACTTGAGAACATATCTAAACCCTTGGAGGGCAGTCTCTCCTCTAACCCCGTTGTCTCCTCTCCTTCCCATTTATTCTTCCATCCCTCCCCCCATTCATTCTATGCCCAGCATTCAATAAAATCCTAGGAGATTATACACATATGCCAACTGTGTTAAAAGAACATAATTAAAGTTGCAGAGTCAAGCACTTAAAGGTTAGGAACAACCAGAATTAAGCTGTGCTATGGAACCTTAATTTGACCCATGTCACATATGCATCATGATGTGACCTTTACAGGATCACAACTATTTTTCCACAGTATCAGTGACTCATTCAGTGGGGAGCAGTTACATGGGGAGCCAGGCTCTGCTGGGGACAGCGGTGATGGTGGGTAGGTTTTCCCTTCTCTGTACCTGCTCCTGAGTTGGTGGGCACACCCAGGAGATATAGCAGGAAGGGGATCCCGCTGATGCTGCCACTCCCTGCACAATCTGGAATGACTGCAGCTCTAGAGCTCCTCCCTCCCCCCCCCCCCGCGTCACTTGGGGGGAGCGGGAACGTGAACAGGGATGGGAAGTGCCACAGAGACAGAAAGGAAGGGTGGGGGTTGGTTCTGATCTGGGGACTTTTTAAGTCCCTGGCTACTGTTCTTGCACCATGGTCCGAAAGAGGGGCTTGACCATAGTGTACTGCCCTCTGAATCCACACCTGGACAGAGTCTTTGCAGGAACAGAAAGGATGGTCTAAGTGATAGCAGCTGAATGCTGTTCTGGAGAATTGCATTTGAACTCAGATTAAGCCACAAAGTTCATCTGTAAGACTAAGCCACTCGAGCCACACATTTGACAAATGTCATTAATTGTATGTTTCTCATTTTTGGGTGCTTGACTAATATGCACTGGTGTCTGACTTTTAAAGAGCTGAGCTGAGCACTCAGAATGGCAGTTGATACCAGTGGGAACTGCACTTTGAATTTATAAAGTATTATGTTATATAATACCAAGTACTCTGCAAGAATCATATCCTAAGTGTCTTAAATTGGGCATTCAAAATTACTACAGATTTTCTCCTTGAATATCTCTGCTTCATTTTCTGATCTGTAAATATAGATAAGAATGTCCACCCATCAGACTGAAGTAAATTCATTCATGTTTGTGAAGCACTTGGATACTGTTGTGATGAATACTAGGTTCACAGAAAAGTAGGCCTAGAAGGGATCTCAGGAAGTCATCTAGTGCAGCCCCCTGCTCAGGGCTGGATTGTCCCTGGGGAAACCATCACAGTTAAGCATTTGTCTAACATGGATTTAAAAACTTGTGAAGATGGGAAACCTGAGTCGATACATCATCCAAACCAGAAAGTAAGCTATCGATGTCTACTCACTGAGACTATGTTGATCCAACCAGAGGTCAGGAGCACTTAATCTTCACCAAGTATAAATTGGCTTCACAGACTAGAAGCACAGGTAACCATGTTGCATTGCATCCAGAATTAGGAAGGTTACTTTGACAAGAGTTATTAGAGGCTTGTACTGGAGGTGCCAAAGGGCAATGAGGAGTAGCAGCAGCATGTGACTACTTGAAGAAAGAAGGGCCCCAAAATTGAAGAGGAGCAGATTGAAGCCAGCAATTGCTTTCAAGCACTCTGCAGTGGAACTGCTGAGGTGGAGGCAGAGGAGAGGACACCTGCAGGCCTGAGCCAGAGGAGGCATCGGCCTAGAGAGCAGGAAGTGCAAGGCCACAGAGAATCTGCCAAAGCTTATCCATCCTTTGCAGTGCTACCCCTTCTTGCTTGTCCATGAAGGCACCAGTGGTACTGCCAGGAATGACACCGACCAGATCAGAGGTGACTATGAGGTTCTTGGCAGGAGGATTAAGGACTTAGGAGCACAAGTGGTTTTCTCGTCCATCTTTCCCATGGAAGATAGGGATCCAGGCACAGACCATTGTATCCTGGAAGTTAACATGTGGCTGAAATGGTGCTGTCAATATGAAATCTTTGGCTTCTTTGACAGCTGACAGATGTTTCTGGGAGGACAGCTGCTGTCAAGAGATGTGGATCCATCTCCACATTTAAAAAAAATGGGAAAGAGCATCTTTGGGCATCATCTGGCCAACCTAGCTTTAAACCAGATTTCATGTAGGTTGGTGATCAAACACCTTCCAGCACCAGAGCGCACACAGCCCAGAGGGGAAAAGACTTGGCAACTTAACTCTGGGAGAGAGCCAGAGAGGACTGCAACAAAAGGGAGTAAGGAGGTCAAAATGCAAAATATGTCTGATGCATATTATAGTAGGCTACTAAGGGGTGCTCCTGCACTGAGCCACCCATCTCACTGCACCCATCCACCTACCAGTCTCTGAGCACCTCCCTGGGGCCCCTCACGTCCTCCCTTCCTGGAGCACACCTGCAAGCCTGTGGACAGTGGTGCCACCACTCAAGAGTCTTGGTCTGTTAATAGCTCTGTGCCTCTTGACATACACAAGCTTTATTGACCTGAAAGGTGCTTGACTCACTGCAAGAATTTGGGGTGTTTACTTTAGCCTGAAGCCCAAAAAGACATCTCCCTTAATCATCCAAACCAAGGGGGCACAAAGGTATGGCTCTCCCAAGAAGTCCACCACTCTTGGTACAGTATAGAACTTGATTGGTTACAAAGGGAAGGCTTGGGGTAGGATACAGGATAAAGAAACATCAAAGAATACTCAGAGCAATGTAGCTGGGATACCCTTTGATTATGCATATGCAGTACTGTAAGGTATGTATCGAGATGGATCTCAAGTAGCTTACTGACATGTATTATCCAGAGGCAGGTGGAGATTCCCTCTGGAGGCAGGCAGTTCATTGACCATGAGTTTCAAGAGAGAGAGCGAGTTTCAAATGGTCCAGCTTCTCTGAGAGTCCTCATCATGGCTGTCACCCCTCCTCCTAAGCAGTTTTTAACTGATATAGACCTTATGACCTCACTGTGGAGTCCAGTGGAGACTAGCTGAAGTTGGCTACAAGCCAGTCAATTGGAAATGCATCACTGATTGCCAGGTAGACTGGGACGGGCTCCAGCCCGCTTCTAGTCATGAGGTCCTTGCTAAGATAATAGGGGTTTAAGTTCCCTCCATGATACCTGAGGTCTCACACATAGACTAGAGGGATGCTTAGCAACTAGAGTGATAGACAGGTAAGCTTTTGTTGTATAATAGAAGGAAATCCAGTTGATTAGATGTGATGGGGTCTTGGTGAATCCATGCTGGTTGTACCCTATCATCTTATTTTTCTCCAGTTGACTAGAAATATCCTTGATTTCTTGAATGAGCACCATGGAAAAGCCCATGAAGAAATTAAAAATTCTAATGAGAATAGTATGCAGTACATAAAGCATGGCATTGTATTGAACAATGAGGAAAATTGAATAGCTGTGGTCTCTCAGCCATGAGGGTGTGTAGAGTGCCCTCGCAGCAAAGAACCCTGTTACCTGGGAATTCCCAGGCTTGTGTATGTCCCTGGCCACATGTTCAATTAGTGGTGTGATGAAAAGCAGCTATGAAGTTGCTACATATATTTTGTGGAATAACTCTGTAACTTCTTCTTTTTATCACACCATTAATTCACTGAACATGTGGCTAGGTGACCACTAAAGGCATGATTAACTGATTATCTCACCTTAAGTGTAATGTATAGATGAAGCCTTATGGTTTTACCATAAATAACAGGTGTTCCAACTGTTGTCCATGTTAAAAGAAATGCAAGTTTATGACATTCTGGGAAGATTTATTTTTTTTAAACTCAATTCGCATTAAGCATCTATCTGGTTAGAATCTTCAAAAAGTTTCAGTACCTGTTAGTATCCAATAGGAGTTGCTGAAGGGCAACTACTTTTGAAACACGAGCTGTTTTATCTCAACAGCCTAATGGGAACAGGACACTTTTGAAAGTCTGGCTCTTTATGTCCAGGTTACATAATTCTTTAAGGGTCCCCAAATCATAGAATGGATCAAGAGGGTGTATTTGAAAATCAAATAGCTTTTCAAGCAAATATGCTCTGTGTGATCCAGAAAGCACATCTTCAGTTGGTACAAAATCAATCTTATATTGTATCAAATTTGAGGAGATATATGGGTTTTTTTATATTTTTAGAAAAAAATATATAATACACAAAATTGGGGTTTTTTTACAGTTTGTGTGTATGTGCACCCATGCACACATTTGTGTTTGTGTATGCATGCATGCATATATCATATAATATATATACTTGGGTCTATATGACGGAGCACAGGCCTATTCTTCATCATTTATTGCAGCTTGCAGTTTTTCTGTCTGGCATGTTTAGCTGAAACGTAAAACCCTGAAGTAGTGATCCTCAGCCAGGGTGACATGAGATCTTTTTTAGGCTCTTGCAGGGTGCTGTGCAGCTAAGTATGTAAACACCTACGCTAGATTCATAAAATAAGCCCAGAGATTTTGAATAGGTGGTCACAACATTAAAAACATTCTGACCTGTTGAAGTCTTTTGAGTTCTTTGCAGCTGAAGAATTGCTCTATTATTTTTCCGTAGTCCAAAAGGAGTCAAGTTATTTTTTTTTTCAAATGGGATGCTGCTTAATTCACAGAAGTACCTTAAGAGTGCTTTAAGTCTAAAACATGGCTCTGCACTGAATCTGCACCCACAGCACAATAGCTCAGATTTTACAGAAATCATGCAATTGGGCAATGGCTGCAAAATCCACAGGGGAAAAACAAACTTACTAAAAATAAAGTGCTGACTCCCGAGTGGGGGCTCGGAGGTCCTCCCTGTTATGCAGCCCAGCACAAAATGGGCTGCCAGCATGAAAGTGAGTAGGGAAAATGACCGCTAGTCCCACCCATTGCTCCTGATTGGTTGAGAGGGTTTCCTGTTGTGCAACCCTGCCACTCTACTGATCAGCAGCAAGGGGTGGGGCCACATGATGGACTACCCTCTCAGCCAGTCAGCAACAGGGGGCAGGATCATATGATGGACAGCCTTCTCCATGATCTAAGTTCCTTGTTTTGCTCCGGTTGGTTTGTACTGCTTATGGCATGCAAAATAGCCAAACCTTGGTTCATCTAGATAAACTGGGTCATGGTTGTGTTGCTAAAGACCGTGTGCAGATATTCAGTCCTGACTGGGTGACATTCATGGCATTTGTACACATGCATGGCTTTTAAAAGCTCCTGGCACCGCAGCATGTGTATTTGCATAAATGGTGAAAAGCATGTCAGCACTGAGAAAATGGTGGTGACTGAACTAAAACACATTAAAGGTGTTTTTAGTTCAAAAGCGCATTGCTGCCAGTTTCTGTATGCTGATGCACATTTCTCCATTTATACAAAGGTATGCAAAGCAGCACCCAGCTTGCATGCTCTGCACACTTGATTAATTGAGTCTGCTCTGATTCACTGGATTTCTGGCATGTTGGAGCAGACTAAGGTACATGTATAAATACCCTCAGGCTCTATCTCCTGAAGCAACATGGCTTCTCCAAGAGAAAAAAAAAATGGCCTGGGAGCAACTAGGGTTAAATCACTCCTGGGCATGTTTCTCCCAGGAAACTCAACATATGCACAATTTTGTCTGACTTAACTAGTCACCCCAAATGTGGTGCCTAGGGTTTTTTCTCCTACTGCTCCCTGCTGTCCCTTGTTAATCAAACTTGTACCTGGTCCACCTTAGACTTCAAACTCTGTTTAATAGAGCTTTGCTCAATTTAAAGCTGGATTGAACTGTTACATGTTTTCAAGTACTAACTTTGTAGCTGTTTGGCTCTTTTTATTGCTGCATAGTCATTTTTATCATGCAATACTTACTTTGTACTTGTGACTGGTCTTACTTTGCACATGTGGGCAGTCTGAATTGTTGTACGATTAACCAGTTAATCGCGTAAGATATGTAAGGGGCAGCAGGGGCCCTAGAGTTGGTCAGCTGGGATTTTTTATTTTTTTGGCATTGTTAAGCAACTTAAATATTGTTTTTATTTTAGTTACAAGCCAATTGCCTGTCAGGAATGATGGCAGGGGGAACATGCGGGGACAGAGCCCAGTGCCCCCCACCCTGTCCAGGCCCTTTACCTCCTGCTACTTGGTGGTCTGGGCCCGCTCCTCCCCTCCCCACTGCAGGCCTGCCACAGCAGGGTGAGCAGTGGGCCCAGGTCAACCCAGCAGTGATGAGAGAACAGGAGAAGCGGGCTCCAAGCTGATGGGGAAGGGTGGTGGGGGAAGGAGTGAGCCTGGACCTGAGCTGGGGAGGAGGCCTGAGCCCAAGCCGGGGGAGAAGCCAGCCCGCCACAGCGGTGGAAGGGAGCAGCGGGCCTGGCCTGACACGGCAGCAGCTGGAGGAGAGGAGGACTGAGCCTCTTCCCCCTCCCGGGCCCAGGCTCACTCTTCCCCCCACCCCTTCTCCTCCCCCCATCAGCTCTGAGCCCGCTTCTCTCATTCCCCACCACCACTGGGTTGTCTTGAGCCAGCTACTCCCCCTGCTGCAGCAACCCAGTTTCACCCCCAGCACGGGCTCAGTCCTCCCTTCCTGCATGTGGCCTGGGCCTACTCCTCTCCTCCCCCCCCCCACAGCACGGCTGCTATCCCCCCAGTCCGTGTTGGGCCTGCTTCTCCCCCCACCATCGTTGCATTGGCCCATGTTGGGCCCTGAAGTTGGCAACAATGGAAGTGGGGAGCAGTGGGCTGAGGCCAGAGCTGTAGCCTGCCCCCCCCCATAGCATTTCAACTCTGCTTCCCCACACACACACACACCACCACCACTGCTGCCACATGCAAGAAGTAAGGGGGTGGGTATGAAGCCAGCTCTGGTGGCCTCATGCCTCCCCCCCGCTTCATCCTTACCACCTGTTTGTCAGCCAAAATAAAGTTTTATGGACAGATTTAGGCTTTTATAATATTAGAATAATAGACTAGTGGAAACAAAAATAATTTTGAAATTCTTTGCTAAACAGAATTTCTTAAAACTGTGTATCAAACATTCATTTTAACATAAAATGTTTTGATCTGTAACAGAATATAAGATCTTTCAATCATTACTAAGTAGCAGCTGCCTTCATGAATAGGATAAAAATACATAAAATAACTATATTATTTTAATTATGCTATTAGGAAGAATGAAAGAGTCATAATATTTCATTACGGCATTATGTATGTTATGCGCTGCTCATGCTGACCCACTAGGGAATGAAAATAATAAAAGTAACAGATTTGTAACAAATTTTAAAATTCTAAAGCAACATTTTGAAATTTCCCAAAACTGAACTTACTCACAATGATTGCTTTGTAATATTTTTAGCATGTTATATTTAGTCAAAATTGAGGTATTTTTCTCAAACTTTACTTTTCATAAAAATGACTTTTTCTGATGAACATTTCCTGAGCAGCTTTCTTGTTGGAGTAGTAGTATTGCTCAGGGAGGCAGGGACATTATTTTCCAGAGGTCTGGAATAGGACCTTGTGCTTGGCTGACAGTTCAGTCTGATTATTGCTCTGTGATCCCTGATGTAGATGACCATAACTATCCCTCTCAAGGGTGCCATGATATTCTGAAATTATCCATAATAAACCTAAACAACATGTGTGCTTATTTGCACATAGCCAGTACAGCACTAGCTTATCTTACTTGTTTATGTGGTAATGTTTTTCTTTATTTAAGTATTAATTGTATGAGTTAGATTAAAAGCAAATCCTCATCCCAGCCCCATGCTGCTTTCTTTTCCTCCTGACTGTTTTTGTTTTTGTGTGGTGATCCCCTCTGGCACATAATACTGAGCAAGCAATTTACATGGAGGAGAATGAAGGTTTCACAATTTGAGTTTCTAAGTTATATAATTTATACAGAAGAACAGGCTTGGTACAGTCTTTTCTGTAGAGTGTGAACCAAAAGTGTCCTGGCTGCTGTATAATATTATAATGAGAAATGGGCTTTTATATAGTCTCTGATATTTATTCTATCAATTAAAATGATGGAGGTTGAAACCCAATAGTCCTCAGTGCAAAACTCTTTGGAGGCCAGCTTACTTTTCCTTATATACAAAGAAAAGGCACAGCAATCAGATTACTTTCATTCATTTCTTCATCAAATTGCAATATTTTTTTCCATAATACAATTAAGAACAAGACCTGTTAGTGCCAAATAGTGAAAGTATTTTAAGAAACTGGTTCTTATATTTTTTTTTTTTTAAATTCCCACCCAAATTTAGCTAAGTAGTAAGAACCTCCACATCACTCCTGCATTTCTGGATAGAATGGTATCTGTATTATTGTTGTTGTTATTGTTGTTTTATTATTTCTGCTTATTTCTCTTATAAAATCTTTGGGTGGTAGTTGGGAAATAGCACACTGGTCGTTAAGACACAGTTTAGATACAGGTTAAATGACCCCCCACTTCTTTATCTGATATTCTTAGATAAGTGATTCTCAACCAGGGTGCTGCAGTGTCTTAAGAAACTTTCAGGGGTGCAGAAGGGTGCCACATAGTGTTAGCACTATTAGGTGTGCAAACATGATTCCCGAGATAAACCCAGAGATTTCAAATAGGAATCCAGAGCATCAACATCATCCTGACCTATTGTGGTCTTTCTGAGTTATTTGCAACAGAAGAATTGTTCTAGTATTTTCCTGTACTCAAAAAACAAGAGCTGATATTTTCTGTAGGATCTCTTGTGTCTAAAGAGGGTGCAAAACAATATATTAGATGATAGAAATCGAGTCACACAAATTGTTGCCTTGACAAAGTAGGTCGGGGGGTGGGACAGAGGGTAGATGGGAGGAGCTATGATTCTCAAGTCAGTTCCATCTATGGATTCCTCTTTGGATTGCACAGTTGCTACCTGCTTCCTTGCCACCTGATGGTGAAGCCCAGAAACAGCCCCTACTGTGGCAGGTATGCCAGAAGAGCTGGTATTCTGCTCCAGACACCACTGTACAAGAACGTACAGAACTCTAATAAATTTTGCCAGTATTAACATGTCTGTTAGGGCCCTGAAAGAATGTTTTCCAAATTATTTACTCAGATTTTTAGGGACTGCTTTTTCTTGACTGCTGTGCAGTACCTTGCACATTTGGGCTAGGGACAGACATTACACATAAACTGGTTTAAGTGATCAGAAACTGGTTTAAATCTGTAACAGAACAGACATTCAGTGCACATAAAACAGTTTTAAAATGGCTGCAACTGTTTTGAAATAAATCTGGTTGAATGTAATATCAGACTTAACTGGTGTGGGTCAAACCAGTTTATGCAATATCTGTCCCAGACTCTTTCCCGGTTTAAACTAAATCAGACTCCCTCAGCATCCTGGCATGCTGTTTGGGCTGGGTGGAGCTCTCTGCTCCATAGCATAGCTGGCCCCTCCCTTTTGCTCCCTGGCTGCAGCTGCAGGCATCTGCCTCGCTTGCCTTTGCCCCCCACCTTCCCTCACCACTCCCTGCTAAGCAGGGATTCCCCCTCCCCTCTGCCTTGCACAGACACCTTTTAGAATTAGCTAGCATACCACATGCTGGCTACAGTCTGTGCTGTGGGAGAGAGGACTGTGTCAGCTTAGGGCTTTTTGGAGCTAATCAACAGGTCAGCTGCTAAAGTCCCTCCATTCCTTCTTTCAAACAGATTCTTTAAGAACAGATTCAAGTAATGAGAGAAGCTGTTGTTTTCTGATGGGGTGATAAATCCTGATAACAGAGCTGAGAAATGCTCTCTTATCAAGAAGGGGAAGGAGCCCTTCCCTAATCAGAGTGTCCTGCCAGGGCCTGGCCATGCTCCCCCTCAGTTTAGTACTCTGGAATGGAATGGAGGGCTGCTGTAACACTCCCTGGCTTTTAGCCTGAGTCAGTGCAGGCATGTGTCTGCATTTCTGGGATGTTTCTACTGTTAGAAACTGATTCATACATTTCATAGACATTAGGGCTGGAAGGGACCTCGGAAGATCATCAAGTCCAGCCCCCTGCCCTTCGGACAGGAAGTCAGCTGGGGTCATAGGATCCCAGCAATATAAGCATCCAATTTACTCTTGAAGTTGTTCAATGTAGGTGCTTGGACCACCTCCGATGCCAGGCTGTTTCAGACCTTGGGGGCTTATGGTCAGCCTGAAATTGTCTTGCAGTAGTTTATAACCATTCAACCTCATCATCCCTTGGAATGCTCTGGTGAACAAATGTTTTCCCAGGTACTGGTGGTCACCCTTGATAAACTTATAAGTGGCCATCAGATCAGCCCTGAGCCTCGGCTTTTCCAGGCTAAAGAGTCCCATAGCTCTCAGCCTGTCATCGTAAGGTCTGTTTTCCTGACCTCTGATCATGCACGTGGTTCTTCTCTGGACTCTCTCAAACTTCTCCACATCCTTTTTGAATTGTGGAGCCCAAAACTGGATGCAGTACTCCAGCTGCGGCCTCACTGAGGCCGAGTACAAGGGGAGAATGATGTCCTGGGATTTGCTTGAGAAGCATCTATGGATGCAAACCAGCATTTTGGGTACTTTACTAGCCTCAGGATCACATTGCAGGCTCATGTTCATCTTGTGGTCAATGATGACTCCCAAGTCTCTTTCTTCCATAGTGCTGACCAGTGTAGCACTGCGAAGCCTATAAGGATGCTGCAGGTTTTTCCTCCCAAGGTGAAGAACCTTGAATTTTTCAGCGTTAAACACCATCAGCTTCTCATCCGCCCATTTGCTGAGCCTGTCCAGGTCACCCTGGATCACCCTCCTGTCTTCAGGTGTGAATGCTTTGCCCCAAAGTTTGATGTCATCAGCAAACTTGGCCAGTCTGCTTCTGGCTCCAATGTCCACATCATTAATGAAGATGTTGAACAATATGGGTCCAAGGACAGAGCCTTGGGGACCCCACTGGTCATAGGGCACCATGACGATTGACTTCTGTCATTTACTATCCTCTGGGTCCAACCATTGAGCCAATTTCCCAGCCAGCGGATCGTGGTGGGCCCAAGGACACAATTGGCCAGTTTCACCAAGAGGTGATCATGGGATACCAGATTGAAGGTTTTTTTTGAAGTCAAGAACAATCCCATGCTGGCTGTCCCTTAGGTTGTTGGCGTCAGCCAGTCCATTAAAGATGGCCTCTTTAATAAACTTTTCTAACCTGGAAAGATTGAATAAATTCAGGCTCAGGCTTTTTGAATGTCTGTCCCTAGCCTCGGACTTTGCTTACCATTGGCACTCTTAGCACTACTTTAAGACAAATAATGAAGAATTAGTTGGAACTCCACCTGAAGCACCAATATTGAGTATGCTTTATTCTCTTGCCATAGTGTAAGGTGGAATAATCCTTTTGATTTTTTGACTCCTGAATGATCATGAGACATAAGTGACTCCTGGCCAGTTCTCTCACATCACTGGGTGCTCAATACACTGCACATATTTACAGTTTCATTCTTTTCTTTGGAGCTGTTATTCTGTGTATTAGAGCAAGTTAAATTGTTTGTACCATAAATGTCTCTTTGTCTTCTTTGTGAGTGTTTTTTTTTTTAATTTTATTTTTTAAATGCCTCAGCAAGGATTTTTATTTCAGTTTCCATGCTCCAGTACATTCTGCGATGCCTGTCTCAATGTTTATTTGTCTGCTTTCCAGTCATTAATTCTAGTAGGAAGCAGCTGTGAATAGTAAATTGACGATATGGTGTAGCTCTGGGGCTTTAGGTTTCTCAAAAGTGCGGAAATAACAGGTGTCTCATGTCATCACAAGTTTGGAAAGAACATCCAAACATAAGAACAACATTCTATTTTCATACTTGGAGACAGCAAATAATAAGCTTTATTGGTTCTGTCATTGGCTTCTACGGTGTTTCTTCATGCAGAACGAGAAAAGGAATAATTCTCTTCTTGGAACAATAATAATGTTTTGTTTCTATATGGGTTGACAGTATCACACTGACATGCCTTACCTACAGCATTTTATCATTTTCAAATGTGTGTAATCAAAACTAATACATTTGAGAGACAGCAAGCACACATGGTAGGACCCGTTTGTTGTACAAGCAACTTTTGAATTTTACATTGCAGAAAAAAAGAATCAGGAGAAAAAAAAAACATTGAAGCCAGATCCTAGTATAAATCCACCTACCATAATGCAAATCATCCTCCCTTATTCCTTAGAATGTGGACTTCCTTAGCATGTTGGGGACAGCAGGGGAGACCCTACAAAGAAAGGCTATGGGACCTTAACCTGTTCAGCCTTCACAAGAGAAGGCTATGGGGGGACCCAGTTGGTGTCTTTAAACTCACCAGGGAGGACCATCAGGGTTTGGGAGAGACCTCGTCCCCCTAGCGCCCTGCGGGGTAACAAGGAATAACGGCCACAAATGTTAGAGAGTAGGTTTAAATTAGACATCCGAAAGCACTACTTCAGTCAGGGTGGCTAGGATCTGGAACCAGCTTCCAAGGGAAGTGGTGATGGCTCCTACCCTGGGGGGTCTTTAAGAGGAGGCTTGATGTCTAGCTGGCTGGGGTCATTTGAGCCCGGTTTTTCTCTCCTGCCCAGGGTGGGGGGTTGGACTTGATGATCTACAAGGTCGCCTCTGACCCTTCTTCAATGAATTCTATGAATCTATGACTTTTCTAAACATGTTGAGTGCGCTTCACCTACATCAATATTGATTGGGTGGGCAGCATCCACGATGTCAGGTTCTTCCAAAACTCTAGTCTCCCCAAAATGATGGAGACCAGAGAGAATGCCCTGGAACCCCAAACATTGAGGTTGAGAGAGTTCTTGTCCCACCCCTCATCATTACAGACCCAATTTACCCTCTTTTCCCTTGGGTCATGAAGCTGTACATGGATATTGGGAAGGAGCACATCAACTGTTGCCTCAGCAGGTTCTGTGATGGTTGAATGCAACTTTGGGTGCAGCCCACAGTGCCTTAAGGTGTACTGGAGGACTCCAGGTATAGATTTGCATATGGCTGAGGAGCACTTACCATGTTTTACTGTCTTTGCCTGCATCCTCAACATCATCTACAAGGCCTGGGGAGAAGTCTTCCACAAGGACTGGGTGGAGAAAGTGCAGTGTGCAGAGGCATGCTATAGTGTGCATACCAGGGTGTCAGTGCCCCCAGCATGCCAACTGACAGGGAATCATAATCAGAGGAGCCCTGGCAGATTATCTCTTGGCATGCCAGCATGTGGTGTGGCCCCTAGCCAGGCAGAAGTAAGGCATGGAGCAGGTTGTGCCTAGGTTTCCTTATGTTTACATAAATATTGGTTTTCTTTGGCAACCGTGAAAGAGTCACACTGGGGGAAGCTCTGGCAGGCTGAAAACCAGCTGTGATATAGGGCAGCACCTGGACACACAGGATCAGAGCATGGGTACAAGATTTCTTTAGATTTCTTTTTTCATTGATGTAACAGCTTCTTTTATTGAAACATAAAAATGTCAACTTTTTCCCCCTAGCAGTGCCTCTTTCTTTGTCTTAAAATACTAATCAAATTTGGAGGAAGGGGGAAGGAAGGGGAGAGTTAGTTGACCAGGGTGGGAATAAAATCAGGAATGTGTCAGCAGGGAAATGGCCTTCACAGAACTTTACAGGCAACTCCGAGTCAGAGGAAGGGAGGGGAGAGACCTCATAGCTTAACTCCCTGACTCCTCAGTGAAGACCAGGAATCGCCCACAGTGAGTGGAAGACAGATGGGTGAGAGGGCTTCATTGGTGGTGAGCCTGTGGCCACAGTCTCCTCATGGTTCCCCAAGGGAATCTGTTGTCCATATCCAAGTGTCCTGGATCCCAAGGACTCTGCCTGGGGGCACCACCCATGAGACCTTTCAGCACCCTGTACTTCTAGCTTTATACCCCAGTCTTGGCGGCTGAAAGGATTCCTCCCTTTTAGAGCTGGGGTGGTCCTGATGTAAAAGACTGTAGCCCTGGAGGACATAAGGGTTGGGGGGGGGGTCTTCTCTTCTGTGGTTCTCTCATATGACAGTGGATCCAGAATCCTGAGTCTGAGCTCCATCCCTTCAAGAATGTGGGGTGGTAGGCTGCAGTTAGACTCTAGATGTATGCACTGCTGTGCATCACTAGATCTTGTGTGGTACAACTTTGCAGGTCTTTGGTTTTGGGTTGCACCATAGAAGAGTTGGTGGGTAGATGGCTCATGGGGGAGGGCTGAGGTATCCAAGATGGATGGCCTCACAGGACTTGTGCTGTGGCAACATATGCTCTCCCAGCTGGGAGCTCCATCAGCTGATCCAGGCTCCCAGCTGTGCCTGAGCACCATGATGGGGCTTCCAGCTGCAGGAGCACCTGGTGCACCTCCACAGCTCAAACCTGGATCAGCTGATGGGGCTCCCAGCAGTGGGGATGCATGGTGTATCCCCATGGCTGGGAGCATCCTCAGCTGTGGGCTCCCAGGCATAGGAGCACGCGTTCAATCGATAGCATAATATGGACTAGCCACAAGTTATTACATTTTTTTTTTGTCTGCTGTTCTTTATTTTTTGCCAAGCTTTACACTTCACCATACCAACTTCTGAGGGAGAATTTTGTGGCTTATTCCTTGTTTTGTGATACCATTAATTGCTTTAATGTGTGGCTGGAACACAATTTAAGATATGATTAACTGGTTAATCATGTAGTATGTGTAATATGTTACAGGGCCTCAGTAATTTTCTCTCATTCTCTGTCTTCATCAGAGATGGTTCATATTGGAATAGATAACCTCCATGGAAATGCTAATGAGTAATCAGATGATGCTCCCCCTTCTCACTGAATATTGCAACAATGCTTTAACTTGGTGATGAAATCAACTCTGTGTTGGGAGATGCAATAGAGGTTACATGAAGTTAATAAAAGTCCCTAGATATTTGTTCCTAAGGGATGGATATAAATCCAAGATCTTTATTTATAAACCATTATTTGTGATTAAACTATGTTATTCTGAGTAACTATATATAATATTGGCAAAAAATACATGGGTAGTGTTGGTACATATTAGTGCATGTTGGTACATGTGATACATGTTAGTAACACCTACCATGTATTATTTAAAAACCTGGGTACACAATTGTTTTATTATCTTCTAATTTATTATAACAGTTATCCAATTTCTGCAAAAAAGTAGCAATTTATTGCAAATTAGCACAACTATTTTTTCTTAAATGGGCCAAACACCTATAAAGTTAGAAATATTATACCCGTACTTAAATATGGATTGCACAAAATCTTCTGGTAAAATAAATACTATTTCCATGAAATCACACTGGGGGGAGGAGGGGAGAGAGGAAGAGAAAAAATATATGCAGGTAGCATTAAAAAGTAATGTTAAATAATTGCATAAACAAATAAGAAAAGAATAAAAGAGATTAATAAAGAAATTAGTTATGGAGCATTCTTTCTTGAAAATTGTGTGCGTTTTAGTGGCTCTCTTGAGAATTTTGTATGCATTGTACATTAGACATGTAGGCTGCACAATATCTGTCCAAGAGATTTCTCTGATCTGTGCTCTAAAGGTAGGATTATTCATCCTTGTGTTACCTTATCATCCCAGTAGGATCAGTGGGGCTTATCCCTGTTGGTAGAAAACTGATCCCCATCTATGAAGAATTTTTCTTCTCTTCTGCTAAATGCAAGTGGAGTTATACCCATTATAGTACAACTATTTTTTCTTAAATGGGCCAAACACCTATAAAGTTAGAAATATTATACCCGTACTTAAATATGGATTGCACAAAATCTTCTGACTTCAAAGAAAATTTTACAAAGGGAAACAACAAACTCAGTGGAACTATAGTTAATTTCTCCTTCCCTTTACTTCATTTAAATCTTTCTGACTGCATTATGGTTCCCCTCACTGATCCCCCAATAATTTAAATGAGTTTTTAAAAATGTTTAAAAAATGCAGTGCAAGAGGGAATGGATGGGTGACTACTTAAGTGATAGGAAAATGGGAAAAAAATACAAGTTTTTTTATTAATTCATGTTTTGGTCTTGAAAATTCCATATCTCTGTCTTTTTCCAACATCACATTCTTTGTTACATTTTAAACAAAGAACTTGCCAAATGGTGGAGCATACAAAGAATATAGAGGGAATCAGAGTTCAAATCATCACTCCATCAGGATTAATTTTGTGTGAGGGGTGACACGCAGGGTTTTGATACATGTGCTCTGGTGGGGCAGAGGGGTTGCGAGGGAGTGGCATTTTAATTAGAGTGGCTGTCAGGAGCTGTTTCTAACTCTAGGGGGAAAGTGATTATTTTTTGTATGCTGTTGATTATTTTTTGCCAAGCTTTACACCTCACCATACCATCCTGCTGCTACAGCTGGGGAAATTCACTTATGGAAACATAATTACTAGGTCTGTGTGAAGCTTTGGTCGCTGATCTGATTCAGCAAAGATTTGGCCTGATTCGGTGGCTGAATCTCTGAATCTGAATTGAATCAGGAGCCCCTTTAATCTCTCTGAATCAAATCGGAGAGATTCAGAAATATTTGACGATTCAGACATAGACACAGCTTTAAATGTTTTTTTTTTACATACCTCAGGGTACCAGGCGACTCATGAATGCTATGATGGTGGGGTGAATGGAGCATCCCACAGGAGTATTGGGGGGGAGGGGGCCGGCGCACTCAGCAGCAGACCCAAAGTGGCCCAGGAGCACTTCTGCTTCACTTTTGGATCCACCAGGGAGTGCACCTGAGGGGGGGCTTGCCCCCCCACTCAGCGACTGTTGCTTATTGGGTCTGGAGGGGCACCTGGGGTCCCCCTGCTGCCAATCAGTCCCCCCCACAGAAAAAGCATTTAGAGCTGAGTCTATGCTGTATCGCTGATTCTGTGAATCAGCATCGAATCTTCAGATTCAGCCCAATCGAATTGCGACAGTAATCTGAATCAATGAATCAAATCACTCTCCGTGTTTCAGACTGAATCCAAATCAAATATGGCCCATTTTGCACACCCCTAATAATTACAGTACCCTGGGGGCGAAGCAGGCTCAATGGGTGCTCCCACTAGCAATAGGTAAGGACCTGCTTGAGCTAAATCAAGCCATTGCTAGTTCATCTTAACCATGCTTGTGCCATACATGCTTTATTGCCGTGGCTGCATGCAGATGCCTAGCAAAAAAGAGGTTATGGCTGACTTGCATTGCTACAACCTCCAGAAGAGGAAGCTGGCAGGGGAATTTGGTGGCATTAAATGTAGATTGAAGAGAGCATGTAGTGTGGAGGATACAGGATGTGGAACTGGATTATAGTGGAATAGGGGATGTTGTGAAAAAATAACTAGGCTCCCAGTGGGAGGCATCCACACTCTTTATTACTCTGGGGGCCATTTATAACAGTCATTTAATTACTTGTCATTAATAGGTCCATTGCATAATTTTAGGACTAGGACTGTGAATTCTTCATTTGTCTTCAGGGAACTAATTTTTATAAATTCATGTTCTTCCAAAGAAAACACTTTTCTGAATCATGGGTATTTAACACAGCTTATTAAAAGAGCAAAAATCCTATTGAATAAAAAAATTGAGGCAAATAATTCTTTGATGTCGATTGGCTTCACTCTACAAAGTAGTAGTATATAACTTGATTTAACAGTCTAATTTATCCCCACCCAGCACTGGCCATCTAAAAATGTTCAAATCTAATTCATTTATTTTAAATCAGGCCAAAAGTTTTCAACAAAGTGTTTATATATTGAAGTCACTCCAAAAGACAGATGAGCCTGAACTGAAACTTCACATCCCAACTTCAAGTTGTCTAGGATTGGATCTGGAGTTTTTATTTGGTCCTTGGGTGTCCTAGATTGACCTTTGTTCCTGGTTTGAGCATTACAGAACTTTGATGCTAACATCCATTCAAAAAGCAAAACAAATTAAGATGCTCAATATAAACTTTAAAAACAACATTCAGTGTGAGAAACCAATAGTAATATGCAACATACCTTTTGGTCACTTTCATCTTACCTACTCCCAAAATAAATTTAAATAATATTGTAATCAGATTCTAAAAATCTCCATAACTTGTGAAGTACAGGCTCCAGAATTATACATGTCAGTGTTGCAGGAACAAAAACAGCATCTTTAAATGAAACGCTGCTGGTTTCCTTTGGCTTTACAACATCAAGATTATACATTTTTTTGAAAGATGAATTAATTTGATATTTGCCACATCAGTTTTATCATCTTGCCACAAGCAGGTGGAAAACAACATTATACTATTTGTCAGTTCTGTCACAGGATTTGAACTTTTCTCCCTTTGTGACAAGTGCCCTTCACTACATTCACTACTGAATGGGGGTGACTCTCTGGAGAGGTCACAGCAGAAACGGCTTTTTATCATCGCTCTCTCTTTGTACGCAGCAGTCGTTTGCATTCTGGGCTTTGTTTCAAAGACAATTGGACAAAGATTGTGATCAGTGTTTATGCTGCTTAGCCTGAATATAAACCTTCCCCTTTGCTACCAGACAGCTATGTTATCTGGTTTTAAATGTCAAGCACTCTTCAGTCTACAGAAAAGAGAAAATGAGATAACATTTCAGTAGGCCCACATTTGAGCAAGAGGTATGTTGTGAAGAAATAGGTATTCACACCTTCCATACAGGAATTTAAAAGAAATCCAAAACCTGACCCAGAGGATACATTTCTAAAAGTAACTCTTTCAAGTGCTATATTCAAGTAGTGAAACTATATTTAAAGTTGAGATGACCCAGGCTAAACACATTTATGTCCATAAACTTATTCTGCATTCCTATAAATCTGTCCACTTTTTTGATCTATGCACTATGGTTAGCAACCCAAGACATTCTACTGGTTTTTCAAGCATCTGTGAACATGCTGTCCCCCTCTGCAGAACTTAGTTTAAATCTACAATTACAAAGAAAGATAAATGTTGAATTAATGGCTTTCCCTCATGCCTGAACCCCGCCCCCACCTTCCTTCTTTTTCCCAGCCACCACCCATAATCGTGCCATATTGCCAGGATCATTATCTCAGATTTCTCATGCATCAGCAAAAAGCAAGCATGGCTCTCCTGTGCATCCCCAATTGTGAGCCTTTGTCTACCCTGCGCTCCCATAGCTGGGAGCTTCGGTCAGCCAACTGGGGCTCCCAGCCAGGGTAATTTCTGGGATCCAAGGGCTTTGATGCAGTGCTCTGGCCGGGAGCCTCAATCAGTGCTCCAGACCTCAGGACACGCATCAGAATCTGGCCACACGTTCAATTTAAGGGGTGGTGGGACCAGCCACAAACTTTTTACTCATATATTGTGTAATGACTCCTGTGGTTTATTCCCTATTTCTTTTTGCCATTAATTGAATGAATGTGTGGTTGGGTCAATGCTTAAGATGCTATTAAGTAGTTAATCACGTCTTAAAAGTAATGTCTGTCATGGACTTTTCAGTCACTGGGTAGTGAACACATTTTCGGTCTCAGTTTGAATAAAGTCTTTGACAGGTAGGTTTAACATAATGCTTTAACAATTAATAAGTATTGCATTTATAGTTACTAGGGCTATATGCAACTAATTCATTCATGAGAAAACAATTGTAAAAGAAGCACATATGAACTACAGCTGCATTACCTTAAGCATGTATAATGCTGTTCAGAAAAGAAGTGCTATATATTCTTCCCTTCTAATTAATAATCTCAATTATACATTTCTAATAGCTTTATTATAGCAAATATTTACTTATCTGTATCTTTTTGGCTTCATATTTGCTATGAAACTGAATAAATTAGGGATATGATAATATTAGATTTAAGGTGCAATAAAATGTTCAATATATTGATATTTTTAATTACTGATACAATGTGTATATACAAGCATAATGAATGTGAAGACATTAAGAACAAAGTAGAGTAATTGGATATTAGTGCTTGGTTGCCTGTTATTTTTCTAGACTTGATTCTCTCAGTACAATGCTGTTCTTAATTATTGCCTGAATGTTACTCTTGTCTGGAGTTACAAACATGTTATCTTTTACAGTAGGTCCAGATATTCTGCTAATATTTAAGAAAATCCAGAGAGTAATCAATCCAACAAAGAGAGGAAAATAATTTAATGAACAAATCCAGTTTTAATGTGTACAACTACAAATCAAAGTTTACAGGAAATGAATCTCATATCTTCGCTCGTTGGAGAGGGCTGAGATAATGTGGGGAGAATGTAGTTATTGTTTCAGTGTTGTTTATGTGTGTTTTTTGGTAAAAGCAAGGAATTCTTATTGTTCCTGAACTGCCATGGTTGCAACATCACTTTAACATTAACATTTTCTATTAAAGTAATACCATAATAAGGTAAGAACAAAACCAGTTTACCACAGTTCAGTTAATTTAAATTTTAACATGTCCTTCATTTTCTATATTGGGCTTAATATTTCATTTTTTTATCTCTAATTTGGATTGTCATTACTTTCCAAGTAGTTATGCTTAGATTTGGAGGCTAACTTCAGCATCCTAGTTTTGGTGTTCATAGCTCCCTGGGGAAAAAACATCTTTGCATGACCCAACACATAACACATTAACACTGCTGCAATTTACATCAGTTCTGTATATCAGTGTAAATTATCAGAAGAGTTGGTAAGGGCCTATTTGCTTATAGTAACCAACCACTCTGCAATTGCTGTGGATTCATTAACTTGTATCATAGAATAACCCTTGTTTTTTCTTCAGTGTAATTCTACAATGAAGTTGAACAAGCATAGGCCTGTATGCCATGTCTACTTTTTTATGCTGATGCAAATGTGCCAAATGTCCGAACCTTCAGATTGCCATTAAGTTCTGCTTTCCCAGTTTTTAAATTTACCTTCACAGCGGAAAACCATAGAAAAAAGTTGGCTTTGGTTTTGTTTAATTGAACCTTTGGGATGAGAAAGCAATTTAGAAATCTAGTTGGAACATACTTTTCTTGCAGGAATTTCATTTCTGCCGTGAAATCAACAAAGAACTTAGTTATCCCTCTAAGAAACCATTTAATTCCTAAAGAACACAGGAAACTTAGGAAAGATTTGAGTGGTTAGTTTTGTGTATGATAAAATAATATGTTTCTGCTATGGTAATGAGTGATTTATTATGTTTTGTAAGAATAAAACAATTGGATTAATTTGCACACTTAATTAGTTTATTGCTTTTCTTGCTTTGGTCCCTTAATGTCTTTGATGAAAAATTGAGCATGTGCTTTTGGTAAACTTTAATTTCATTAGTTAAAAAGCATGTGCATACATTGTAACACCTGCCTAGTAAAAGAAAGCAGTAAATGTGAGTTCTCTAAGTTTTCTGAATAGAAATCTTCACAAGTAAACAATGCCTCACAGCTCCCCATGACTGACTGGTTTCTAGCCCCAAACATGGCTGGGAATTTGTTCTGAATAATTCATGAGGTTATATTTATGGTAATAACACTTAATCTATCATGAGGAGCCTTTTGGAAGTCCACCTCTCTCAGGTTACATTAAAGACACCCCCAAGCTTTGTGCATCACAAAGGTAAAATATCTCCTAGGCTAGGGACAGACATTCAAACTGCCTAAGCCTGAATTGATTCAGTCTTTGCAGGTTAGTCTAACCTGCAGAGAGTGAACTGGTTTGCAGGTGGATAGACATTTGGCACATGCCTGCAGTGGCTCAAGCCAGAAGCCTGGGGTCTCTAGAGCAGCTCTCTCTTCCCCAGGAAAGCTGCGCTGAGGAGGGGTGTGAACAGGCCCCAGCAGGCCCACCCCAGCGGCTCCCTGACAGCAGGGATTCCCGGCACACAGGACTGCCCAGTCTCAGAGGGGAACTCTTCCACGTTCTCCCTCTTCCCCAACACCGCAGGGCCAGGAGGAGGGCCTTGTTCACTGCTGGGGGGGACTCTTCTCCCCCCTCCTCCCCCTGCATGGTTGGGGGGTGTCTGTGAGGCTGCCTGGCCCCAGGGGAGGGCTCTTCCCCCTGCTTCTCCCCCATTGCTGCAGGGTGGGGACGGGGCTCCATGGGATGCTGTGCAGCCCCAGCGGGTCACTCTTCTTCCCACTCCCCACCCCATGAGGACAAGGGGAGGCTCTGTACCATGCTAGGGGGATTCTTCCCCCTCCTCCTTCTCCCCCCAGAGGGACAGCGGGAACATACAGCTCAGCTGGGCAGGGTGTGAGTGTGAGGGATGGTGGGGGGTGTAAGGACCCCCACACACTCCCCTCTTGGTGTGTAGCCCCCACTGCCTGGCAGCAACATCAGGGTGCTCATGCCCGGTGCAGGTGCGGGTGCGGGTCTGGACAGCGCTGCTTGGTGGGGAGGGAGTGGAGCCTGCTTTATCTCTGCAGCTCTGCTTTGTGAGCCCGAGTCTGCAGCTCCAGCCATTGCAGAAAGGGAAGCCCTGCACTGGAGCCAGCTCCCCACTGTGCAGTTCCTGGCACTCTTCTGGGAGTTGAAGGATCCCCGCCCCCTGCTTCCCCGTGGAGTCCAGCATGGGGCTGCCCCACTGTAAGCGCAGAGCTGCAGGCACAGTGCAGAGCCACAAGGATAGAAGTGATGAGGCAGGCTGCACAGGGGTACACTCTTTGCCCTCAGTGCAATGCTGGCTACCTCTATCATGGCTCCTTACCGTACCTTCAGCTCTGCACTCGCAGCAGGGAAACCCCATGCTGGACTCTGTAGAGAAGCAGGGGGGTGGAGCTCCCTCCACTCCTGGCAGAATGCCAGAACCTGCACAACGGGGAGTGGGGGAAGCAGCTGACTCCAGCAGGGGACTTCCCCTGCTGCAAAGGCTGGAGCTGCTGGCTCAGGGAGCAGAGCTGCAGGGATAAGGCAGGCTCCACTCCCTTCCCCTGTGCAGCACTGGCCAGAGCCACACCTGCACTGGACATGAGTGTCTTGATCTCCCAGGCTGCTGCTGCTGCCAGGCAGCAGGGACTGCACACCATGGGGAATGAGTGTCAGGGTCCCTACATCCTCCCACCCTCCCTCAAACCCCACACACCTGCACGCTGTCCAGCTGAGCTCTTTTTAGTAGGGGTATGAGAAGCGGGCCATATTCAATTTGGATTCAGCCCGATTTGGGTGACAGTGATTCAGATCACTGTCCCAATTTGATTTGGCCAAATATTAATCTGAAGATTTGATGCTGATTCGGAGAATAAATTATTCGGCCATAGATACAGCTTTAATTGTTTTTTCTACGTACCTTGAGGTACCAGGCATGGGTTGTGAAGGCTGAGATGGTGGGGCAGATGAAGCATCCCACAGGATCACAGGAAGTACTTCCGCTCCACTTCTGGGTCCATTGCCGAGCATGCAGGGTACTTGCCCCGGGCTCCTCTGGCTCGGTATTTGGCTGCAGGGGGACCCCAGGTGTCCCCCAGACCCAAGAGACACCAGTCATCAAGCTGGGGGGTAGGGAGAGGGTCCCCCGTGTGCTCCACGGTGGACCAGGAAGTAGACCAGAGGTGGCTCTAGTCCATTTTCATGTCCATTGCTGAATGCTCTGGGGAGCCCCCCCCATGCTCCTGTGGGACGCTTCATCAACCCCACCATCTCAGCATTCATGAGCCAGCTTGTACCTTGAGGTATATAGAAAAATCAGTTAAAGTTGTGCCTATGTCCAAATCATCAAATCTTTCTGAAACAATTCGGAGGGTTCTGATTTGATTTGGAGAGATTAAAGGGTCTTCTAATTCAATGTGGATTTGGAGATTCGGGTGGCGAATTGGGCTGAATCTCCACTGAATTGAGTCAGTGACTGAAGCTTCTTCGCACAGACCTACTTTTTAGTGATGCTACTGTGCAGTGTGTGGGAACAGGGGAAGAGCAAGGTTTTACCTCATTGGTACTTTACTGAATTGTTTTTCTTTGGTTCTAGTTAGTTTTCAGGATTAGTCCCATATGGAGTTCTGTGCATTTAATTGGTTGCTTTTAACTTGTTTTTTAAATTTTTCGGTTTACTTTTTTATAAAAAAGTGTAATAAAAGTTTGTTTGTTTGTTTGTTTGTTTTAAGAAGGTTGTCTCTGTCTCTTTTCCCTAGACATCTCTCTCTCTCTCTCTCTCTTTCTTACTCCGTCACTCCCCACCCTCCCAGAAGACTAATAAACTCTGGTCACAGTTTTAGTGCCAGACACTAACCAAGAGGAAAAATGCATCAACACACCCTGCAAAAATAACTGTTGAGTTTATTAAAATGATAACAGGGATTCTTGCATTGTTTTGAAACTTGTTGCTTTATTAGTCTTTTGAAATAATTTTGTGAGTTCACGCACTCGACCATGGAATTAGGGCTTTTTCAACATTTTTTAAGTCAGCATGTTCCCTTCAAACCCTGAAGAGGAACCAAACCTGCACGTTCATTTCTTTTTTAAGAATTCTGGCAAATTGCATGCTTTCAAAAATGAGTATATTGTAATATGCATTTCTGGATTTTCTTATAAATTATATCTCAAAATCCATTACATGCTAACCTTAACTGGTCATAAAGGAGGATTTAACATAAAAACTCTTTCAACAATAACATTAGGTTCTAACCATTTTATGTGATAATGAAATAGGATAGCTTTTATAGTTGCAGTTTCTTCCTGAGTGATTAATCAGATTTCCTACATAATATGGATGTGGGTTATTCTGTGCACTAAGACAAAAAAAATTGTGGTGGTTTATTATTCTAAAGCAGTGTTGTCCAACTTCAGAGAAGCCAAGTATCATGCATCACACAGGTCACAGGCTTGAGCTGCGCACTTGATGGGTTGCATGCTGCAGAGGCCACACAGGCTTCCTCAGATCCCTGTTGCATGCAGTGCCTGTCAAACGTGAGTCCCCAAGTGCTGCTTGCTGACCCATGAAACCACTGTTTGCCATCACTGCTTGGATGTTCCCTCCCCACTGCTGCCACACAAGCAGTGTGAGCCTCCTCCCTCCCTCTACCACATGAATGCCCCCCTCTGCCACCACCATGCAAATGATCTCCCTGCCCCCCAGGGTTGTCATATGGACAGCAAGCTGACACCATGCCATCCTGCTTCAGAGACTCCAGCTGCCACTGCCGCTGCAGCTGGAAAAATGGGGGCAGCAGTAGCCAGTGGAATCCTGGGGGCAACATGATAAACCTCATAGGCTGGATGCAGCCCGTGGGCTGCCATTTAAACAGCCCTATTCTAAAGATTCATGGAAAACATTGCAAGAGATACAGTTGTGATAGACTTGTTTACAGATCACACAGTTTACTTCTAGAATAAATTGCCAGTGTTCTGTTGATTTTATTATTACTGTATCAATAAAAAAACTAAGTTTCTCTCAAAGGCAAGTCCTGAATCTCCAGTTTGTATTGGAGATGCCAGAAGTTTGTAAATGCTTGTAGAGCTCTAGGAAGGACTATTACAATATAGGCAGGATTCTGTAAAGCACTCAGGACTATATCTTCCAGAATGATTAAGCACTTGTCAGGTTTTCACCTAAATTCAAAATGTAAGTTCCACTGAGATGCTAAAAAGCTCTACCTCTCCTGTATCCCCACTCTCCATTGTTTAAATTGTTGTATTTTTTGCCAGTGGGTATGGTCATATCTTCACCTTGACAAAGACAAGCCACAAGTCAGGCATAGATCCTGGAGAGATTCTTAAACCAGGTATTTCCCCCCCTTTCTCACTTGTGGGGTCCAATCTAGTACGTGTTCTCAGAGTCTACTCTGTTACACAGAAAGAAGGTTCGGTGTTTCAACCTTCAAAAAAGGTTGCATTTATGCTCAATGTTTATTGCTTCATTTGGGAGATAGGAGACCTGTTTTCATATCCCCATTCTGCCTGATTTGATGTCAGGACTTTGAACCCTGGTCTTTCATTTCCCAGAGCAGGTTGCTTTATCCACCAGGAATTTATGAACAACTCTGTTGTAGGATCCATTGCATTGAATAAATAAATATTCATTGGAATAGGACCTTTAGTCCATCTTTCCCATATTCAAAGTGAGTACTCTGACCACTGGACTATTGAATCACTTGCACATACCCTCTTGCTACCTTAAACTATACTTGTCACTGTAAAATGGAAGAGTTTCTTCCATATTAGAGTATTCAATCAGGATGTGGTTACAGTACTCTCTTCGGATGAGAGAAACTTAATTTTAAGTTTCTGCACCAAATCAGAGTGAAGTTTGAAAACCTCTTCCAAATGAGTGAACTGACAGTTTATTTATTGATTATATATGGAGTGAGAAGCCTTATTCCCAAAAGCCTGGGTGGCTCTATACTGAGCTTTTTCACTACTGTGAATTCCTGTTCTTAGCTGCCTAATTCAAGTCTATGAATTGCACTTTGTGGAAGGACACCTAAATTCTCTTTATGAATGTAGCTGTCAGTGTCAGCACAACCTTGCTTTCACTGATGTCATTACTAAAAGTGCTACTGATTTCAGTGGCAACAAATATAGACCTCAGAGGATTGAGGACTTTAAAAAATCTAAGCCTATGCCATACATGTATGCTATATGGTAGGTAGCATGAGCAGGATTTAGAAAAACATTGGGAGTTAAAATATAACCTGTAGTAGCAATTAATTTCAGTATCATTTTTTAAATACAGGAAAGGTACTTGGGGACTTGAATGGATGTGGAACATCCACATCCATTGAATGGACCTTGACAGCTTGAAATATTTAGTGTTACTATTAGTGTTAAAAAAAAATTGCTTTCCCTTATAAGAATAAGAAGCTTGCTTTATTTTGTTAGGAAAGAGACATAATAAATAAATAACAGCTTCTGGTTTGATCACTTAACATCATTTCATTCAATTATAAAACCTCTTGGGTATGGCAATGCCCGCGTAATGCAGCATTGTAAATAGAAATTAAAGACAAATTCTTCTAAACTGATATTGTACGATGTGGTTTACAGGGATTGAGTACAGTCCAGTTTACTATTTTATTACTCTTTACATAAAGATGGGGTTGCACCAATGGAAAGTGAATGAGTTGTATTAAACTATTCTGAATTATTCTTTTTTTTTATTATTATTATATTACTGTGTTATAATCCATTGTCTTATTAGGCAATAGCTTTCAAATTTTTTAAATACAATTCTAGCACAAGTTCCTTGTTTTTGTCCAGAATCAAAATTTAGAATGCTTTGTCTCCGTATGCTGGGTCAAGGGATATAACCAACATTTTTGGGCTGATGTAGAAAATGAAGAAAAGAAAGAAACAGTACATGTGCCTTTATCTCCTACATTTCAGCAGTATCTGAAAAATAGAGATGATTTTTTATTTGATTCCATATTTCTTGATTGCCATGTTTTAGCCGAGAGGAAGTTTTTTTATGGTTGAGTTATAAACCTTTGAAAGACAAGGGGTTATAATGGAAATGCCTGACAGACCCTTAACTTACAGGAGCACTAGCCATTATAGTGTGCATGCTAATGTATGTGCATAGATTAGTAATGACCGATATTGTACATGATTTTTGCCAATGGATGACCTTGAAAAATATCAGCATCAAAATAGCAATAAATGATGCATAGTACTAAAAGCTGTAAAATGTCAGACGATAAGTACCTTATCATACCATGCATTTTAATTTTATAAGATGCCAACTCACAATGTTCAAAGTATTGGCACTTACAACAGTGAAAAAGAAGTTATGTGAAACTGTTGTGAAGGGAACTGTTGTGTTCCAGAAATTGTTTGTAATTGTTCTGAAAATGGTATGTCCTACTTGGCCTCAGTGGGGAGCCTTTCCTGAACTAATCATTCACAATTTTCTTCTGAAGCAAGATCCCATTCAACTATAATCTTTACAGTTGGAGAGAATAATAATAAAAAAAAATCTGGGTAGAAATGAAAGCTGTGGATATAAATCGTTAAATAAATGTCTGGAAAAGGATGTCATGATTATTCTGGTGTTATCTGAGTATTTAGATAACAATTTTCCAGCATAAAATGAAATGTCCCTCCTGGCATATCTTACTGGACAGGATCAAAAATGAATAAAAAAATGGTTTGTGCTGAAATGCTGCTTAAACGCGAATATAAAAACTTATGAGATTTAAGGCTTTATCTAAGCCCTTGCTTTAGAAAATAAGCCCTCAGAGAATGTAGGAGGTATGCTGAGTTCTTCCAACAGAGGCCAGCATCTTTCACTTTGCTTGTACAGCTTTCCTGAGGTGGACAGTGTTAGATGGCCTCTGTGCAGCTAAGCTAATATCAAGAAGAGCAGACTCTCTGGGACCAGTTGTATTAGGTTAGGCTAATTCCAGTATGCCAATGTTGTGAGCACCATTGTTGAAAACTAAGACGATTAAACTCAACATAATCTGAGGATCTTTGTGTAAGTGAAGTTTAAATTACCATAAGCTTCTCAAAATCATTGATCTGAGGATCAGCAAGAAGAAAAAAAATAACTCAGACTAGCTCAAGTCGTAAATCTTATTTTTCCCTTTACTGTAAAACCCTTTAAAGAAGCTTTGGAATAGGAAGCTTGCTTTACTTTTTTTAGGGGGAAATGCATTTAAAAGAGCTATCTATGCTTCTGTGCATCTCACTTGGTTCTTTAAAGTAGTTTAATTAGTTTTTTTTACCTGGAAGCTACTGAAATGCTGAAAATAACAGGTTGACCATTACAACCAAGTATCACCATTTTTTTTTGAAGTCAACAAGTTTAAGGGGGCATGCATAGGAATGGGTGGGCTTGTTAGCATTCCTTCTTTCAGAGCTTATTGCCTGATTTTGGCTAAATATAGCTTGAAGCCTGAGGGTTATATTGAATCCACTGGTAACATTTGCATATGTAAATGTAGCTAGGTGTACACCAATAGTTATGGACAACTTTATGGTATTCCTTAAGTCAGAACTGTCCAAATTTTGTGGCCAAATGTCCTGTGGGATATTCCAGGGTAAGACACAAGCCCCAAGGCTACATGTCACATGGTTGCACCCTTCAATTGATGCATCGTGTACCCATGACACCCACCTCCACAGCACCACATGCTTGCATGGGCCCTTCCCCCCACCACACTGCTGTACTGTGCACTCAGATTCACTCTCAGCTCCCCCAACTGAGCTGTGTTGTACTGTTCCACTCCTACAGTGAGGCATGCAATGAAAGCTGAAGGAGGGAGAGGAAATCCAGTGACTGGCTGCTTTTGCAGCAGGAGCTATGTGTGGGGAGCAACAGCCAGAGTGGATCTTAGGGGCCACGATTTAACCTTGCAGGCCACATTTGGCCAGTGGGCTGCTAGTTGGACAGTCCTGCCTTAAGTGCATGCATACTGCCTTCTCCACTGTAAACCCCTACATTCAGTTCCCTGGTACATTAAACTTTGCAGCATATGATGAGCCACACCACAACTTTTAGAACCTACTTGCGTGCTGCAGTCCTAGACCATAGAAGGATCCTGACCAGCATTCACAAATCTCTGTTTTTGTCTTTAGGTCCTTCTGTCCCATATTTCCTTTCTTTGTGAGCCCAGAAATAAAGACAAGCTTGAAGAAGATTCAAGAAGTCAATAGACCAATTCCTGGAAGGGTTGTGCAAGAGAACTTGGGGTGTACTTTAGTGCCACATTTGAGAAATCAGACATAATTAGAGGTGGCTTTGGTGAGGCTGTGAAATATAATACAGGAAGAGAAGGGTGGTTAATCTAGCTTGTGTTATCTGTGAACAACTTTTAGCTCAACACTGAGGCTAAGAATAGACAGCCCCAGAAAGCCTGAGGCTGAATTGATTTGCATGTTAGTCTAAGATGCAGAGATTAAACTGAGAAACAACTGGACATGCAGGCTTGGAACAGACATTCAAAAAGCCTGAGCCTGAATTGATTCAATGTGCTGGTTAGTCTAACCTGGCTAGGGTAAATCAGTTTTGTAACCAAAGAGACATCCCAGAAATTCAGGCACATACTTGCAATGGCTCAGGCTAGAAGCCGGGGGCGGGGGGGTGCTAGAGCAGCCCTCCCTTCCTTCCACAGAGGTGAGCTGATGGGGGCATGGCCAGACCCTGACAGGATGCTGTGATTAAGGGGAGTTTCCCACCCCCTCCTGAACAGCAGGGAATGTTTATCACCCCATTAAAAAAACAGAGGGACATTACCAGCTATCTGTTGATTCTGCCTTTGTCCCGTGTGCCGCAGCTTGGAGGTAGCCAGCATGTAGTCTACTAGCTAATGCTGAGAGGTGTCTGTGAGGGACAGGGGAATATCTGCTTAGCAGAGAGTGGGGAGTGGGGGAGCAGGCAGACACTAATGTGACTTCCAGGCTCTGCTGAAGCTGCAGCCAGGGTGCCGAGGGGAAGGGGCAGTTCTGCTGTGGAGCAGAGAGCACTGCCCACCCCAGAGAGCATGCTGGGATGCTGGGGGAGTCTGATTTAATTTAAACCAGCAAGGGGTCTGGGACAGACTTTGCATAAACCTGTTTTAGCTAAATCAGTTAAGTCTCTACTGCATTCAACCAGCTTTATATCACACTGGTTTCAGCCATTTTCAAACTGGTTTATGTGCACCAAACATCTGTTCTGTTACTGGTTTAAACCAGTTTCTGATCATGTAAATTGGTTTATGTGTAATGTCTGTCTAGCCACATTTACCTATGGTTCAGGAAATGCAGACACATGCCTGCAGTGGCTCAGGCCAGAATCTGGGGTGCACTAGAGCATGGCTCTCTGGCACATAGCTATCATGGGCTGTGTGTTCACTTCCTCTTCCTGCTGCCCTGAGTTCTCTGAGATTTGCAGTCCAGGATCACAGAAGCAGGACTCTGCTCATTTGCTCATTACTTCCTGTTGTTGCTTCCAGGTGCCTCTGGGATTTGTAGTCCACAGTTGCTGCCAGCAGTAACTTCCAGTAAATTTAGCAGGCCAGGGCAGCTATGTAATCGGGGGAAGGCGGGAGGTTTAACCAGGGAAGGTAGATTTAACCCCCCTCCCTGGCCCCAAAATTCCTGCAGCAGTTGGCCTGGGAGGGGCGGTCCTTGCCTCCCCTCCCAACCGTTCTCTGCTGGAGCAGACATCTTAGCCCAGCCCAGATCTGGAAAGCCTGCTGAGATGCTGGGGGACTGTGATTTAACTTAAACCAGGAAGGGGTATGGGACAGGAGTTTCATAAACTAGTTTGACCCAAATTAGTTAAGTCTGATACTACATTCAACCAGGTTTATCTTGAGCCAGTTTCAGCCTTTTTGAAACTGGTTTATGTGCACTGAACTTATGTTCTAAGCTTAAACCAGTTTCCGATCACTTAAACCAGTTTATGTGCAACTTCTGTCCCTAGCCTAAATAGCAGTATAGACATTCCTCTACTGCCTTTTCCATGTAAAGTTAACCTGAAGTCTGTGGTCATTTTCTAGGACACAGCCCTTGACACAATGGTCCAAACCTTTATAACCTCATGACTAGAGAATGCCATATACTGAACTACCCTTTGAAGTTTCACCTACTGTAGCTTGTGGGGGTTCTTTTCATATGTGGGATGGTCGACTGAGAACAAATGTTGCTAAACATCATATCTTTGTTGTATTGAAATCAAAGGCAAAACATTGAAAAATATGTGGGACAGGTTTTCATTCTAGATTTCTGTGATTTGCAGTGGCTTCTTCTAACATTGTGGGAACTGTTCAGAATGATACAAAATGAAATGTTAAGTCTCTTTGTAGAAATATTTTTTGCTTCACATATCATAAAATTGGAATTAAGAGCTGGTTTGTTCTCAGGGTCAGTTGTGGGTTTGAAATTTCACAGAGAGGGCAATAGGGAATTCTCAGGAAATGGTTCAGACCTCTTAGAAATGTATGCATCTGGCACAGCCTTCAGGGAAGATTATTAAATGGGTTATCTGCCTATAAATGCAGATAAGCATCTACTTTTCAAAAGTGCCGAGTGTTACTGAAATCAAAAAGTTGTCAAAAACCAAAAAAAATGTAGGAATTAAGATATAGATAGAAGCTAGGTTTAAAATGACTGCTGCAGATTGCTCTATCTTTGCTCTTTGTTTGCAGAACAACTGGAGAAACCATTTTAAAATCAATTTCCCACTGTATTGTTCTTTAAAATAAATTAGGGCTAAGACCATTGTTTGTTTGTTTTTAAATCAGGTCAGTGATTTTCATATGATCTTCATCCAGTTTTTGAATATTCAGAGCCTATAATTCTTTAGCCGTTTGGAAAATGGCGCTTTCATAATGCAGGAAATTGATATTTCAGACATTGTATCCTGAATTGGGATGACAAATCAAAATTAGCAAAATATTCTTCAGATGGAAACATCCAAATATTTCAATTTGGTAACATTACAATTAATTTCTTGAAATGTTTTATTCTGATAACATTAAAACACAGTATAATGAAATATAATGTAAATATTGCATTATAATTATGGTATAATTGAAATAAAATATTTTGACTATAACCAGATGATAGGGTTGAAATGAATCATTTTCAAAATTTTAATCAAACTTCAAATATTTTGTTAGTGGACACATTCCCATGAAGTAATTTGAGTTGAGTGAGAGTGCATTTTGTGGCAGAAAATTGTACCTAGCCAGTGCCTGCAGTTGGCAAGCAGCATACCTACTAACTTGCCAGCTCTAATTACATGGGAAAAACTGCTAATCCTAGTAAGTACTTTTGTCTGCTGAATTTTTACTGCTGTTCTCTAATAAATTAAAATAGATTACATAATTCTCTAATAGACTGATTGGAAAGTGATTATGTACCTGATGAAAAATAAGTTTTGGAAAGTATTTTCTTGTAGCAAACAAAGCTGGTTGTACAAGCATTTGTTAGCAATTATATACTGCAGAAATTTTCTAATATAAAACAACTATTTTGCATTCAAGCAATATTAGAAATACTGTGCTACCTGCATATGGCAATATTGACTTTTTAATGGTAATCATTACATGGATAAATGAGATGGCTGTGATTTTTTTAAACCCTGCTTAATTAAAAATTAAGTCTTACTTCATTCTTCTTGTTCTACTTCAGCACAATATTCCATATTTGAAACTACATTTATTTAGTATGCTTTCAACATTGTGGGCTTGATCTAAAGCCCACTGAAGTGAGTGAAAAGAGTTCCATTAACTTGAACAGGCT
Organism: Crocodylus siamensis; assembly: GCF_052110815.1. Taxonomy (NCBI): domain Eukaryota; kingdom Metazoa; phylum Chordata; order Crocodylia; family Crocodylidae; genus Crocodylus; species Crocodylus siamensis. Next base: position 147,948,609 of record NC_143396.1, read on the forward strand.
TTGGTTCAGACCCAAATTTACTTTAATTACCAACACATTTCCAATTCATATGTAAGTGTTGCATTGGCACTCCCTCTAAGTGATCTCCTCATTCAGAATAACATAAGTTTCCCATTCCCACAAGTAAGGGAGAGTGCTATGGTTGCTTTTAAAGTAATGGTACTGCAAGAGAAACAAATCTCTCTCAACATTGCAGACCTATTTGTAAAAACTCCCTTTGAGCGTTATTCATTCTTACTGCCAGGGTGTCCTTCATTCATCATGACTTTATCCTCTGGAGGTACAGTAACTTACTCGAGTCAAACAATATTCTCCTCATTTTCATTGTACTCATGCAGATATAAATTCCCATAGTGTGAACATGCCTTCTTTTGTAAATACCTAAAAGAGAGAGAAAAAACAAATTGCAGTTAAAATTCTTTCATTCCCTCTTTCGTTTGTTTTTTCGTTCTTTCTTTTTGCATGATTTATACCTTAGGCTGCTTTAATAAAGGCTGTTAATCAACAGCTACTTAATATTCTTGGCTCTTAAACACCTTTACCGTCCTCTCCAGTTTATCACTTTGAAGCACGCAAAATGTTCCGCTCACACTGTTGTTTCAATATATTTGAATAATGAAAAGGAGAATAATTTGATTCCCAAAAGAGATTCTGAAAAAGCCTGGCTTACAAAAATGTTATTTCCATTGTCCGTTATGAACATTTGTCTATGCACTGGTATAGCAGTGAACTCTTTGATGTATTTCTCAGCTAAGCATATTGCCCCGTGTGCAGGTTGTACACTTATGGTTTGTTAGTTTTTAAAGGGGCCATCTACAAAAGATTATTCTAGTAACAGTATATGCCATTTTTAGAGTAGAGACAGAAATGATTTATTTTGAAAAAATGCATTAATTTCTTTTTGGATGTATGTTTTTAGGAAACCAAAGTTAACTTAAATCTTTTGCATTTGGGAAGGCTTATCTTTATCATAAACTATTAATGTTTAAGATTCAGAATTCAAACACCAAGTACATTTTATGTTGCATATAATTTCAAAGACAGCAGAACATTTGAACTGTACATTGAATGGACAATAATCATCATTTTCATTGCTGCTTATGCTACTTGTTTAGTTACGGTGATTTCATTTAGTAATAATAAAGATATAACACATAATTCCACTGAAAGCCTCTTGTAATTTAGCAATTAAATAATATACCATTATTACAAAGTGCTACTACTTTCTGGAGTTTATCCTTCATTTAGCATTCTCTTTCTTTTCTTGGTAGTCCCAGGGCAAAAAGGTGTAACATTAAACTAAATATATAGATATAGATATATATCTAGAGAGAGATCCCTTGAAGATAGCTGTATGATACTTTTATTTAGCTTATTGGGGAACCAGGATGTCATGTAACGTGTTTTGAAATCACTGCTCAACTTGCAGATTTTTGGCTCAGAATATGTTGCTTAAAATGCAAAACGGTTTTTCTCTGAGGCCTCTGACATGTATTCATTTAAAGGTGCCATGGGATCTGATCTCCAATCCCAACAGTCATGCCTCCTGCCATGCCACACATGCATAGAATCAGGAATCGGATCCTAATTGTTGTTTTCCTACTTGCTAATAAAGGGAGAACCCAGGATCATGATCCAGGTATCCCTCTGCACCAGAAAGTTGAAAAATAGATGCCTGCCTATCTATGGACAGCAATCTGCTGGTTGCTGGCTCCAGCCCTTTGACCACACCAGGATCTCCAGTTGGTTCTAGTGTGGTTTGGGGCTGAGGCTGACAACTGACTGTCAGCTCTGGTCCTAGAACCACAGTGGGGTCTCAAAATGGCCTCATGATCCTGATGCTGACACCAGAGCACTGCTGCATGTTAAATTTAAGGCATCATACAAACCAACCATAAAAATGTTTCGGAAATGTATGTGGAACTTACTTATGGCTGGTTTTCCATTTTAAGGCACCTTAAATTGAATGTGTATATAGTACCCTTTCCATTTATGGCAAGATTAACATGTTAATCCTGGCATAAATGTAAGTGGTAGCTGTGTCTTGGCCTGATACACTGTCCTAAAAACGTGTTGTGGTTATTAGATAGGATTTTAGGTAAAATAATAGCAGTTCCCAGTTTGTTCAGTAATAACATTTTCCTTGTATGAATGATAAGAATTTCCAACTGTGGACATTTTCAAGTTCAGGTTAGACAGGCACTTGGCTGGGATGGTTTAGTCAGAGATGACCTCACTGAGTCCCTTCCAGCTCTGTTTTCCTATGATCCTATACACAGAGTGCATGAAGAGGAGATAAACTGCTTGTGAAAATTCACTCTGAATACTTAAAAATGAGGAAGAGCCTAAAATAAATATTTATCCAAATTGAATTTGTTTTTGTCTGCATTTTCTCTTATTAGGAATCTGTCTTTGAAGTTGTCAAAGGACATGGAACTAGGAGAAGCTAAGTGCCCTCTTCTTACCCAGGCAGCCAGCAGTCCATCAGTGGAGTGGCCTTTTGCAGGTCTGGAAGAAGGTGGAGGCATGGAATCATTGCCTTTTAGACTAATGATGCAGGACTGCACAGCTGTCAAGACATTACTGCTGAAAATGAAGAGGGTTCTTCAAGAGGTAATCACTCAATCATTAGTAAAATTAGTAGATACCATGCTAATAGACTAGGCAGCAGAAAGGGGTCTAGGAAAATGTTGAGAGGCACATAACAGAATATTTTTTTATTTTATTTGTTTCCCTGGGGCCTGAAAAGATGGGAAGAAATGTCTTGTACATTCTAAGAGTAGCTTTTCGGCTGGCCCAATCCATGAAGCAGATTTGAAAATCACAAAGTTTGGTGACTCATACTTGAACAATAAAAAGACATATATGTTTTGGTTAGTATTGATTTATATATCACACTTTGAACCTGTAGCAGCAGCACAAGGTAACCATACTGCAGCAACCTCTGGCACCTCTGGTAGCTGACCATGCTGCTGCTGCCTCTAGCACCTCTATAATCAGAAAATAATGCTTCTCTTAAGCCATTTCTTAATGGAAGTTAGGTAACCTGGCTTGGTTCAACTACATCTTCTTTCTTCCCCAGGTTAGAGTTCTTCTTCTCCCCCAGGTTACAGAAGTAGATGCATTAATGGATTTTCAGAGAAGATAGAATAGAATCACACTTAAGTTCATTCGGATGCCTAACAAAATCTGGGCCTAAGTATGCACTGCAAAAGTTCCATGTAAGCTTGTTATTCTACATGTATACCATATATCGAGTTTTTCTTATTTTATCTCTATAGTTCCCTGAACCCTGACTGAGGCACTAAGGTTCTACTATAATGCACATAAATAATAAAAGTACAGCATTGCATAGGTAATAATGGTACTGCAGGGAGTATTTTACATACAGAGTTCTCTTCAGTTGGTATTAATGGCAGCAATCCCTATCATTTCAAAAGCTACGCCTACACCTAGGAATTGGTTGAGTGAACATGCTTTCTCCAGTCAGGTTTGTTACCTTTTCAATTATTTTCCCAGTGTAGAAAACTACTTTAACATTTTTTTTTACTTAGCAATTCATTACATTTCCTGTAGACCTCAATTTAAGTCCACCATAATATTTTATGCACCAATAAATTGCAGTAGAGAGTATAACATATAATTACTAACATTCACAAAATTATCTCTGGGAAAAATGTGCACAATTTTTCAAAGTAGGGTCCAGACATACCCATCAGTAAGCACAGCACCATCTGTATTACTATATCCTCTTCAGATAACTTAAGAAAACCATAGATAACTATATATTTTTTCTCCTATTTGTTCCATCTCTTATTTTCCCTTCCCTCTATCCCATACCATTTTTTAGCTCTTAGTGCAACTTAAACACAATCTAATTCATTTCCTCTTCCTGATCTTTAATCACCTCATGAAATCAAAATGGCTTTCTGTCACACGCCTTTTCCAAGTTTTATTATTATATATATATGGGTTGCAGATATGCTGTGACTCATGTCCTCCTATCTTTTCAGCATCTCTGAACAATGGAATAAATTCTGGTGGTAGAATGGTCAGTTCAGAAGTAGGACTGTACAAACCCTCAGAGCATTGAAGGGGATGGAGCACTGTATGAACATCAGCTACGCATATTTCTAGATGGATTTGCTTTCTAACAGTTTTACAAATGACAATATAGAATTCTGGATGCATAAGGGGGAAATAGTGGATGTGTGGTTCTGATGTGAAGTTTTTGAACAATATCACTAATGAGATTACATGAAAGCAGAGGTATTGCTGATAAAATGCATTACAGCAGTATCAACAACATAGTGTATATAGTGCAGGGGCGGACAGTTATTTCGGCTTGAGGGCCATTTGATGAGATGTGAGCTGTTGAGGGCTGTGAGGATAGCTCCACCCCTTGACAAGTGCCCAGCTCCCAGTTGCCGTCTTGGGACCAGAAGTCCTACCCCCTAACCCCTGACATTTGCCAGTGGAAGACCCTCCCCTTGCCCCCAGAAGTACTCCATTTGGGAAGGGGGGGTTGCCATCTTGGACGTGGAGGAAAACAAATTGTATACTAAAAATCAAACAATGACAATAACATATTTTAATGTAATTTAAAAAATATTTTGGTCCTGATTTGTGTGTGTTTGCATTGCCTATATAGAGGTGATTGCATAATAGCTCAAAATGAAATCTTTCTCCTGTATATTGCAGAGGGTGTAGGCGGGTAGGTATGGGTTTGTGGGGGGATTTGGGTGTGTTTGTGTGGATGTGGATGTTTGTGGGGTGTGGAGGTATGTATGGATGTGGTGAGTGGGTATGGGGAGTTTGTGGGGGGGTGTTTGTGGCAATATGTGTGGTGAGTATGGGGCTTGTGGGGGGTTGGGTATATGGAGGAAGAAGGTGGCTGGGGTTTCTGTGTGGGGGGAGTGTGGGTGGGTGCGCGTGTGTGGTGAGGTGTGAGCACATAGCAGTGAGTGGAGCTCCCTACAAAGGTGCGCGCACGTGTGTGTGTGTGTGGCAGTACATGCCAAGGCTGGATGGTGCCTGGGCGAAGCAGAATTGAGGGACCTGCCATGGGCCAGACAAAGACACTGTGTGGGTCAGATCCAGCCTGCAGGCTACATTTTACCCACCCCTGATATAGTAGGACCTTAACAGATACAAAGACACCTTATTTCTGAAAGTGAACTGATTTATATCTCTGATGCATCACAAGCTTGCTTTTGTTTTGATTTTCTTGTGAAGTTCGGTTCAGAATGTTACTGTACCCCTTTTGTGGCTTTATTTCTTTATAGATTTTATAGACATTAGGGCTGGAAGGGACCTCGGGAGATCATCGAGTCCAGCCCCCTGCCCAAAGGGCAGGAAGTCAGCTGGGGTCATAGGATCCCAGCAAGATAAGCATCCAATTTACTCTTGAAGGTGTTCAATGTAGGCGGTTGAACCACCTCCGCTGGCAGACTGTTCCAAACCTTGGGGGCTCGAACAGTAAAGAAATTCTTCCTTACGTCCAGCCTGAAACGGTCTTGCAGGAGTTTGTGACCGTTCGACCTCGTCATCCCATGGGGCGCTCTGGTGAACAGATGTTCCCCCAGATCCTGGTGGTCACCCCTGATAAACTTGTAGGTGGCCATCAGATCACCCCTGAGCCTGCGCTTTTCCAGGCTAAAGAGTCCCATGGCTCTCAGCCTGTCATCGTAAGATCTGTTTTCCTGACCTCTGATCATGCGCGTGGCTCTCCTCTGGACTCTCTCAAGCTTCTCCACATCCTTTTTGAATTGTGGAGCCCAAAACTGGACGCAGTACTCCAGCTGTGGCCTCACTAAGGCCGAGTACAAGGGGAGAATGACGTCCCGGGATTTGCTCGAGAAGCATCTATGGATGCACGCCAGCATTTTGGTCGCTTTACTAGCCACAGCATCGCATTGCAGGCTCATGTTCATCTTGTGGTCAATGATGACCCCCAAGTCTTTTTCTTCTGTAGTGCTATCCAATGTAGCACTGCCGAGCCTATAAGGATGCTGCAGGTTTTTCCTCCCAAGGTGGAGAACCTTGCATTTTTCGGTGTTAAACACCTTGAGGTTCTCGTCTGCCCATTTGCTGAGCTTGTCCAGGTCAGCTTGGATCACCCGCCTATCTTCTGGCGTGGATGCTTTGCCCCAAAGTTTGGTGTCATTGGCGAACTTGGCCAGTCCACTCCTGACTCCAATGTCCACATCGTTAATGAAGATGTTGAACAGTATGTTAATGAAGATGTTGAACAGCCTTGAGGGACCCCACTGGTCACAGGGCACCACAATGAGTGACTGCCATCAATCACAACCCTCTGGGTCCGACCACGAAGCCAATTTCCCAGCCAGCGGATCGTGGTGGAGCCAAGGCCACAACCGGCCAGTTTGGCCAAGAGGTGATCATGGGATACCAGATCAAAAGCTTTTTTGAAGTCAAGATATATGACATCAATCTCTTCTCCCTTGTCCAGGTGATAGGTCACCTGCTCATAGAAGGAAATGAGATTGGTCAAACAAGACCTACCCGCAACAAACCCATGCTGGCTGTCCCTTAGAATGTTAGCCTGGGCCAGTCCCTCAAGGATGGCCTCCTTAATAAACTTTTCTAAGATCTTCCCCAGGATAGAAGTCAGGCTAATGGGCCTGTAGTTAGCCGGATCCACTCTCCTCCCTTTCTTGAAGATCGGCACCACATTGGCCTTCTTCCAGTCTTCGGGCACTACACCAGAGCGCCAGGAGTTTTCAAAGATCTGTGCCAGGGGCAGGGCTATGACGCTCGCCAGCTCCTTGAGTACCCTGGGGTGCAGGTTGTCAGGGCCAGCTGACTTGAAGGTATCCAGCTTCTCAAGGTGTTCCTTCACGAGGTCAGCATTGATGGAGGGTAGGGGATCCCCCTCACCCAGATTTCCCTGTCCCGTAGCAGGCATGGCCATCCCGTGTGACTGGTGAAAGACTGACGCAAAGTAGTTATTTAATAGGTTGGCTTTTTCCTGGGTGTCAGTTGTCAGTTGCCCCATCTGGTTTAGCAGGGGTCCAACATTGCCCTTGCTTTTCCTCCGGCTCCCCACATATCTGAAAAAGGACTTTTTGTTGTCCTCGATGCCTGAAGCTAGTTGGAGTTCAGTTGCAGACTTGGCTTTCCTGGTTTGCTCCCTGCAGGACCGGACCAGCGCGGAGTAATCCTCCTTGGAGGTGAATCCCATCCTCCATCCTTTGTAGGCTTTCCTTTTTAGCCACAGTAGGTCTGCTAGGTCCCTGGAGAGCCAGGGGGGCTGCTGTGCCTTCTTGCTGCCTTTCCTCCGTGTTGGAATAGATTTAGCTTGTACACTGAGGATCGCTTCCTTGAGAAGCAACCACTCTTCTTGAACTCCCAACTCCCTGGGGTCATGGTCCCTGAGGGCCTGACGGACTAGCCTCTTGAGCTTGTCAAAGTCGGCTTTTCTGAAGTCAAGGACTTCTGTGTTGCTGACTGACTTGCCAGCTTTACGGCGGATGGTGAACGTGATCAGCTCGTGGTCGGTGTCACCCAACTTCCCATCAATCACTAGGTTGCCGATTAGGTCGTCCCCCGTAGCCAGTACCTGGTCAAGCAGCGCTTTGCTTCTCGTTGGCCCATAGACTTCTTGAGTCAGGTAGAGGTCATCCACGCACGAGAGAAAGCTTTGTGCCCGCTCAGATTTAGCTGAGTGATCTTCCCACGAGATGTCCGGGTAATTGAAGTCACCCATGACAACCAAGGTGCTGGAGCAAGCGGCCTCAGTCAGTTCCTGGGTGAACTCCTGGTCAAGCTCGGGACTTTGAGTGGGAGGTCTGTAGTAGACTCCCACCGTTGTGTCCCCTGTGCCGAATTCCCCACGAATTTTTACCCAGAGGGTCTCTAGCTGTCCATGCCGGTCGCCAACATCAGCTTATATTTCTAATGATTTATTAATCATCTTAGCAAAATTCTTGGTTGGCTATACATATTTTCATTCACCTCTGGTTATTAAACCAAAGCTTTTTAAATAATGGACTACATAATTAGGAGCATACGTGTATTCCTCATGCCAGCTGTTAGTGAAATATTTTAAGAAAAGATTCCATCAGATATTTCAGGTGCAGTAATGAAGTATTTGATAGTAAGATAAATTACAAATGAATTATTTGGACAAATTGCATTGAAATAAGGGGCATAGAAGCTTCATCCAGCAAAAGTTAAATCTATGTTTCTTACAAGGAAAATTCACATACAGAGTAGAAATCACCCAAAACTTAATTGCTGGCAGTATTAAGTGATGTAAACATAAAATATTTCTTTCATGTCTAATTGCTTATCCAGCTGTCTTAAAAAATAAATTATATGGCTTACCATTTTCCTAAAAAATACAAAGGGTACCATCTAAATATACAGAGGATACAATCTAAATAACGCACACATAATTAGAAAGAAAGGCAGTAGTATCCCTATTTTACAAGTGATGTTATCCATAATAGAAAAAATGCAGGCAACATGCATGTATTTATTGAGCAATAAGAAGTTAATTCAGTTAAAATATTTGACCCATTATTTAATCGAATCTATTTTTTCTTAAGTGTTAAGCATCATTTCCAAGAAACAGTCTTATTATAATCTCTCAAAGTGCTATATTTACCAGAGCAACATGGTATTTGTCTGTTGCACTTGCTTGTACTGGAAAAGGCTAATTTATGGCAAAACCATTGTTTACTTGGCAAATGTGTGTGCATATACCAAACTAGGCTTCTCATTACCCTTCTCATTATCCTGAAAAATGAGATTATAAATGGGTGGATAGACTGATGTCAGTAAGCTGCCATCTTGCTCTCAGTAAAGAGATATTGAACATGTCCATTAATAGATTTAGCACCTTTCAGTATCTTTTCAGCCATGTTAGAGTCTATAAGGCAAGAAGTCACCTAACACACCACACACCTCAGTGAACAAAACTAGAGGGGTTTTTAGTACATAGAGAATTTTGATTAGAAAAGTCATCTGGAACTGGATCAGAACATATTTTATGTGCATGTTCTTTCTTATGTGAAGTACCTTTCCACAAATTTCTCAGTGACCTTACATGAAATATGTGATGAATAAGGAAATAATTGCCAGAACTATACATTTTCAGTGTTCAGTGGTCTTGAGTGAAGGTCCTATAACAATTCACTTTTTGGAAGTAGGTACTTTGCCCTGCCATCAAGGAAAAGATGAAAATGTTGCAGATGGACATGTAGTCATAAGTGTGTTTAATTCATTTTAACAGATTTTATTTGCTGATATTCTGATTTTGCGGGGGAGGATAATATTTAATAAATAGAGTATAGGTTTATGGCTTATGTGGCTAGAAAAATCTAGTGGAGAAGTATTGGTACCTGTGGAGATTTTCAATGTAGCAAATGTAATAAAAATACTATGGCTATAGGACATTTGGGAGTGTCACGAAATTGTGCACTGTAGTTTGCCTCTGACTTGCACGCAGATTTTCATGTCTTTTTTTATTGCTTCTGTTTGATTGTGGAATCTTATCCCAGTTTTTGCTGAAATTGAGCATGGAAAGCATTGGTGAACTGAGATCAAATCAAGACAAATAAGAAATGATACTGATGACCAATAAGAAATAGTTGGAAAGGATGGCAGAAGCTGGTATGTATGCAGGCATCCCAGCCAGCATTTTGGAAAGCTCAATTGTTTGTTCAGGAGTTAGTGCAGCAATAAGAATTTAGGGAATATAAATTTGGGAGGAGAGGAGAGAGTTCCTTTAATTAATGTATTTTGTTTAATAGATTTTGTTTAAAAATTTCTTCATGCTATAACACCTAATTGGAAAAAAATGTGTAGTAGTAGAGTACTTAACATTCCTAAAACAAAGTGGACACAATCTTGCCACTAGTTAGGCTTATATATGTAGAACAAATGTACCCTTTTTTTTTTTGTACATACATTATTTGCTGTATAATTCCCATTTTTAGAGGTTTTCTCTTGAGCTGTCAAAACCACATGCTGAGCCAGCAAATTGAGTTAACTTGGTATCTACATAGTCTGTATTTGCCAATTTAGATTGCAAATACTTCATATGAGAGCCCATGTCTTTTTCACAGCTCTGTAAAACATATACAGTCATACAGAGCTATAGGAAGGTTGGTGATCAAACAAAAATAATAGTAGCAATAAATTTATCAGAGAATCAGAGAAAATTAGGGTTGGAATGGATCTCAGGATGTTATGTAGTCCAATCTCCTGGTCAAGGCAGGACCATCCCCAATTAGATCTTCCCAGCCAAGGCTTTGTCTAGCTAGGTCTTAAAAACCTCTGAGGATGGAGATTCCACCACCTCTCTGGGTAACCTGTTCCAGTGTTTTACACTACCCTCCTAGTGAGAGAGTTTTTCCTAATCTGCAATCTAAAAACTTCCCTTGCTGGAACTTGAGAACATCATTCCATGTCCTGTCGTTTGCCACCATTGAGAACAGTCCAGCTCCATCCTCTCTGGAACCACCCTTCCGGTAGCTGAAGGCTGATATTAAATCCCACTTCAGTCTTCTGTTCTTCAGACTCAGTAAGCCCACTCCTCTAAGCCTCTCCTCAGAAGTCATGTGCCCCAGCCCACTCACCTTTTGATTGCTCTCCACTGGACTCTCTCCAATTTGTCCACATCCTGTCTGTAGTGAGGAGCCCAAAACTAGACATAGTATTCCAGATATAGTCTCCGCAGGGCTGAATAGAGGGGAAGAATCACTTCCCTTGATATCCTAGTAGTGCAGCCCAGTATGCTATTAGCATTCTTCACAACAAGGGCCCATTGTTAGATTATATCCAGCTTATTGTCTGCTGTAACCCCCAGGTCCCTTTTTTGAAGAGCTGCTGCTTAGCCAGTTGTTCCCCAACCTGTAGTGTTGCATGGGATTGTTGTGTCTAAGTGCAGGACTTTGCACTTGTTGCTATTGAACCTCATTTGATTTCTTTGGTCCAATCTTCCTGTTTGTCAAGGTCTCTGAATCCTGGCCCTACCCTCCAAGTGTATCTATTGGTCCACTCACAGCTTGGTGTTATCTGCAACCTTGCAGAGGGTGCACTGTATCTCATCTTTCAGGTCATTGATGAATACATTGAACAAAACCAACCAGCCCCATAACCAATTCCTGGGGAACTGCTGCCAACTAGACATTGAACTACCCTCTGAGTCCAATGAGCAAGCCAGTTTTCTGTCCATCTTACAGTCCATTCATCCAACCCATACTTGCTTACTTACCTAACTTGTGAGAATGTTGTGGGAGACAGTATTAAAAGCCCTGATAAAGTCAAGGTATATCACATCCACTGGTCTCTCGCATCTACAGAACTAGTCATCTCATCCTAGAAAGCAATCAAGTTGGTCAGGCATGACTTGCCCTTGGTGAATCCATGCTGACTGTTCCTAATCACCTTCTCCTCTAAGTGCTTAGAAATGGATTCCTTGACCTGCTCCAGTTTGCTTCAGTGTTTATAAAAAGATGGCTTCATTATTCACAAAAGAGGAAAAAGCCACACTGTCTGTCCTTGTCACATATAATCAGAATTTCCAGTACAGTCTCTTTAAAGAAAGTGGTGCAGGCAAACAGGGCACCAGCCCCGGTACCAATTTAGAGGGGGAACCAGAATGGGAGCCACTTGGGAGCCATCATCCAAGCAGGGCAGGAGCAGCTTGTGTTATAGGAGCCCATCTGAGATAGCAGTGGCCTATGTACAGGGAAGTAAGACTTTAAGAGCACCCAAATCCCCTCTTTAGTTACAATTCTGGAATTAGTATAATGTAAAATATAACGGGGGTATGAGGAGGGGGAGGATTGGGAGTCAGTGTTTCTTAAAACCTAAACCTAGAGTGCTGATTGCAGTGAAGGGAGAGAGTTCTAATTCTGGCTGTGCTACTGGCCTGCTGGGTGACATTAGACAAATTACCTTTCTTTGCACTTTCATTTCCCCTTCAGCAAAATGATAATAATGGTCTTCCTTGTTCTTTAACATAATTGGAGATGTAAAGATGAAGAGCATTATAGGAGAGCTGGGTTGTGTTATTAGAAAAAAATTGACATTCATCATATACTAAGAAAAAATTGAAAAGGTCTTAAATGATATTTTTCAAAGACATTAAGGATCCCTTGCAGTCCACTGTTGTATGTATTATGTTGCCTTACCTTGTTGGCTAGACATTTAAAAAGTGATCACAAGGCTAATATAATGTAAAACGCTGCAGGATTTCTTCTTTTAACTAACTTTGTAATTAACCAGTGTAGCATTACTGATTTATTCAACAACTTTGCATTTAATGCAGTCCTCTTTATCAAGTAATTCATGCTGGAAATTGGCAATTCCTTCATTTCATGGTGTGTTGGCATGCACAGCATATACACGTAAATTTAAATAAATAATAATGTGTTTGGCATTAGGTTTTAACTTTACCTTATTAAACTGATATATGCTCAGTATATATTTGGCAATCCTTCTTTGCTATTTCTTACAAAGACAAATATTTAATACTCTCCTGGCACATAATTTTAATGTGGGATTAAATGTGCATGTTAGATGCAGTGCTTTAAAACAAGGAGTCAATGGCTACAGGCCAGCAGTACTTAGTGGCTCTTCAACATGCTGTCTGTGGCGGTTTGTGGTAAAGGTTATCACAATGTGTATAAATGTGCGTGCGTGCATGCATTGCATATTTATTTTCTTTATGCATTGCATGTTTATTTCCTGCAGTCAAGAAATGAATATGCTGGATGGAGTATTTCGGAGTCAGGGTAATGAGAAGGCACTTATGGAGGAAGTGGAATTTAAGTTATATCATAATATATATTGGCATATTGGGGGGCATGTATGTGCATATGCATTTGTAGGTATAGGGAGCCTCCAAATATATATATGAATCATTTGTGAGAGCACACAAGCAGAAGAATGTAAAGGAAATGGAGGCAGGAGCAGCATCAGGGATATTGTTTTTTATGGCCTATAATCCATCCTTATGTTGCCATACAGAAATGTGATACCAATTGTAGCTAATATGGTGTTTTCTGGAAGATTGACAATGAAACTTAGTTTTGTTAGGTTAGAACAGTTTTGTAGGGTGTGTCTGCATTCAAAATCATATCTTCCAAGATAGTTCATCTGTTAGCAGGGTTTGTCTGCTTCTTATCTTGAAGCTGTGTACTGATATACAGAGGGGAATTCAAAATTACAGGGCCAGAGTGAAAGAGTTAAATAAGGACCATGAGTGTATATGCTAGTGATTAGGGAACTTGTCTAGAAAATGAAAGTTCCTGTTAGTCCCCCATTGCTGCTTTATGTATTAAAGTACAATCTGCCAGTGGTAGACCGGGGAAGGATAGAAAAAAATAATCCTAAAATCAGAGACCAGAACACAGGATGCCCCACTCCTAGACGAGCACCTTAACCCAAGATACAGAATCCTGTTCCCTCTTATGCACATTCTTCCTTGTCACTCTAGCCACATCCTCTGGCTGTAGTTCAGAAGAAGAGCAGCTATACCTGTAATTTGTCAGAGGGCACTCCTTTCAGTGTGGAGTAGGTAGCTTATCATAATTTTAGACTGATATGTCTTCAATTATTTTAGATGTTTCAGCCTTTTTTTAAAAATAAGATCTCGTCCATAAAACATCAGAGAAAAAATCTTGTTCTTTCACTACCCTTCTCAGCTCTCCCATTTCCATCCAGCATTCATGCTTAAAATAGAATATCTATACCACTGGATAAGTTCTTTCCAGTTTTCTTCAGTATTGCTGAAAACAAACCATTATTTCCAGTAGGACTAGTCCCACAAGACTAAATGCACCACTGTACATGCATGTATGTGTGCTGCACAATGTGTCATTGTGTGGCCCTTTCTAACCATTCAGCTAAGAAATTTTCCTCACAGCTGATTACCTTCTTTCCTTTTTTATGATACTTTATTTCTCCTTTGAAACAAAGGAAGAAAGAACATTTCCTGTGAAATCTTCTGTGACACTGTGAACCACATTCCAGATCAGTGAGCTTGAGTGACCTGGTACCCTAGTTTTCTCAGCAACAAGTTGGTTTTAACACCACCTGGCAGATTAGCATTAAAAACATCAGATCCTTTAATATATAACATCCCACCATCAACAGCTCTGTGCAGTTGTCTGTGATTAACTTGTGACCGAAGACCATAAAATTATAAAAGCTACAAAAACTAAACCATTTTTCCATTTAGTGCCTTCATGGATTTGATCAATTGCTGGAGGCCAATCAACTTAATCCCACCTGACCGTCTGTGGCAATAGAGCTGATCACACCAATTATGTGTTCTGATAAGTCTGCATATACTGAAACTTGTGTTGAAAAATAGTGAGCAAGCAATGGAAGAAATTCTGAACCTGTATAGAACTCTAGAGAAGACATTGATTGTACATAGCTGTTAGAGTGTGTGAATAATCTGGAGGTAAACAGTGTTTTTGGTAGTGGTGGTGATAATTTGGACAGTATTTAAAAATGGCAACTATAACAAGACCTCCAGTGAGTTAACCAATTCTGGTAACAAAAAGCAATAGTAAAACAGAAGTGGCACTAGGCACAAATGTTCCTGACCCAAGATAGGTTGTAATTGAATTTCCTAAAATTTTAATTGCTTTCCAAGAACTAAAATGTCAAATTGTTCAACCATTTTGTAACTCATAAGGACGCATTAAGTATCTATAAAAGCTAAAAGATTTGCCATCAATTTGAAATCTGGGTTGTTTAAAAAATCAAAGGCAGCAGAAGCAGTGGAACTGATTGCGCAGAAGATGTTGTCCACTTCATTTCTTGAAACTATATTACTATGCAGAATGGAATGCAAGATTTCATAGATGGATCTTCCAAAAGAAGAATGGAAATTTAAGAGAGGAAATTATGGGGCAAGTTTTCAGACAGCAGTCCCAGGTATAACTGTAATTAAACAAGGAATTAATATATATGTGTACTTAATGAACAACCCATGAAAGTATCTCTGTATTCATTAAGCTGTGTTCTCCTGTTTGATAGAATGTATGGAACAAGCTCTAGTATGAGTCAGTTGCTATAAGCATCTTGACAAAGTCCTGTACTGCATATTTATGCAGGGCTTTCTATACTATATTTTCTTACAACACACACCCTTTTGCAAAATTCAGCTGCTGAAAATTGGGGTGTATATTACAAATGAGGCAACATAGTAATAGTAGTTTCTGCTTCTGTTGGGGAAAAGCAGAAGTAACACTTTAGAGATGCATGTGGGGCTCCTTAGCTGCTGGCTATGGAGACTTTCTCTCCCCACCCCTCTAGCAGAGGCTCCTGCTGCATAAACAAAGAAAAATCTTTTTCTTTTTCATTCTGCCTTTTAAAAACATATTGCATATCTTATTCCGGGGTGTGTTGCATACAAGATAATGTGAGAGTGCTCTCCACTGTATAGGGCAGTAGTGTATAAAGAGTTCAAGTTCTTCATGGTGACATTTTAATGGCAAAAGTAAACAAAGGTTGGAAAACTATAGATATCATTTTGAACATCAAGTGCAAAGAAAAAAGCTAAATGATAGCTACCAATCTGTGTAGTATTGCCTCAATCCTCACTCACAAAGACCAACATACCAGGTGAGTTGCATGATAGGGGTTCTCATTGTCAAAGGCAAAAATATCTTCAACCTAATCAAGAAATGTATATTCCTCTACACCTGCGCTCGTCCTTTTTGTTAGGAGCATGTGGCCTTTGTCACATCTTCTCATGTGGATTAGTGTTTTGTGTTACTCAGCTTTGGCTCAGGTTTTGACAGGAAAGCCAAGGTTCAGCTACTGAGAAGATACAAATTGATGTGGGTCTACTGAAGTTAAAGTTGTGTTGATTCATGGAGTCTGAGGATTTGGATCTGTTGTTATAGATGGCCTCTGTTAGTGCTTCATGCTTTTATTCTTAATGGCTGTCATGAATCCTCATTATGTAACCAGAAATTATCAATAGTATGAAGTGATTATCAATAAGGAACACAAAATTAGTCCATGTCTAGACATTTTTAATTGTAAACTTTCTTCAATTTTCTCATTTCTTTACTTAATAGACACACTTCCCAAAGTATCAGATAAAAGCTGTTACATCTAATGTACATAACTGAAATACAAGATCATCCCTTTTATCAACACTTCTCATTTCAAATATGCATGGAGATATCCTATCTAGGAGCAAGGGTATGCTAAAAACTAACTGCTATTTTCTCTGTAGATACCATCACATTGTACAACAGTTAAACAAGGATGTGGTTAAATGACAACTTACTTCCCTTATCTCCGCTAAGCAGGATAGAGATAATAAGAATACATTTCTATCAAAAGGTCACTTATATTTAAGGATTACTTTTCTTAAGCAGCATAATTTTGTTCTTGAAAAAAACTTAGTCTGTGAGAGAAAAGCAACAGTCTCGCATTCAGTGTGCTTATTAAAATTAATAAAGAACCAAAACATCCCCACAAACTGTAAGAGTCTTGTATGCCTTTTGCTTGCCATTCCATATTACTTTTCTGGAAGACTATTTATTTTTTCCGGTTCTATCTATAGCAGTTTAGCTCAACATGAAAATGCATTTGCAGGTCACCTAGCCACACATTGAATGTTCAGCCCACCTGGCTTGTTTTCTCTAAGGCTGGAAGAAAGGGGGTGTGGTGCAACTGGCAGTGGGCCACTGAATATGAACATAGCAATTGGGATGTATCCTAAATGGCTGTAATTTCATTACAGCTTTTGAACCTGTTTAAAGAAGAATTGAGATATCTGTGAAAAGCAACTTGTCCTGAGAGTAGTAAAGCAGGGGAAGAAAGAGGGACCTGAATTGTTTCTTGACTTCTCAAATCTCAGGTGTCTTAACCATCCTAACCCCAAATGGTCTGACAGAATCCTGATAGATCCCTCAAAGGCCTCCATCCCTAGAATGAATCCATCCCTTTTCAGAGCTGGAAATTCCTAATTCTCACTTAGATTTGTAAACCTAAGAGCATAAATCCATCTTCTGTGCCCACACCTGATAATCAAACACTAGGTCTAGGGGCAGACATTACACATAAATAGGGTAAGTGATCAGAAACTGGTTTAAACCTGTAACAGAACAGTGCAGGTAAACCAGTTTGAAAATGGCTGAAACTGGTTTGAGATAAACCTGGTTGAATGTAGTATCAGACCTAACTGATTTGGGTCAAACTGGTTTATGCAGTGTCTGTCCCAGACCCCTTCCTGGTTTAAGTTAAATCAGAGTTCCCAAGCATCCCAGCATGCTCTCTGGGTTCGGCGAGGCTGTCTGCTCCAGAGAGCAGGTCTGGCCCCTCCCCTTTGCTCCCTGGCTGGAACACTGGAAGAGACTGCACATACAGCCTGCCTGGCTTCCTCCTGCTCCCTCCCTCCCCCTCACCTCTCCCTGCTCAAGCAGGGATCCTCCCCTCCCCTCTGCCTTACAAAGACACTTCTCAGCATTAGCTAGCATACCATATGCTGGCTATGGTCTGTGCTGTGGGAGACAGGACAAAGGCAGACAGAACAGTGTCGAGTTAGGGCTTTTTGGAGCTAATCAGTAATGTTTCTCCTTTCTTTCCTTGGAAAAGCTGTTTAAGAAGAGCATAAATTAATGGAGAGAGGCTGCTGTTTTCTTAATGGGCTGATAAACACTGAATTAGGTGAAAGAGGAGAGGGGAGGAAAGGGGTGTGGGGGGGGAGATCAGTGCCCCCCGTGTTGAGGGAAGGAGTGGGGCTGGGGTAGGCACTGCCCAGCCGGGGTGGGATGAACCCAGGACAGAGTCACGGCTCATCCAGTGGGTATGGGGGGGCGCTCCTGCTGCTGCCCCCACCACTCAATTGGGAGGGGGTGAGGGTGGGGGGGTGTAACCGTGCGGGGTCCTGGGGGTGGCCATGAACTCCCCTGTGCTCCCTACCATGCCAATGTGATAATAAAAGCATCCTCACATCTCTCCCGCCACGTCTTTGATGTCGACAATGTATAAGGGAGGCTGCCCTTAGTCCTGTCTGACACGGTGCTCTGATGTATCTCAGTCTTTGTTCTATCTTGGGTGACTCAGTGCACCCCAGCCTTATGGGCTGTGTGTGACTCCAACCACCCCTGTACCACACCGTAAGCCTCGCAGATGTACTGGACATTGTTTGGCCAGTTTCCCTTTCCACGCCTCAC
Organism: Crocodylus siamensis; assembly: GCF_052110815.1. Lineage (NCBI taxonomy): Eukaryota > Metazoa > Chordata > Crocodylia > Crocodylidae > Crocodylus > Crocodylus siamensis. The sequence continues at coordinate 147,966,794 of NC_143396.1, forward strand.
GAACACTCTCTGGCTTGTCTCACGGCCCATGCCCCCCCACTGGTGCTCTCTGGCTTGTCCCCCTTTTGGGGCTTCTCGCAGCTGCCCACACTGGGGCTGGGGTCAATGCACCCCAGCTGCTGTGCCCTCTCTGGCGCCAAGGTCCCCATGCTACCATGGAGCCCTTATGAGGCCTCCTCCATCCCCTAATAGCCTCACCCAGTCCTCCAGTATAACAACAACAACAAACACAAGACCCTGGGCTGTAACACAAAGTTAAACCTCCTGGCTAAATATCCTCCAAACCACACCACCTCTCACCCATGTAACTAGCGGCGGGTACATTCAGGCCTTATTCTCCTTCCCACCTTCAGGCAGTACTCCTTTTTTCCCATCTGCCAGCAGAGGCAGAAGCAGAGAGAAAGAGAGAGAGAGAGCTCTTAGCCTTCCAGTCAGCTGACTCTCCAGGTGTGGGCACTCATCTCATCCTGGTTTCCCCTAGCAACTAGCACCTGAGCCACTACTCTGGCTTTCCAAGGTAGCAGGCACCTTAGTGCTCTGCTACACACCTCCCTGTCAGCTTTTCTGGTCGTCCACCTGTCAGTGTACGTCCTGCCAATAATCCCTGGTCTGAAAGTGTACTCACTTAGGATCTGCAAGCGTCAAACTGCCTGCCACGACTTTGATGATTCATTGGTTCAGTGTTTTCTCTGACACATGCATGTCTGAAAATGAGACTCCCGCTCACACAGGTTCCGAGTGTCCCCAGAATGTGCAGGCTTGGCGCATGCCGGCGTGCATCCACCGCTCCAGACTCTCGCTGGCAGTCGGCTCCCATTCCGGCTCTTCCGGTTCCGCGCCCCCTCTCTTCTGTTCCGGTGCAGCCTTTAAGCCTGCCGGCTCTGCTGCACACCTGAAACAGTTAAGTAAGCATCCCGCCCTCCGGGGCAGCGGGCGTGCTGTCACCGTGGGGATTCGCGCCCCACGATTCTCAGGGCTTGTCAGCTCCTCTGCTCTCACACACTCCCCACCTTAAGTTTCAAACTCACCAGGCTGAGTCTTCAGTCTTAGCCATGGTACCTGCCGTTTCAGATCTCTCAGGCCCCGGTTCTCGTTCTTTGATCATCTCAACTTGCAGTGGTGGAGGTTTTAAGGTGCCTCCTACCTGCCTTTTACCCAAGGTGCACCATGTGGGATTTTCTTGGATTTGCCCCGCCGCGGGCAGTCCTCCCCACACTAGCTGACCTTGGTAAATTGCACCCTCTGTTGATCTAGCTCCAGCCTACTTTCTGGGATTCTCTCTCCTTCTCACTTCTGGCCCTTCTATGGTCCATCCTCATGCACCCTGGTCTCCATCTCGGGGAAAACTGTGGGCTCTTTTGTCTCCTTATGCTTTTCTGGAGGTCTTGAAGACTTCCCCAGATCTCCCACCATCTCTCCAGTGCTTTCTGGGCATCCGTCCTCCAGAATTGTATCTTCTCCTGTCTAGTAGATTCTTCTCTGGGTCCCTTATAGATTTTTACATAGGCTACCTGTCCCACTTGCTCTTCAATGATTTTCTTTAATATCCACCACTGAACTAGCCTAGGGACATTCCTCATGTAAATTTGCAGCCTCTTCTCCGGCTTCGGCCCCCCCTTTGGGTTTTGTGCCCTCTTCCGCCTTTTTTGCCCTTTTCCCAAGTTTTCTTTCCTGGGCTCCACCAATCCACACTTCAAGAGGGATGTCGACAGTATGGAGAGGGTCCAGAGGAGGGGCCACTTGTATGATCAGGGGACAACAGGGTAGGCCCTATGAGGAGAGGCTACGGGACCTGAACCTGTTCAGCCTCCAAAAGAGAAGGCTGAGGAGGCCTGTGTGGCCTGTTATAAACTAGTCAGGGGGGATCAGCAGGCATTAGGGGAGTCACTGTTCCCCTGAGCACTGCCAGGAGTGACCAGGAATAACGGTCACAAGCTGGCAGAGGGTAGGTTGAGGTTAGATATCAGCAGGCGCTACTTCACAGTCAGGGCGGCTAGGGTCTGGAACCAGCTTCCAAGAGAAGTGGTGCAGGCTCCTACCCTGGGGGTGTTTAAGAGGAGGCTAGATGAACACCTTGCTGGGGTCATTTGACCCCAGTATTCTTTCCTGCCATGGCAAGGGGTCAGACTAGATGATCTGCTCAGGTCCCTTCCGACCCTAGAAACTATGAAACTATGAATCCCTCTTTCTCGGGGCGTATCTTTAGTCCTTCTTGCCCCAGGTCCCTGGCTGCCTGGGTACAATTTTGGCACATTAAACAAGAGATCTTACTCCTTGGGGTCATTTGTTCACCCTTCCCTTCCATCCACACATCTACCCTATCCACTCTCCCCGTCTGCTCCTGACCGAGTCCTGTAATTCTTCCATTAGGCTGGGATCTACACATTTCTCTCAGCTGGCATCTTAGGTGGCTCAATTCCATTGTCTGGCACTTCTGCCATTGGTTACATCTTTGGTTCCAAGGCTCTAAGATAGCCTGCAGGGCCTGCTTTTGTAGGGTCACTGAATTCTCCCCTACAGATTTTTCCTTCCCTTGTACAGTGTCTGCCTTCTCCCCAGAATCGCCTATACCTCGGTCCCCAGGGAGATCTAGGGGCTTGACCTGCTCTAGAGTTCTCACTCAGGCAATTTCTAATAGTGTCTCTGCCTCCTTCAAGGACCCCTTCAATATTTTCATCTGCCTACATTGTTCTTGATGTTCGTACTTGGCGGCCCCCGTGTGCTCTGTTAGTTGGGTTGCCAGAGCCTTCAACCTCCCTCGCATTATATCCATGTTATCTGAGGTCTCAGGTTTCTGCTCGGCTTCTCCTAGGTCTTGGATCTTCATAGCCATCTGTCAATTTGCTCCCTGTAATTCCTTCCTCTCAGTCTCCAACCCCCAGATTTCTTGCTTCATCATTTTTACTTCTAGTTGTAATTGTTGGCTTTCTACCCTTGTTCCCTCTTCTTTAGTTAGGTGGTTTCTAAGGGATTGTACCTTTTGCACCAGTGTTTCGTTTTCGATCTCCAACCTCTGCAGCTGGGTGTGGATTTCCTCATTTTCTTTTTCTCTGGCTTTTAGATCTCCTTGCAGGGACAGCCTATGCTTCTCTAACATTTCATAACTTGTCCTGACTATTTTCATCTGTTCGATCTCTTGCACCAGCACCTTGTCGGTCGCTGCTGCTTGTGCATAGCTCACTCACAACTTGTCCCACGTTTCCTGTGCCAAGCCTTTGGCCCGGTCACTTCTCTGTTGCCAGCTCTCTAATTCCTCATGTAACTCCCTTATCCGGTCCTCTTGAGTATGGACTTTTTTGAAGGACCTCTATTGTGCCTCTTGTTACCTCTAATTTTTGTAACGCCTCTTTTTATGTTCTTCTCTCTGTTTGGTACTGGCTTCTAAAGACCTTGTCCTCTCTGCTATCATTTCCTCCTGCAATTTTTAAATTTTTTCTTCCCTCTTTCGGCTCCTCTGAGCCTCCTGGGAAATAAGCTGCTCAATTGCTCAAGTCTTCTCTGCCTCTGCCACCACAAGGCACCTAATTTCCTTCGATCCTGCCTCTTTCATGCCTGATTGTACCTGAAACTCTAATACCGCAGCTTTCACCTCCACTCTCTCTTTCTGAAGTCTTTCCAGTCCTAGCTCCCATTCCAACCGGGTCTCCTGCATCTCATCAATCCTGAGTTGCCAGGCAAAGCTTTCCTGCCCCTGGCCTCCCATAGTCTCTATCTGAGCCTTAATTACCCCACCTTTGTCTCTCTGGGTCAGGGCCTCATTCTTGCTCCTTAAATTCCAGGCAATGGATATCCTCCCTTCCAGTCCCCCTTGCCTAGCTCCCAAACCATCAGTTATTCTATTCTAGCCCCTGGGTTCGCCCTCGCTCCTGGTTAAGCACGGCTCAGCGTTTCCCGGCCAATGCACCACTTGTAACCGTGCAGTGTCCTGGGGGTGACTGTGAACTCCCCTGCACCCCCTGCCATGCCCATGTGATAGTAAAAGCACCCTCACATCTCGCCTTCCACGTCTTTGACGTCGACAATGTATAAGGGAGGCTGCCCTTCGTCCTCTCTGACACGGTGCCCTGATGTATCTCAGTCTTTGTTCCATCTTGGGTGACTCGGTGCACCCCAGCCTTATGGGCTATGCATGGCTCCACCCACCCCTGTACCATGCCCCAAGCCTCACAGATGTACCAGACATTGTTTGGCCAATTTCCCTTTCCGCGCCCCATGAACGCTCTCTGGCTTGTCTTGCAGCCCATGCCCCCCCCCACTGGCGCTCTCTGGCTTGTCTCGCAGCCCACGCCCCCACACTGGCGCTCTCTGGCTCATCTCGCAGCCCGCCCCCCCCCCGCTGGTGCTCTCTGGCTCATCTCGCAGCCTGCCCCCCCCCCCCCACTGGCGCTCTCTGGCTCGTGTCGCAGCCCACGCCCCCCACTGTCACTCTCAGGGTTGTCCCCCTTTTGGGGCTTCTCGCAGCTGCCCACACTGGGGCTTCTCGCAGCTGCCCGCACTGGGGCTGGGGTCAATGCACCCCAACTGCTGTGCCCTCTCTGGCACCTGGGTCCCCACGCTACCGTGGAGCCCCTATGAGGCCTCCTCCATCCCCTAATAGCCTCACCCAGTCCTCTGTTATAACGACAGCAGCAAAACAATAACAGAAGCCCCTGGGCTGTAACGCAAAGTTAAACCTCCTGGCTAAACATCCTCCAAACCACACCACCTCTCACCCATGTAACTAGCAGCGGGTACATTCAGGCCTTATTCTCCTTCCCATCTTCAGGCAGTACTCCTTTTTTCCCATCTGCCAGCAGAGGCAGAAGCTGAGAGAGAGAGAGAGAGCTCACGGCCTTCAGTTCGTCTTATAGTAGTCAGCCCTGCCCCTTCCGGTCAGCTGACTCTCCAGGTGTGGGCCCTCAGCTCATCCTGGTTGTCCCTAGGAACCAGCACCTGAGCCAGTACTCTGGCTTTCCGAGGTAGCAGGCACCTTAGTGCCCTCCTACAGGTGGCATGTACCTCTGGATCAGTGCTGGGCAAGCCAGGCAGGCTGCTGTGCTGAGCTCAGGGCAGGTGGTGGCAGTGCTGGGAGGGGAGGCTGCAGGGACCACAGATTTCACCATAGTCCTCCTGTAGTCCTTTCCCAGCACCACTGCCACCTTCCCCGAGTGCAGTGCAGCGTGGCCTCTGGCACTAGCCTGCAGCTGCAACCTGCCCAGTCCACCCCACCCCACACAGATCCTAGGGCACGCATCCCATCCTCCCATGCCCTCCTGAATGAGCGGCGCACAGCGGTGGGAGCCACACACCCCAGGACAAGCCGTGTCTCTGTCCTGTGCCCACTCCACCCCATCTCAGCGCCTACTCCCAGCCCCACACACCCCGTCCCTCCACGCCCCTTCCCTCCCCACGTCTCTTTCACCAGAACAGACATAGACTTACCAGCTGCATGCAGCTCTCCATGCTGCCAGGCTGTGGTCCTCACTGCCTATGTGCTGCACTGCGGCTTCACACATGCACGGGCATTTATTGGCTAAATAATCGGCCACATCAGGCCCATTTCTGATATAGTCCATTTTATTTTTATTGGTGGAGATCGGATATTGAATCGATGTATCAGTACACCATATTATTTAAGGGTTTGTCTGGGGGTTTTTTTGTAACTCATAGGTTGCACTTTAGATCTTTCCTATTTCATCCAGTTGGGAGAAGCAAGTTCATACCTATCCTTCATGGGTAGTCTTTACCAACCTTCCCCTTTTCTTTTGTTTCCTTCCCAGGTCAGTCAAGAGGAGCCCAGAACACTTTATGTTCCAAAATGTCTTTTTCAAATTGTCCCACAATTCAATTGATTACAAATCCATCCCATGCCATTAATCATAGCCTTAAAGAAGAGTACAAAATAACTGAACTATTTTAGAGGAAACTGAGAAATATATTGCAAAATGTTAGCCCATTCATTTTTCTGGCTATTCTCCTAAATTAAAATAATAGTAGTTATTTCTGAACACCAGAAACACGTTGGGGTCTAATGGACTAAAGCAAATCATAGTTTGAGTGGAAATCATGGAACTTTCCTTCCTATTCAGTTTGGCTGTGAGACTTATCAACAACATATATATTTTTAAAAGTACAGTGATCCATGTTTTAATCACAAAAGTAAATGTATATATCCATAGCTAAAATAAATGCATACAAACATATTTTTATTGTAAAACAAATTTTATTTTTCCACATTTATCTTTACTTACAATATCTGCTTTATCTGAATGTGTATGTGTGTGTGCACATGCGCACACAGACACACACAACTTAACATAATTTCAGAGTGCCATTTGGTAAAGTAAAGAGATTGGCATGTTTTCTCATATACATATAAACTAGAATTTTATATATAGACCTTTCATATAGTATGCCATTCTATATATTGTTGCCAACTCTTCTTCTTCATTTGATCTTTCTATTGACTATAAAATATGTCTTCATACCTCTAGGGCTAATATCATCCACTTTTAATGGAACTAGGTTATTCCTTTCATTACTGTGATATAAATTTTCAGTAGTGCAGGTTTCATCGGTATATTTTATCTAACAGCTTTTCCTTTTATATCACTTACTGCATACTTTAATTTGCTGATACAATTTAATATCTGGATGTTGCCACATCATATGTTTATAAAATCCAGTTATTTTTCCATACCTCCAACATTTGATGGTTTCCCTTTTTCAGATTCTAAATGTTGTTTGTTTTGTTGGTTGGTCTGGATTGGGGGGGGGGGGGCTTGGGGGGGTGGAGTTTGCAATCCAGCACAGCCCTTAGACCAAAATATAATTACTTAAGATTTGGAACCCCATATTCCATTCAATTTAATTCTGTTGCACTGTTACGCTATTTGGATAAGTTATATATTTCCAGTATCTTGCAATTCCACTCACATGTGGAAGTGCCAATAGTATATCACCTAATCAACCAAAAATTTGAATCCAGATACAGTGCCCTTTCGTGGTTTATACTTAAGAGAAATATGCATGTAAGTGGGCACATATACACGAAACACTGACTGTGCAATAGCCAAATAATTCTGCCTAATAGTGTCCCATGTCAAAAACAGTGACAGGACACTACTGCGCAGTAGTATTATGCTATTGCACCATAGCATCACAAAAAAAGCAGTTGCTGGCACTACTACACAGTAACTCTGGGACTGCACATTTATTTGGTACTTTCTTATACAAGTACTAAATAAATGTGTAGTAACCATTGCACATTAGATGTAGGTCTCATGTAGATGCACCCACTGAGTAGTTTAGAGACCCACCCATGCTTCTAACATCCTTCTTTGGCAATGTGTTTGCTCATTCTGGTTTGAAAAGGCTGCAATTTTACTTCATTTTCTTGATTTTTGTTAACATCTGCTATAGGTGGTGTATCTACCAAAATATCATGGTTTTAAAAAGTATGTTTAAAAAAAATACTGGGAACAAATCATTCTTTGAAATGCATATCAAATTCAGTCATATTTGGTTTTACTGAAGAACTTAGTATCCATTAATATGTAAAATGTTTTCCTGCTAGAGAAACTTGCATTATGATAGCCTTGCTTAACTTCATAATGTATAAGTGTTGATACGATGTATAATACTCCCTTCATATAAACACTAGCAAATTATGTTTTGAGTTACTTCTTGCTATCTTACAGAATTTGATGTTGGCTAGTGTCTTTTTCCTACTGTTAGGTGACTTATGTTTCCATATGGATATACTGCAAAGGATTTTAAAGAAATGATTCTTCAAGAGAGCTGTTGGTAGCAATCAGGGACGCAAAAGGAAAACTTAAGTTTGTTAAGGACAAAAGTGCCCATTCTGCATTTTAGCAAGCTTGATTAAAATTCATTCTCAAAGTTCTTTAGTGTGTATTTAATTTAACATTATTTTCCAATTAGTCTAAAACTTTAGTGTTCAGTGTGATCAAGGTAAAAGGCAGGTGCATCTTGCAAAAGCTTTTGGGAGGAGCTAAAGGTTTTGGTAGCTTAGTATTGTATAGATGAGCTTGCTGAAACATGCACAAATGGACTCCATCTGGTGGCAGACTTTTTAAGCAAAGGGTTTCAAAATGTAATCCCCATATAATGTTCTTTTATAATTTTGCATGCTATTTTAATATGAGTGAATACTACCAGTGTGTGGTGATTGTTAAGTCTGTTAGAAGAGATCGGTAGTATTACTGTGAATTCATCTATCTAATATGGGTCATTTCCCATATGTAGTCAACTGTTCTTAATTTGATCTTTTGGAGAAACTGTGTGGAAATGAAACACTTTCATGTCCTGGGATCTGAAAATATGAATCCTTTCTAGGTCATTTCTGTGTGGCAGGGTAATCATGATTAAAATAGGCCTGTAAGTTCTTTTATTTTTCATTTGCGACTTGGAGCAGACTGTCAGAAATGATTAATAGCTCTATTCATGTGCTTCATTCAAGCTGCCGTCCTATGCAAGTTGCACAGAAAAATTGTGCAGTTTTTCTCTGTTGTTCATTTAATATAAAGCTTAAATTTGTTGCCATGCTATGATGTGGATCCGAAGAAGGTAGAGATATAAATAAGATAAAAGTGGTGAGTCAAACACTGAATATACAGGATAAAATGCTTCTTTTGGAAAATGGGTTGTTCATGCTAGTTCAGTTCCCTTACAGACCTGCTGTTTATTTGGCATTGGCTGAGGCATGTAATTTCTCCTGTAAGCCCCTTGCTAGAATTCTGGGAATCTTATTTTCAATAAGGATTGAGTATTGCAAGTATAATTAATGCAGGAATCCTATGTTCAATAGCATCGCCTTGGTAGCTAGGGAAAAATACACTTTATTTATGTATTTAATAGTTCCTCTTATCACCTCTTTTGTTGGTCCTCTGCGTGTATGTGTATTTTAATAAGCACTTTTTAGTGAAGCCAAGTAATAAAACTGCAATGCTGAACTTCTTGTCTTATGTTCCTAATTGTAGCAAGGTGTACTTCAGGTTTGCCACTCCAGAAACTCAAGGTGTCAAAGCTTTCTTATCTCAGCACATGAAGATCTATATCATTTCCTGCCCTTGACCATGATTAATACACCCTTCTTCAGAATGTAGGCTAGCAGTGTAACAATAGAGATTGAGAAGACAGTGGCCTATGGGGTTTTCAGAAAGAGAGCATGATGACTTCATATACTGCCTGCCGAGACTTCCAAAATGTCCACTGTAAACCACAGAAGTTTGCTGAATTGATGCAGCATACATGGTGAAGTGTAATGCCTATTTCACACAGTTCCTCTTTAGATTTGCAGTTAACAAGTAAGAAATTTCCTCAAGCCATAGAGTAATCAGAATCTGTACTGTTCTAATGCAGCACCAGTTTATGCATGCCATGAAGGTAGTCGTCTTGTACCTTCTGTGCCAGGGCACTTAACAAAAAAATCATGCAGCCAAAATGTGTACTTTGGAATTTTTACTACAGCAATTTAATAGCCTGAATATAGAGCTCCTGTGAAAATGAGGAAGTAGCGTGTATCTCAGTATCAAATAAATACCAGGATTCGGAAATACATTTACTTCACTCTGTGCTTTGACTTATACTCTTCTTCCTCTTCATCAGCATTGATCATTTTGACTCTTGTCCCTTTTAGGGAAACAAATATTGAGAGAGAGAAAAAAACCCAAAATAACGCAACATATGGCATACATGTAAAGCACTTTTATAGGTAGTGAAGCTTTGGCCTAAGGTCAACCATATAAACACAAAAATATGGATTTTCCCTACTGGTGTACAAAATTTGAAAGCAGTTGTATTAAGAATAATAGCTGCCCCACAGAACAGAAAGATAATTTGTAACATTGTCAGAGAAACGTGTTTGAAGTGCTCCTGTGCATTTGAGCAAAGAGCTTGCTTATGTCAATCTATATAGCATTTAGTCCATTTCAAATGGTACATCTACCTATTACACAATATTCCACTTGGCATATTGCTTTAGTGATTGGCAAAGTAAAAGGGGAGCTGGGAGCAAAATAATGGAAACAGGGTTAAATATTTTAGACAGCCTGCTTTATTATTAAGAGTACACTCTTTTGATTTTACTGTCACTATTGTGTACCATTCTTTACTGTTAATTTCAGGAGGGAAAAGCACAGAACATAAGCTCGTCACTATTGTATGCAGTTGCAAATAGTAGTCTGCTTCTAATGTCATGATCTTACTCCATAATTAATCAAATAACCACTAATATAGTTTTCATTATGCATGTATAACTTTCAATTTCATCTATGAATCTGACATTAGCATTGACATTGCTCAGCTCTAGTAGTTCATATGCCTTCACTGAACTGAACTTCAGTAAATCCTCTGCGTTAATTTAAGGACTTCAGCATAACTGACACACAGCAGGTGGCACTCTCCATGTTCTGCTCTCCTTGAACAGACCTAATGCATAAAACTGCATAAGCTATACCAGGAGAAACTAACAACTATGGTTCTATAAGATTTTTTATTTCATTTTTATATCTAAAAGAAAGTCATACTGTGTTGTTATGATGTGTTATAGCAGGAAACACCCTTTGTTTCTGCAATATCAAAACAGTATTTTTAGCAAAACTCTGAAGCACTCCTTTAAAAATGTATTTCAATAACATTAAAACAATTGGCTTAAATCACCATTTGTGACTCTCTAAATTGTGCTATAATACATTAAAAGAAAGTAATGACTGTGAATTTACAGTCAGATCTGCCAGTTGCTTATACTTTTCCTGCCTCTTCAGTGTGTGTCAACTAAAAATCTGACTTGAACGCTCACAGTTAGGAGTTTTAAAGTCTTAACAGTAGTGAAAGCATTTTCATAATAACTCCTTTGTCATTAAGGCTGTTGTTCTTTGTATGTACATGCACTTTATTCTACTGCTTACCAAGGGTGAAAAACAATCTTGTGCAAAATGCCTCTATAAATCCTATGCACAACATTTAATTCTGTTTCAAAAACCTAACTGGTGCAAAATAGATTTTGTTTTGCTCTAGAGTCATATGGCTATTGAAGGGACTTCTAGCAAGCCTAATCCCTGTGTGCTCATACATGTTTACAGTAACAGAGATTCCTCAGCTTTCAAAATGCTAAAGTTTTGTCATTGCTGCTGCTGTTTTGGATAGAAGAGCAACAACACAATGTTCCTCAAAATAGTGCTTTTTCTAAGAAAAAGCCCTAATGTTTTGCCAATATATTGTTTGTGCCTTATCTACTTTAAATCTGGATGTATAATCTTGTCCTAAGGCATTTGTCAGTATTTGTGAAGCTGGGCTAAATACAACATTTAAAAAATATAGCTTCATTGACATTTAAAGGGTTCCTTCTGTCTGGCCTCATGTATCTCAGTGACCTCCTCTTCTACAAAAATACATGCCTTATTGTAATATATTCATCTTCTGCAGTGAGAACCTGATATATAGAAGGTCATTGGATGACTTTCCATTAACTGTAATAGGAGTTGGATGAAAACACCGAATGAGAAAGGCCTTCAAAAGAGGTTTTTCACTCCGGTACGGAATCAATCCTTCATAATTTATTGCAGAATGGTAACTCCTTTGTGGGGGTGGGGAGTGGAGAAGAGCAGTAGCATCTCATAAAAATGAAGTATAAACTACACATACTGTAGAATCCTACAAAATATTTCAGAAGACGTATAAAAAAATTAACACTTCATATTAAATGTACATTTATGCAGCAGTTTCTGTACAACTTTAATGGCATAATTCTCATTGAATACAATTGGACAGGAGACAGCTGCTTATGTTATGTAGGCTGAATCGAGTCCACAGAGTAGAGGGAGTTTTGTCCTTACCACTGCTGGGCAGCAAGGAGACGTGGCAGCAGCAGTGTCTGGGTCCTAGTACAAGCCTATGTAGGACCTGAGTAGGGTCAGCCACCAAAAAACATTGTTGATCACACTCCACAAACGAGAGAGAGACAGCAAGAGAGAGAGAGAAAGAGACATTATTTTTGTGATCTTTGTTTCGATCTTTACAAAGGATACAAACAAAAAGTGAACATGCAAAAGTGTGTGGTCCCCCCCCCCCGGGACCAAGCATAAAATGTGCATCAGTAGCAAAATACCTGTATTCCCAGAGATTGAAACCCTCTTCCCCTAAATGCCCTTCATTGGATGACACATGTAGTATTAGCTGTCGGTCTTCCACCCTGCAGAGTTTCCTCTTGATGGTCTAGTGCAACACAAACTGATGAATGTCTTATGTTAAGGTGAGGTGTCCAAACTCTAATAAACCATGTGTCCAGGGTAGGAAATGGAAAAGCCGTAGGATGTCATCAGAGCAGATTTTTGTGAGCTCTGCAGATTTTGGTTTCTGCAGCTCTTCAGGGTTGCATTTTGGCCTGGCCCAGCAGGAAACTGGCCAGACAGATCACACTCATCTCAGCTGCTTGGTACAGGATAGAGAAAATGTATGCAACCTCAGAGAAGTCCAAGTCAAGTACACCAAAGAGGGTGCTAAAGGAAGAAAAGAGTAGTTGCAGTTGGAGGAAGTCCAGGAAGGCATGAAATAGTGTCTCTTCCACCTCCTTCTCACAGAAAGTGGAGGCTACCAACACTACCTGGTGGAATGGCAGGCAAAGATGCCACTGGATCCTGTGTCTCAGTAGTAGCCACCATTGGAATTTACTATTTATCTTGGTATGGGAAGCTTGGATCCAGAGTACTAGGTCAAGAAGGCTTGCTGTAGTATTGTTGCCACTAGGCACTTCTACCAGGTAATGCAGGACAGGTGACAAGGACATGGGCATGGCATACTTTGACTGCCCATCTGTACAGTTCCACACAGGATCTTAAAGCAGATCCCACCACTGTTCTCATGGGGCATGGGTAGGGACAGCAGAAGGTGGATCAGCTTGTTGGTGTGTGACTGGACCAAGGAGGTGATGGGCCTTCTTGAGGCCAGGATCAGTGTTACTTGCTGCAAGACAAGGTTCCTACAACAGCCCTAGAAGTCACAGGTGCCTGGCTTGGGGTCTTAGGTGGAAGGAGTTTGCTCGATTGAGGGATTGAGTATATACTGAGGAAAGGCAGGTAAATGCCTAAATGCCTGGTCAGGTAGGCATTCACAGGACTTAAATCACCCTAAAAAAGCAGCATGTGCCCAGCAATAGAAACCAAGTGTGAAGTTGATTAAATGCAGCCAACACAGAGCATGACTATGAAACACATAGCCCATATTGGGCAAACATGCTGATGGGAAGCTGCTACAAGGATAAGTTAGTGCAACCTGTCTGAGTAAGATGCATGGTAATGTCCATTAAGCATAGTCCCCCTCACCTCTGACTCTTTCAGGTCATGTTGAGTGATGGCATTGCATACCCAGAATCCCTCTGTTGGCCCTTGTCTCAGCCTGGCACATATGATCAGGTGAAGGTAGATCGGTTGCTGTGTGCCTCATCTGAACATAAATTTTCAGAGCATCTGGGACATATGACAAGAACACCCAGTTCTAGTCATGAGTGGAGGTTAATTAGCACATGTATCCTTTGTGGGGGGTGTCTAGAGTATGCACACATACTGAACAGTTTTGAGCTGTGGGGTTGCCATTGAGGTTGGCATCACACTAATCATATGTGCCAGACAAAGAGGGCATGACAGAGAGATTCTGAGTGACCTGCATGCAGTGTCATGGCTCAACATGGCTTGAAATAGTATTGACTCTGGTGGAGTCCAGCCCAGTGAACTACATGGTCTTTTGACTTTGGACTAATACTGTGCTTAGTTTGTACTAGATATACATAGTTTCCCAAGCACTGCTTAAAAGTGTGTTTATAGAGTACCTGTACTAAAACTTGGAGCAGTTGCAAAAAAAGGTACTTTGTATCAATTTTGGGTAAACTAAGTCTATGGGTACTATATGCAAATTGCTAAAACCATATTTAAGTTCAAGGCTATTATTTTCAAATTTGCTCCTCACTTCCACATGCTGAAGGGGCTGCCAGGGGAAAGGGTTGGGGGAAGCAGAGCGAAAACAGCTGTAGCAGTGGGAGGGGGACAAATTCAAGACCTATCCAATATTTAGAATTTATACATAGAAAAATATAAGAAATTTATAATGCTAATTATTTAGAGATCGTCTTATAATAAGGGTCACCTTCTATATGAGTAAATATAGTAACCTATCAATTCTGTGCTAACGAGTTAGTTATTGTAAGGTATTTTGGTACTTTCAGTATAGCTATAATGTACTGTAATGGGAAGGTGATAATCCGACCTGAAATGTTAATATGTTCAGATTAGGAAGCAGTTAAGTAACGAGGACATTGTATATAAAAAAGACAGTAACAAAAAGAATAATATTTTTAACTTCATTAATAAAATTTATGTCACAAGTATGTCTGCATATTTTGAACAAAGCCTCCATGTTCTGTCATGCACCGTAACATACCAGACTCTTTGATGTGCATAGTCACTTTCAAATAGTAAAGAACACCTGGAATAGGATAAACCAAAACCCAGGTCCTTACAGAGAGGGCCAGCAAAAGGCTTATGAACCACATAGGTCATACTTAAATCTCTAAATAAGATGGAGGCTTCTGAAACAATAAGTTATCCCTTGCTTGCATTTACCTGGACATTTTTCAATCCTTGAAAGCACATGCTTCACAGATTCAAGTAAGGGGTACTGCAGGAGAGGATGTCCTGAGATTTCATAGTTGGTAGGGTAGGGTCGGAAGGGACCTGAGCAAATCCTCAAGTCCGACCCCCTGCCATGGCAGGAAAAAGTATTGGGGTCAAATGACCCCAGCGAAGTATTCGTCTAGCCTCCTCTTAAAGACCCCAGCGTAGGAGCCAGCACCACTTTGCTTGGAAGTTGGTTCCAGATCCTAGCTGCCCTGACTGTGAAGTAGCGCCTCCTGAGGTCTAGTCTGAATCTACCCTCTGCCAGCTTGTGACCGTTATTTCTAGTCACTCCTGGTAGTGCTCAGGGCAACAGGGACTCCCCCAATGTCTGCTGGTCCCCCCTGACTAGTTTGTAACAGGCCACTAGATCCCCCCTCAGCCTTCTCTTCTGGAAGCTGAACAGGTTCAGGTCCCTTAGCCTCTCCTTGTAGGACCTGCCCTGCTGCCACCTGATCATGCGACTGGCCCTCCTCTGGACCCTCTCCATGCTGTCCACATCTCTCCTGAAGTGCGGCACCCAGAACTGGATGCAGCAGTCCAACTGTAACCCGATCTATGTCACATAGAGGGGGAAGATCATCTCCTTGGACCTGCTCGTGATGCATCTGTGGATGCATGACAAAGTATGGCTGGCCTTGCTGGCTGCATCCCCACACCATTGGCCCATGTTCATTTTGGCATCGATAATGATTCCAAGATCCTTTTCTGCCCCTGCACGGACGAGAAGACATTTCCCCAGCCTGTAGGTATGGTGCTGGTTCTTCCTCCCCAGGTGCATCACCTTGCACTTGTCAGTGTTGAATCCCATCCTGTTATCATCCGCCCACCCCTGTAACCTGTCTAGGTCTGATTGTAGCCTATTCCTTCCTCCTACCATGCCCATGTCCCCCCACATCTTAGTGTTGTCAGCAGATTTGAACAGGGTGCTTTTTACCCCCTCATCCAAGTCACTGATGAAGATGTTGAACAGTGTGGGCCCGAGGACCGAGCCCTGGGGGACCCCACTGCCCACATCCCTCCAGGTGAAAAATGACCCATCCACTACCACTCTCTAGGTGTGGCCCTCCAGCCAGGTTCCAAATTCTGTTGCTTCACATAGGGGAAGTGGAATTACTCCTTCTTAGTTTCTATCAGTGATGCATGACAAATTTTGCTTTTAAATAGGATCTTAAGAGTGTAACAGTACCTAGGAACAAAATTGACACTGAATATAGTAAAGTTAAACCCTTTGAATGGGATGTTACTTTTATAAGTTCTAATGAACTACTTACTTTGCCATCAGGGGAAAGATTGATATTCTTAAATGTGCCTTATCTTGCCAAAAATAATCTTTATGCTAATGGACAACGTTATAATATTGCGTATAGGTAATTAGAAATTATGGAAGAGCACAAGAGACCTTGAGTTCACATTAATAAAGTAATACAGCAAGGGAGGACTGAGAACAGTTAATGTGTATTGCTATCTGGCAGCCAATATGACACTCTATTGAAAGGACATTTAATTCTGATGCTTAATCAAACTGGTAGTAGAAAATAGAAGCCAGACCTTTAAAATTGGGGTGGAAGTATATTTATTTTGTTTCATTCTTGATCTAGATTCTAATAATAAAAAACAGTGTTTTATATCTCATTAAGATTATATCAGTATTCAAAATATCCCAGAATGGTATTTTTAAAATGATTGTCATATGATCAAAGTACTTTGGTGGAATGGCTTGTTCATCTTCACTCAAACCATGCTGTTGAGCGTTGAGAATGAAATAATGTGGGCTATGGTGGGTTTTCTGGGAAAATTATATATTTGTGTGGTGTTCATTTCTTTTGGTACAAAACAGAGCAGAAGTCCCAGCAAGAGTTTAAGCTGTAAACAGTTTTGTTCTAACCTTGTTTCTAGTCCCTTGGATCATTCCATAAATCTCACTTTTAGCTAAACTCACTTTTCATAGATGTGGTTCAGCCAAAATCAAAACTTACTATTGTAAAAACTTTGTCAACAGCCTAATATTGAAAACAGGTCATGAAACTAAAAAGATTGTCGAAACCTATGGCCCTTACTGAAAGTAATAGTCAAGTGATTTTGTTTTTAAGTTTGAAATGCAGCATTATTTAGAAAGAAGAGTTAGATTTTGAGGACAAAGTTGTGGAAGGGTGGTGGAAGTCAGGAATTGGAAAAGCATGGAGGATATCAGATAAGAAATCTCACTTCATAGCTAGGAGCATTGGAAGAGGGAGAATTCCCTGGATCTAGTTTGTAATCTCCTGCTAAAATTTGGGAGAAGAGTTGGAAGAAAGTGAAGATTTAAGAAACAAATAATATATGCCAAATTGTGAACAAAGGAATCCAGCTGAATAAACTACAAAAAATGAACAATCTTTGTTAAATAAGTATTTGAAAATATTAGAAGTTAAAATGTGTAAGTTTTAATACATTATTTTAAAACTTATAAAGATTCTTACCTGTACCTTGTCTGTATATATGTGAGGGTATACTAACAGAGGCTTCATTTTAAAAGTTGAGTAGATATTGTAGGTACCTTGGTTTTTTGAGATGTGTGAATTCCTTGTTTCATAGTTTCACAGTAGGTAGGGTCGGAAGGGACCTGAGCAGATCACCAAGTCCGACCCCCTGCCATGGGCAGGAAAGGATGCTGGGGTCAAACAACCCTGGCTAGGTGATTGTCTAGCCTTCTTTTGAAGATCCCCAGGGTAGGGGTGAGCACCACTTCCCTTGGAAGTTGGTTCCAGAGCCTACCCGCCCTGACTGTGAAGTAGTGCCTCCTGATATCTAGCCTGAATCTACTCTAGGTCAACTTATGGCCGTTACTCCTGGTAGTGCTCAGGGTTAGATTTCCTGACCGCATCCCCACATTAGCAAACCATGTTCATTATGGAATCAGTAATGACACCAAGATCCTTTTCTGCCTCTGTGCTGATGAGAATGGAGTTCCCCAGCCTGTAGGTATACTGGTGGTTCTTCCTCCCCAGGTGCAGTACCTTGCACTTGTCAGTATTGAATCCCATCCTGGTCTCATCCGCCCACCCCTGTAACCTGTCTAGATCTAGTTGTAGCCTGTCCCTCACCTCCAGCGTGCCCACTTCTCCCCACATTTTAGTGTCATCTGTAAATTTGAACAAGATGCTTTTCACCCCCTTGTCCAAGTCGCTGATGAAGATGTTGAACAGTGCAGACCCGAGGACCGAGCCCTGGGGGACCCCACTGCCCACATCCCTCCAGGTCAAAAATGACCCATCCACCACCACTCTCTGGGTGTAGCCCTCTAGCCAATTTGTGATCCATCTGACTGTGTAGGCATCGACACCACAGTTGACTAATTTCTTAATGAGAATGGGGTGAGAGACAGTGTCAAAGGCCTTCCTAAAGTCCAGAAAGACTATGTCCACCACAGCACCTGCATCCAAGGCTTTTGTGACCTGGTCAGAGAAGGCCACCGGGTTGGTCTGACAGGATCTGCCTCGAATAAAGCCATGCTGGTTGCCCCTAAGTGTGATCTCCCCTGCTGGTGCCTCGCAGATGTGCTCCTGGATAATTTTCTCAAAGAACTTCCACAGGACTGAGGTAACACTAATAGGCCTGTAGTTTCCTGGGTCCTCCTTACTCCCTTTTTTGAAAATGGGGACCACATTGGCCCTTTTCCAATCCTCTGGCACCTCACCAGAGCACCAGGAGTGCTCGTAAAGATGTGCAGGGGTCGCACAGTGATCTCTGCTAATTCTTTCAGCACTCTGGGGTGGAGATCATCAGGGCCTGCTGACTTGACCATGTCTAGTCCCACCTGTTCTCTGACCAGTTCTTCACTGACCCTGGGCCTGGCACCACCTCCCTTGTGTCTGTCAGGGAGCCCAGTGTGGGGGGTGCCTCCGGGCTCTGTTCAAAAAGTTGGAGGCAAAGAATTTGGTAGAGGTTAGCTTTGTTGTGTGGTGTGACCACCAGATTTCTTAGCGTATCCTGCAGAGGCCCTACATTACCTGGTACCTTCTTTTTACCCTCTATGTATTTAAAAAAGGACTTGTCCTTGATCCGGGTTGCTAGTCCCAGTTCCATCTCCGCATTAGCCTTCCTAACAACCCCCATACAATCTTGAGCAATGGAGGTATAATCCTCCTTGGTGATGGCCCCTCCCTTCCCTTGGGTGTATGCCTCCTTTTTAGCTTTGAGACGTTCGTGGATGCTTTTGGTGAGCCATGGGGGTTTTTGAGCTCTCCTGCCCCCTTTGATCCGTGTGGAGATTGTCACCCTTTGGGCTCGGAGGATCATCTCCTTAAGGATTAACCACTATTCCTGGACTCCCAACTCCCCTCCCCGACCCTTCCCTGCAGGACTTCAGTGCCTGCCCAACTTGTCTCCTTACCTCATTGAAACCTGCCCTCCTAAAGTCTAGGGCTGTTGCCTTGCTGCAGACCTTTGTCACCTTGTGCAGGATGGTGAATTCCAGTAGGCAATGATTGCTATCGCCCAGGTGGTCGAGACCCCGCAGTCCACTCACCAGGTAATCACCCGTGGCCAGGACCAGGTCCAACAAGGCATTTCCCCTGCTGGGACTGTGCACTTGCTGGGTTAGATGGAGGTCCTGTAACTTGGCTAGGAACCTACGTGAGTGGTCAGACCTGGCCGACTACTCTTCCCAACAGATGTCTGGATAGTTTAGGTCACCCATGATGACCATGTCCCTTGACGTAACTACCTTTGCAAGCTGACTTGAGAATTACCGGTCCAGCTCTCCCCCCTGGTTGGGTGGCTTGTAGTAAACCCCTACCATTAAGTCCCTTTCCCTATGATCCCCTTGTATACAGACCCAGAGCACTTCAGTTTGCCCCTCCTCTGACACAGTGCTGTTTCTTGAGGATGTGTATTGCTCTTTGACGTCGAGCACCACACCCTCACCTTTCCTCCCTGTCCTGTCCGTCCTGTACAGCCTATAGCCCCTGATGTTTACTGCCCAGTCATGCACTGGATCCCACCAAGTTTCAGTGATCCCGACTATGTCTGGGTTTGTGTTAGCTAGCAGGAGGGCAAGTTCCTCCTGCTTGTTCCCCATACTATGAGCATTAGTATAGAGGCATTTAAGGAATTCTGAAGGTGAATGCACCGCCCCCCTTATCCCAGTACTATCTGGGGCCCTATCTCTTACCCAGGTATTTCTTGTGCTTGTTGCCTGTCTTGGGTGGGCTGTTCTTGTGAGCGGCTCTTTTTTCGGTGTTCCGTGGCTCCCTCTGTCCTCAACTTCCCCTTCCCCTGACAAGCCTAGTTTAAAGCCCACCAGAGGACATTGGCCAACCTGAAAGAGAACACACGCTCACTTTTGGGGGAACACTCCCAACACTCTCCAAAGATTAAGTTATCTTAAATTAACCCAAAAAGAGAACCCAAAAAACAATCAAAACTAATCATGTTTAAGAAGTTAGACCCAGAAGTGCCTGCCTTGTATCATTCATGCCTTTTGCCAGGGCAAATGACATTTCTCAGTGAGTGCATCTAAACGTGCACTTTAATGTTCAGTAGCCTATTTTACTGTACATTAAAGTGTTCTGTAGAAAAACAAGCTATTATGCTAATACACAGTAAAAAAGGCTACTGTGCATTAAGGGTCACTAAAAAAAAGCACGTGATTGCACTACTGCACATTAGGGTAGCTGAATGTACATTAATTTAGTACCTCACTTTTTGGGTACTAAATTTAATGTGCATTAGGAAAAGCTCATTAATGCATGTGTAGATGTGCCCAGTGTCTTTTAGATTCAGTATGTATATGTTTTATATTTCTTTTCTATTTTCAAAGCAAAACTAGCATGATATTTGGAAAAATGGAGACCAAAGCATGATAAAACAGAAAGATGATAACAGACTGTGTTCCTAAACACACTTCACAAGCTCCAATTTAGTGTTCTCACTCATCCACATCCCGTTATTGGGAACACAAAAACAGCAAAGGGTAAAGTTATACATTACATTCAGACCCCCTCTACATGTTATGCCTAAGGCATGATTAACCAGGTAATCGCATCTTAAGTTGTGACCAAGCTACACATTCAGTCAATTAATGGCATGATAAAACAAGTGATAAGATACAAAGTTATTCCACAAAAAAATGTGTTATAGCTTTATAGCTTGTTCTAATCACACCATTTATTGAATTTGTGGCCAAGTGCTCCTGTGTGACTGGGAGTCCAATCAATTGAAGTGCTCCCAGCCACAGGGGAGCACCATCAACTGCCAGCCTTGCAGGGGACAAGGCTTGCTCTGGTGGAGCATTGTCAGTTGTGGGACTTGCAGCAGGGAGAATGCTGCCCCCCTTGCAAGCCTTCTTGGCTGTGGGGCTCACAGCAGGAACACTGTCTTTGGCTGAGGACACTGTGGGGTTCACAGCACATGTTGCTGTGGGACTTGCAGTGGCAGTGTGGGGAAATGCTGCCAGCCACGCATCCAGGAGGCTCGCAGGAGTGGCAGCATTGTCCCTGCTGCTCCCCACTGGGAGTCCTACAGTGAAGTGGGCTGCAGGGCTTGCAGCAGCTGCTGCATGGGGAATGCTGCTGTCATTGTGAGCCTCGCTCTTCACAAGGTTTGCAGCTATGCCAGCATTCTCTCTTATGCTCCCCCTGCAAGCCCCGTGACCAACAAAGCTTGCAGCACGGGCAGTGTTCCCAGCACTGCCCCTGCTGTGAGCCCTGCAGCCCACATAGGCAGGGCTCACAGTGGGGGCAGTGCAGGGAACATCATCGCTGCTGCAAGCCCCATGGAGCCCCTTCAGTTATGGGGCTAGCAGCAGCAGGAGCCTTTGCAAGGGAAGCCTAGAATCATGATCCTGGGCTCCCCTGCACTGGTGATAAGGTGCAATGGGATCTAATGAGTGATCCTAGAATTGGGCCTCCTGTCATGCACGTGTGGTGTGGCAGAAGGTGCAATTTTGTGGCTTGTGTATTAGATCCTTTCTGCACATGTAGAGGAGCTATTAGACCACACCAAGGACACTTAAAACATGATTGTCCACATGTTAAAGCTCATAAATGCCCTCCAGATGTGTCAAAGTTATGCCATGTCATATGAGGTTTAACTCTGGGCTGCGTTACCTAGCTTGTGTTAAAGTAACTTCAGTCTTCTCTACAGATATATAATGATTAATTTCCAGGCCTCCAGCATCCCAGGATGAACCACACCCATCCCCCTTCTTCCCGCACCTCCAGACCAGGGATAAATTGCCTGAGTGTCATGGCTTCTAGCCATACCTCTGCTTGCCAGCTTTTTAGTGGCAAGTCAGAGATGTGCAGGCAAGAAATGGTATTAACCCTTAACATGTGACTGCTCATTCCACATTTTAACTTTAACAGTGCTTAATATTCCACATATCGTGTTCTAAGCATAATGCGTAACTTCACCCTTTAAACACAACACACCATAGCCTCATCTGAAAGTTTCATTTTATCGTTGGCCATTCCTAGGGCTTTCCTTCAAGATTTGCTCTGTCATTGTTTCCATCCCCTTTCAGTTTTATTTGGAGCTTATGTTGTATCAGACTGGGCATGTCTACTGTGAATTTTAATGTGCAGTGGTCTGTTTTACTGTGCATTAAAGTGGCATGTAGAAAAACTGTGCTATTAAGGTAATGTGCATTAAAATAAATTACTGCACATTAAGCATCACCTAAAAATCATGTGCTTGCACTACTGTGCATTAGGGCAGCCCAATATGCATTAATTTACTACCTTAGGGCATCTATACATACAACCACTGGAGTTCAAGTAACCATAAACGTGACTGAACTTGTAGCACTGCAGACAGCAAGAGACTATAAAGCTATTGTAACAATTGATCTAAATGTGTTTGCTGCTGTCGGGCCACTCATCTGCAAGTATGTACTCGGTTTTGCATATATGAAAGTTAAATTGGTTTCCTTAATGCTGCTTTCTTTGATGTGTTCTCTCTTTCAAGGAGAAGGTCTTGTATAGGTATTTCAGATATAACCAAAGATGATAAAGAAGTTCTAGTATACAAACTCTCTTTGCCGTTTTAGATGAGACAGTTTAAATCTCCATTTTTCAGCATTGTTAAGCATGTAGTAATATAATTCAGCTACAAGAGTTAGTGCCAGTATCAAGCCCTCTCAGCTTGGCTGTATCTTTTCAAAGGAACTTTTCATGTGAGGCAAGAATGACACTAAAATAGTACATCTATCAGCACCATCATTGCTTTTCTGCTAAGTTTAATCTCTGAAGTTGTGGGCTGTTGCTTTTGAAGCTCAAATTTCAGCTAGAGTGTATATTAGATTTAGTGAGCTGTTTGATTTCATTACAAGGCATAGGTCTGCAGTGTGTTTCTGACTAGACAATCCACCTGCCTTTGCAAAAAGGATTCCTGTGGGGATAACAGTGTTCATACTTTGATGAAAAATTAAACCTTGCATTTGATGCTCCTTTTATTGAGGCACTACAAGTGAGTGTTGAAATGCTTTCTGTACAATAGGCTGCTATGGTAAGTTGTCAGAGTGTGGACATAAAGATTTATGTGAATACATTTTTATCGCTGTATCCAGTGGTAATCTCCAGTGAGGCTTGGAGAGTTCCTAGTGGTTATGTGAGGAATATCATTACTACACTCCATCTTATACTCTGCTGATTTTTTAACACTCTTATTTTTATCATTTTCTGTGCGCTAAGCAAAGGCATTCCATTCATAACTAACGCATTGCTCTCTCAATCTGGCTTTTCTATGTATGATGAGGTATTCTTCAGAAGAACCTTCTATATTTAAAACAAATCTACACCTTTCTAAAAACTGTCAATGTTAAACTAAGTTGGGGCAGAAATATGGGATTGCACTCACTGCAGCTTCTATAGTTTGTTCATACATATCAGATTCAGCTAGGTCATGTTTTTCGGGCAATGTGGTTATGGCAGCTTGGTTCTCCAAATGGGCTGTGAATCCTGCCTGAGAAACTGAGTAAATAATTGGGCAATGCTGTCAGTCTGCACTTAGCTCCCTACTACCTCAGCTATATTGCTAGCAGTATCCAAGCTACCTATTTTAAAGGCAGGTCAGACATATACACAAGCTACATGCAGGCCATGACAGTGACTGCAGTGCAAACATCCTCACAGTTAGGGTACTACACTACTTATAAGATTCCTGTTTTCACATTGGAAAGATACGTAAAAGCCAATTACATACATTAACAACAAAACAAATTCATCAAGCCATTAATGACAGAGGGAATAGGATTGATTCGATAATTCTGCATGTATGCCCTGGATGTCAGGTTCAACAACTACAGTACCTGCTTTCGTCCATAGAGCAGAATGATGAATAAGAACAAGGAATATGTGGTGACTTGGATCTGCCTATCAAGTGCACCGGCCATCACAACTGAACCAGTTTGGAGATTTTATGATCTGTCACTGGTATAGGACTCTTCAGAAAAGTTATGCAGACAGACTGTCTCCAATAGACAATGCCGCTTGGGGTTCTCATAAAGTAGTACGCTCCATGGATCTTGTCTCAATCAGTATCTAGCCCCAGAGAGTTTAACAGTGCATAGTGTATGATAGCAATGCTGCTAAAATTGATATCTCTCACATATACACCCTATCCATTCAGAACAAGATGAATATCCTAAGCAATTTATCTTTGAGTACTTCAGTGTAGTAACTCCAAGAAGCTAAAGAAGCATTTATCCACAAGTCAGTTCAGATTTAAAACATTCCGTAGTGATGTTTTTCTGTGGATTTGTGTTATAAGCTGTTTTTGATGGTAGCATTTTGGTTTATTTGCCGTATATATCTGTTTGCTTTGGATCTAAATTAAAATGTGTTTCTGTGTTAACTTTTTTTTCT
Source organism: Crocodylus siamensis (assembly GCF_052110815.1). Taxonomy (NCBI): domain Eukaryota; kingdom Metazoa; phylum Chordata; order Crocodylia; family Crocodylidae; genus Crocodylus; species Crocodylus siamensis. The sequence goes on from NC_143396.1 coordinate 147,991,308, forward strand.
TCCTCCATAATAAGGATAATTTTAGTGCACTTTTAGCCTCACATTAGGATATCATCTCTTTTTAGATGGCTTGTCTGATGAAATGAAACAAGCATTTTATGATCATCTTGCCACAGCGCCCTTTGCTATCACTCAGCATGTCATAATAATAGTCTTAGTGTCGCTTGTGCTTTACCCATGTGATTTGTTGTATTGAAGAATTATGAAATCATAATTTTAGTATTTGTCAAGAAGTCCTGAAGCTCTTATGTTTGATACCTACCTTTCCCCCATAAAAACAACAAAACCCTTAGATAGAAAATGGATAAAAAAGATGCGGAAAAAATTCTGAAATAATAAGTAGTTTCAAAGTAACAAATTTCTTTACTTAACAGTGGGTTGTTTGACTAAATGTAGCTTGTCTTGGCCTGTATGTCTTAATGATCTGGAAACTGAACTGTGGTGAAAAAATATAATCAAATCAGTTCTGAATTATATCACCTGAGAACGAGTACTAGATCATTGCAGTTAGTAAGCAACATATATAATAGATCCTCACCCAAAGGCAAGAAAACTCATCCTATCCATCTCAGGAATATATGTAACTGAGAACTTTCTAATCTTCAATGCATGCATTTATCTCCACCATTCTTCTTTATGGTAGGAAAGTACTGTTGCTACCACCATTTTCTAGATAGTAATTCGAGGTCCTGAGAGTCTTAAGTAAGGGTGCTGTTACAGGTTACCTTTAAACCATTGTAGGTCTCTGGAATGTTAGGCTGCTTTAAAGTTGGAACAGTTTCAGAGCAGTCGCAGGTTAAAGCTTAATGCCATCTTAGACCTGCACAGCTAGTGACCTGCCACTAGTGTCTTCTCTCTTACCACTAAAAAGCCTAGAGAACGGGGGCATGGGAAGGAATCTATCCCTGGAATGGGGTGGAGGGGGCAGCACACAGTTCAGAGGCAGAAAAAGGAGCCCAGGACGTGGCATCCCTCTCCCCATGGGAGGTTCAAAGATCAGCACTATGGTTGAGAGCAGGGAAATCTGTTTGAAATGAAGTGGGGAGAGTGGTTAGGGCCAGCAGGGATGGGGAACCTGTCCTGGCCTGGGGAGCACAGGGGAGGGTGCCTGCTTCAAGGAGGCTCCAGGAATAGCATGAGGGAGGGGAAACTGAGGCATGATACACAGACAGTTCAGCAGCATATTCACCCACCTCAGGAGTTACTAGTGGTTAACTGAATTTCTCCCACAACACCTAGCCACTGATTCCTTGTTCCCTGGCAGCTTCTGATAGCTCTTCACTGCCCAGCCCAAGCAGTCATGTCCTGGGCCTCAGGTAGACTGGCTGATGTGAGGGAGGGGAGGCACAGCAAGGACATAGGGCTGAGAACCAGTATTCTGGTCGCATGGGTTGGGTGAGGGGGTGCTGATGATTTTTTCCTCACTCCAGATGTCACCAGTTTGGTGACATAGCACAGGTCCAGTTCGAAGCTCACCTGGTGGATTCCAAATGGAGGCATCTGGCTGATTCTCTTCATGCAGTGAGGAACAAGGACTGATGTTGCTGTCTACACAGGAGTCGTAGTGGAAGTAGTGAGCTGTTGCTGTGTGCTCACTCAGAGTGGCTCCATGTGTGCTGGTCACATCTCCTGGAGATGAAAAGGGGTGTTGGCTTTGGGCCAATACTACCCCCCGTTGGGCAGTAGAGTTGAGGAGAGTGGAAAGTTTGCCCATAAAGGAAGAGTGAAGGGGGATTGGGAGATTAGGAAAAGTGCATTCTGGGATGCTGGAGTACTACAAATTTATCTTCACAAAGCAGATTAACAATACCTTAACATAACCTGGGTAGAATGGCTCAAAAATAGCCATTGCCCTGAGTGGCATAACTTTACAATCCTTAGCAGGTACTTAGAATGGGTTAACAACTAATAATGCATGAATGCTCCTGATTTAAGTGCATTTAAAATGGTTTAAAGGTCACCTTTAACATCCCCCTGGTTTGCCCACTGATAGATAATATGCTGGCCCTTGATTTTTACTTTATCATCATAATATTTATATTTAAAGGACTCTTTTACCCACTCTTCACCAAGTTCAGTTAAAAAGTTTGATGAATAATAATTCACATGTTAAATATATCTTTTTTTTAAATGTTGAATAATCACATTTTAAAAGGTTATTTCCTTCTAGGCACAGAACTATAGGATCCTCAACATGAACACTGTGGTAGAAATGGGTTAGAAAAAAAAAGACATTTTTTTGAGAATCAACACCAGAAGTTAGGTTTGTAATCCCACAATTACATTCTTATATAAAAGAGCCCTAGTTTTAGGGGATATAGGACACCTACAATTTCCATTACCAACACTACTGTTTAAAGACTATTTTAGCCTTAATTATGAATCTTTCTGCTATTTTAAAATAGCTGTTCCAAATCTACAGTAAGAACAAATGACTGTGAGTTTGCTAAAACTCCCTTAAAATAATTAAAATGGCAACATATAGCAGTGTTTATGTCCATATTTCACAATGGGATCATTGAGAAAGAATATTATACTTTTGTAGTTAACTTCATTTTGGAGGATCTTTTTTCATTCACTCTGAAAGTTGAGCTGAAACCAAATTCCAAAATTCCAACAGCCTAAAACCATGGGGTAGATTCAGTGTAGATCTGTAAATAGTCACTGGCCCATCCTTTCTAAGGACACACTCTAAATTTGACTTGAATGGAAATTGGGTTGGACTTGAAGGGCGTGTCCAGATGAGTGTCGCTGTGTGTTATGTGGTGGCACAGACCTGTCCGTGGCACCACACATTCAGGTGTTCACCACACAGTAAGGTAGTAGCCCAGAGGGGTTTTTGATCCCAGGAAATCTCGGGTTAAAAAATCCCCCAACCCCCTCCCAATGTATTAAAAAAGGCGGGGCAGCCACCCCAACCACACAGCATGCATCGCCCAAAACTGGAGCCTGGCTAGCCAGAGCCATACCCTGGCTGCCGTCCAGGCTGCAAATGGCAAGACAGCCACAGCCCCAGGACCTCAAGTAAGGCTGCTGGGGCTGGCACAGTCGCTGGCCCCAGCCTCCCCTACCCCACCCAAGGTAACCTGCTGTGCACCAGAGGTGGGCCACTGCTAATTGTCCCTAGGGAACCAAACATACATGCTCATTTGATTGCAGCTGAAGGCAAACAAAGCCCTAGGCAGCATCCACGTGAGCTATTTATTTCCCTGGGGACAAGAAGCAGTGGCACAAGGTACTTGCACTGAGGGAGTGCCAGTCACATGCCCTCTGGGTAACCTGTGCTGGTCCCAGCAGCTTTACCTGGGGCCCTAGGCATTTTGAGGAGCTGCAGCCACAGTGATCCTGCCACTTGGAGCCCGGGTGGCAGCCAGAGCATGGCTCAAGTTGGCCAGGCTTCTGTTTTTTTACACACAGGTTTGATCCCAGAATCTCCCAGGGTCAGCTCGCCCTCCCCACCCCACACTGCTGCCTTGCATGGGGAACACCCGAATGGGTGCTGTGTGGCACTACAGATGGGTCTGTGGCACCACATGCTACACGGCTTTGCTTATTTGGATGCAGCCCTAAATTTGAGAACTTAGGCCACATCTATATGAGATGCTGACCCTGCAGTCATTACTGTGCAGTCATTTAGTGCTTGTATAGACACATACTACATGACTACACAGTAAGTGGAGTTACTCTGCAGTTGTTCTGAGGAACAGCTTTTTTGTGATGCTGACCATGCAATAGCTCATGACTACTGCGCAGTAGCATTGTATCATGCTGTGTCCCATGAGATGCTGCTATGCAGTACTCACAGGCTACTATGCAATCAGAGTCTCATGTAGATGCAGTCTTAAGCAGGGAAAGTTTGGTCTGGCTATAAGTTTTAGTGTGTCAAGCCACCTCTATTTCATAAGCTTGTTTAAAATGAGAGGCATTGCTTTATATTAGTTCTCTCCCATCTAGCCTATATCACTAATAACTGAGTGGAATTTCCCTTATTAGAAAGAAAAATCATTTTTTATTGAATTTATTTGGCTAGTGACAGTAGTCACTCCAGGACAGGCTGTCTAATTGTTCAAAACCAGTCTTTTAGCAGCCTATTTGGGAAACACAAACATTTAATTGTTGTTCATTTTACTTATTCCCCTTCTCATTTAACATCTGATCTAATTATTTATCTTGGTGCATTATGAATTTCATATGAAGCCATTCCACTATGAAAGTCTTCACTAAAATCCTGATTCCTAATCTGGGAAAACAAAACTTCTTTGAAGACAATTAAGCCTTTTCTGAAACCGAAAGGATTCCTTTTGATTTGTTACCACAACTGTTATCATTCAGAGTTGATTGCTATAGTATATTCAAATTAAACAGTTCTATTTCTTTACTTTGTTCTCATCAAGAAAACTGGCAGGCAGGATGCCATTGGAGGAAAAATATCAGGAGAGCAGGCTGTCGTCAGGGTTCTGGAGCAAGCTATCCTGATGCAACTGAAGAATGGGAAGTGCCACAGGAGACCAGCCTGGCTAGGCAGAGATCTCTTAAATGAGCTGAAACTCAAAAAGGAATCCTATAAAAAAAATAAAAACTTGGTCATAGTCCTAGGAAAAAATATAAAAACATCACATGGGCATGCAGGAAGAAAATTAGAAAGCCATGGCACAATTTGAGATGCAACTGGCAAAGACATAAAAGGTAATAAAAAGAGATTCTAGAAGCATTTCAAAAGTAACAGAAAAAACAGAGAAACAATAGATCCCTTGGAGAATGTAAAAGGCAATCTAGTTACAGGTGATGCAGAGGTGGCTGAAGTATGTACTGTCTTTTTTACTTCACAAACAAGGGCAACTTGCAGATGATGACTGCAGTTGGCAGAAAAGACAGGGAAGGATACAAACAGTAGAACAAATTAGGGATTACTTAAAAAGCTATATGCTGAGGTAATTTCAGAGCCACTGGCTATCCTCTTTGAGAATGTGTGGAGGGAGGGTGAGGTCTTAGATGACTGCATAAGTGCAAATATAGTGCTCATATTTGAAAAAGTGAAAAAGGAAGATTTGGGGAACAACAGACAAATCAGACAGAACTCACTACCTTTGCTCAAAGAATCTGTCATGAAGCACCTGGAGAAGAACAAAGTGATCAGGGTGAGATTTACCAAGAGAAAGCCATGCCTGGTTAGGTTGGTTTCTTTCTATGCTAAGGTGCCAAGTTCTGTGGATGTGTAGTGCGAATGTGCTAGATGTTGACTTCAGCAAGGCTTTTGACACTGTCTTTCATACTGTCTCTCAGTTCTCATTAATCAGCTAAGGAAATATACATTCGATCAAAGTACTGTAAGGTGGATACATAACTGATTGGAAAATTGTACTCACCAAGTAGCCAATGACTCAGTGTTTAGTTGGGAGGACGTATTGAGTGTCATTCCTCAAGTGTCGGTCTGGGTCCAGTATTGCTTAATATCCTCATCATTGATTTGGACAATGGAATCAAGTGCATGCTGAGCAAATTTGTAGATGATGCCAAGTAGAGTAGAGTTGCAGACTCTCCATAGGGTAGAGCTGGGATCCAGAATGACCTGGATAGACTGAAGACTCAATCAGATGAGACTCATAAGGACAAGTGAAAAGTCCTGTACTTGGGACAAAATAATTGCATGCACAAAAACAGACTGGGGAATGACTGGTTAGACTGCAGTACTTCAGAGAAGGATCTGGGAGTTACAGTGGACCATGGGATAAATATAAGCCTGTAACAGGGGCCCTTCCCGGGGCCAGTTTGATGTTGGCCTGCCCACCTATCTCTGGGCTAACTGCCTACCTCTCTCTCCTGCCATGCCTTGATGATACATGATTATGGTGTTAGTTAGGTGGGACGCTGCCCATTTTGCACCCCAGTGTTTAGAGGGTTCTCCACAGGTCCATTCCACTTCTACACTGTGGCCCAAGCCTTGCAGATGGCATCTCAGGCAGCTAAACTTAGCCTTTCCCCTCACGCATTAGCTGTGGTCCCCTCTCTGAGACCTTTGGTTTCCCCTTAGGCCCTGGCCCCATCTTAGGCCAGTCAGGATCCCAAGTGTCTTTGCTCTGTTTGTATCCCTCGTGGTGGGCCTCTAGTCATTTTGACCCCCCTCTGGGTCCCAGCCCCAGCATGTTCCAGGTGAGTACCTCAGGACAAGCCTGAGCTGCTTGCCTGCTTTTATCCTCACAACTCCACTAGAACAGCCAAGACACAGGGCTCTCCAAGGTCTTCCAGGTCTGGGCACTCACCAGCTAGGACTGTACAGGGGCTGGAAGTTATTAGGTGCCCCCAACCCGCCTTTCGCCAGGGAGGTTTGCAGCCCTGGCATTTCATGGGGTTTCTGTACCACCAGCAGTCCCACCAGACCTCCCTACCTTGGCAGGATGCAGTTTTAGACCCAGGACTTGGAGCCTTCTCCATCCCTGTAGCCCTAGCCCATAGACCTCCAAGCTGTTCCTGAGCCTCAGCTCTGCCAGCTCATGTCTCTCTCATGGTTGCTTGCAGCAAACTACTGCTTCACCCAATTTATAGCCTGCTCTTAAAATGGCCGCTGCACTCAAGCACCTGGCTGCTGCCTGCTGTGGTCGTTAAAGTGGCAGGCACCACCACTGCCCTGCCACAGAGGCATCACTGTATTCTTGTTGGAAAAAAAGCCAACAGTCTACTGGGTTGTAGTAACAGGAAGGAACGTCACTTGAAAATCAAGATGATTCATTAGTTCTATTCAGCACTGGTAAAGCCTCAGTTAGAGTACTGTTTCCAGTTTTGTGCCCCACAGTTCAGCAAGGAGATGGAGCAATTGGAAAGAGCCCACTGAAGTGTGACATTAACAATTAGTGACCTGGGGAGTATGATTTACCAGATTAGGCTGAAAGAATTAGGATGATCTGGTCTGGGGAAGAGGAACCTATGGGGAGGGAGTTTGATAACAGTCTTCAAATACCTGAAGGGCATTTACAGAGAGGAGGGATATGGGCTTTTCTCCATGACACCAGACTAAGAACAGTGGCCTCCAGATTCAGCAGAGGTTATTTAGGTTGGAGATTAGGAGGAACTTTCTAACCATGGGGTAGTCAAGCACTGAAGCAGGCTAACTAGAGAAATTGTGGAATATCCATCCCTGAAAACTTTCAAGAACAGCTTAAACAGATGCTTGGCTGGGATGGTTTAGTCAGGAATGAGGCTGCCTTGAGCAGGGGGCAGGACTAGATAACCTCATGAGGTCCCTTCCAGCCCACTTTCCTATGAACCTAAAAGGTAGGATAGAAGAAAAAAATAATAATTTTGGGGTAATGGTACTAGCTGGAAATCTAATCTAGATTCAGTTCCTGGCATAGCTGCACATTTTTTTTTTTTTAACATTCAATAAGTTGGTTAGCATTTGCTGTTGTATTTTTTGTGGCCTTTGGATCAAATATATAATCTTTCTTTGTTAAAATAATTATTCTACTTCTGTGTTTACAATACATTTTCTCTGTCTTCCACATTTAAGGTGCAACCAAGGAAAACACTCTGGTTGCTTAAAGATGTAAAAAACAAAAAAAACAAAACCTGGTGCTTTAATCAGCTTTAGATAAAAGTACCAAAAAGCCCTGCTAAAGTGCTGAATCTGTACAGACACCGCAGAACCAGGTCAAACTCAGGGTTTTTTCTTCATATCCGTCAGTGCCCTCTGAGACTGTGTATATGGCCTCCTGAGTAAGCTCTAGGGTACATCTGAAAACAAGGCCCATTCACTCACATCTACTCCATGCACACATACACACCTACAAATACAGTAACATAAATAACGCAGTAGCAGGCCTAATGGTTTACAGCTGCCCTGAGCATGTCAACCACCATATGTTTATGTTCTGCAGAAATGGAAAGCTAACATACATACTCAGAGCTGCTCAGGGGTGCCCCTGTGCTATTTGCAATGCTTAGTTTGTGAGCCTAGATACATGTAGGACAGGCAAGACTTGTATATCTGCAGTGCTTCTACGCTCTGTTTGGTGACCATTCTGGGCTTGGTCTTTTTTAGGACAACACTCACACCTATATAATTCCTTTTAAAGCCCAAAGGACCAAAAGACATGGTTATATATTATACACATGTGTTTAAGTGTTTCCATATAGGAGTTGAAGTGAACAGTATGTTTAGATGCTTTCCTGAATAAGGATAGAGCCTAGGTTATAAGCTATTTTGTTCAGGAACTGTCTACACATTTGGTTGAGCAAAAATCTAGTATGATTACCTTCTGATTCCATTTGGGACTTGTAGTCATGATTATATTACAAGCAGGATAGGAAGCATTGCTTTTCAGCCTAATAATTTATCAGGACTCTTGTAGTTTATATTAAGTCACTTCCCTTGCTTCTGTTATTGCTTAGAAGTGTCAAGAGCAAGGCATATTTGATAGGATAGGCCATCTCTTATTCAGATAAATACATTAGTGCAGACACATCTGTTTATAAAATTATCTAGCTAGCCTCTCATTTTGAATAATCTACTGAAGTATTTGAGTTGAAACTAATATTTCTACAGAAGAAGAAATATTTGGTAATTTTCTTATTAGATTAAGTTGCACCACATAGCATGACATTGTAGAAGTTCAGTCAGATTATAGTCATTAGCTATATTATTTTTTTCTTTCAGGATGTGGAGAGGTAACATTTTTAAGGATACTTACTGTTCCTTGAATATTTTTTTTAATAATTGTTGCTGAATGGGAAATCTTCAGAGTTCTTACTCTGTGTCATCTGTTCCAGGACATTATTACTGTGATCTCAGGGCTGATCGCAGCCCTTTTAAAATTACTGAATTAAATCCTGGACTGTTGAAGTCAATGGGAATTCTGCTATTAACTAGAGTCAGAATTTTACCCATCTGTCTGCACTGGATCCAAAACGTCAGTTTAAGCTTTAAAGTTGTCCTTTTTTAAAGCACTGACCTTTGTGGCACACCATGCAATTCTTTTGCAAGGAAATTGTTAAGGTTTTTAAAGACTTTTTAAAATATCACTGGGCAGGAAAATGTGTCATGTTCCAAAGCACGCTTTTATACATGGCTACTAATGTAGTTGTCAGTCATACAGTAGAACATATTATGAAATTCTTTTGACAAGTATAAAAAAGGAAATGTTCATATTTTCATAGAAATGCCATGCTATTTTCTTCACAATTCATGATCTCTTTTCTTTGTTTAAAGAAAAACTTTCACACTTCAACTCATTTTTAAAATGTGCTTTTCTCAAGACCCATTAAGCTGTTCTGTAGTGAAATACTTTTTAACTCCTGCTTGTGTAGTTTATTACCTGAATAAACAGAAAACTTACTTGAAAATATGCAGCCTTCTCCTGCTTCTGTCTTATCCATTCAATGATACCAGAGTCCATTCTTCGTTATAATCAGGGATCCTGGTTTTCTCTGTTTAAAAATCACAAATTCTCTGATAAAGCTTGCAAATTCTCTGATTAAAAACCCCCAAACCTGCGATTAAAATGAAACATAGCACTCTCTCTCTCTCTCTCTCTCTCTCTGTGTGTGTGTGTGTGTATGTATGTATCAATTAAACCGTTTTATTGATATATTTCTAATTTTAAAGCTATTTGGAAGTCTACCAGTGCTTCATTCACTATAATAAAATACATTCTAAATACCTATAAATGTTGGTATTTGATTTTGGGTTTTTCATTGATGTAAAAATCGTGGTTTGTTTCTCGGGAGGAGGAAAAAAACCTTCAGCTACAGACACACTCTATTAGCAACACAAAAGGTATATATTTGCAAATAGGGTCAGAGAGAGAGACAAAAGATCAAACACTCTGCCCCCGGGCACAATCATTAGCAGGCTTTTATCCCCTCTCTCCTGACCACGTGTGCAGAAGGAGGAACTTTTACAACTCATTTCCGGTTCATACAAACATATATGTAAACATGTCGCTTCATACGTCCCATGTGCATTATAATTAACTACTTAAGTATGCGGGGCGGATAGGCTTAATATGCATTAGGTTATCACGCGTGCGTAGAAGGGATCCAAGGTTACTCAAGGTTCAACCTGAAGGCTGAAATGGCAATTGCTCTTATCTTAGCCTAAGAATGTGGGGGTCATGAAAGAAAGTGTGATTTAGTGTAACAAAGAGATAGTAAATTTGCAGAACAAAGAGAGAGTGATACCTTAGTACAAAGGGCCTTTGGTGGTTTTCCCTTCAATTTCCAACCCCCCCTTCCCTCTCCCATTAAGGAGACAAGGAGGGCTAGCAGCTGTGTTTTTTCTAAATGTGCTATTGATAATGCATTTTTAATAATATTTCTAACAATATCCCCCCTCAAGATGCTTTCTGATCTTTACTTCATTCGGGCATATCAAGATAATTACGAGGAATTTTCCTGAGGACCATGACCTTTGCAGCAGTCTGTGCTTTTAGAGGGACTGCTGCGACCTGCATTCCTTCTACCGTGGTGGTTATCAATCTAGTGAGACAAGGAATAAGGCAAGGGATAAAAATCAAACCAGTTAGAGCACACAAAAGCACAAACCCTACCTTTTTCCACCAGGGTCCTCCAAATAATTGAAACCACCAGTCCTTATTCCATGTGGTTTCCCACGTTTGTATTGGTACATGGGCTATTTTTCTAATCTCTTTGGCAATCTCTAAGACTGCTTTCCCGTTGTCATCTATTTGGAGGCAACAATTAGAAAGGTTGAGCTTTCCGCAGACTCCGCCTTCCTCTGCAAGTAAATAGTCTAAGGCCATCCGATTTTGGTATATGGCTGCTCTCATCTGAGAACTTTGTCGGGCCAATAACTCGAGAGCAGTGGCGGTCTGGTTAGTAATTACTTCCAAGACTGCCTGCAACCGGATGATTCTATTCAGCATATATATTGGTGTCCGGTATCCCCAACTCCCATCATTAGCCCATGTAGCTGGTCCATAATACTCAATAATCCTCTGAGGAGGCCACTCATCCTCCTTCCACTTTTGGGAGCTACCCTGTGTCAAACTTACATCAATACTTCTCTTGGCCCTTTTCCAATCATCATACAAAGAGACTCCCAGCTTATTTCCAACCTCAGATGGTAACAAAAAGAAAGCTGGTACAATTACTCCCATATAGCAAGTTCCTGTCCACCCCTGTGGTAGTATTGTATAGGCCCGTCGTCCGCAAATCCAATAGTATCCTCTTAAGGCCCTATTTTCTCTATTGGTGGCATTTGGAGGGGCCCAACCATAGGGCATCTCGGGAAACCCCAAGCCTCCTTCTGGACCCAAAGGACCAGCAACTGCGTGGCCTCCTTTCATGGAACATTCCCATAGCCCATCCTGGTTCTTGTCTGTACAATCTGTCCGATCATCACTTTGATTTGTGGCACTCCAATACTTATTAAACCACACAATTGTTCCATTGGGATGCTGCCACACTAGCCGATTATACCCTGGGCTATTAGGATAATAAAGCCATTCTAATCTTGTAAGGTTCATCCACCTTACTTTTAAAGTCCATATGCAACGGCTGTGTCCCAACCTTTTTCCTGTACCATTATTACTGATGCAATACTCTCCTAACGCCACTTGGGAAAGTTCCCAACTGTGGTTCTCATCCCATTTTTGACTAGTACTTTTAACATCTGCCTTACTACTTACTAGCCATTTCGGGGCCAAAGGAAAAGCCCTCCAAGGCCACTGGCCTCCGGCCTCCCGAAGCCCCCCACAGGCCCAGCAGTTGGTAAGATTAAAAGTACCTGCAATTCTTTCCATCATATCAACATACAAATTTGTCCCTGGGGGAGCAATTTGGGAAAGCGAGGGTGTGAGCCAGCGGTTAAGGCTGCTCAATTCTGCTTCTTTCATTATGCAGATAACAACAAGGCACATTAAGATTCCCACCATATTTTCCCTTTTACTTTCTTGTCTAATTTTCTGAGCTTTGATTAAGCCGTCTCAGGCGCACTTGGAGATCACCAGTAGGTTCACAGCTCCACTTGCTGGCTTCTTGTTCCGAAGACGACTCAGCTTCCGGAGTGAGTTCGTCTTGGGAGATGTTGTCCTCTGACGCTTGTGGATGTCGTTTCACACGAGTATGGTGTATCCAACGATCATGGCCAGTAATCTTTACAGTGGTGTGGGTTGTTAGAAGTACCTGGAAAGGGCCACTCCACCTCTCAGTCAAAGGCTCCTTTTTCCACCGCTGCACCAAGACCCAGTCTCCCGGGGAGAAGTCATGTACCGGTACATCTAAAGGCAGACGCTGAAAGGAGGCTGCATACCTGTGAAGAGAAAACAAGACAGACTGCAAGGCAATAACATATGTATGAAGCTCACTATTACCTAATTCAAAAGTTACATTCTCTCGCATCCCAGGAGGTAAGACTCGAGGTGGCTTGCCAAACATAATTTCATATGGGGTCAATTTGAGGCCCCGTCGGGGAGTGTTTCGAATGCAAGTAAGAGCTAGCGGCAATGCTTGAGGCCACTTAAGGCGTGTTTCAATACAGATTTTGGTGAGCAAAGTCTTTAAAGTTCTATTCATGCGTTCCACTTGTCCTGAACTCTGTGGTCTCCATGGTGTGTGTAGTTTCCAAGTAACCTTGAGGGCTTGTGCGACTTCTTGAACGACTTTTCCCACAAAGTGTTGTCCTTGATCCGACTCGATGGACTCAGGCAGGGAATACCGGGGAATGATCTCCTGTAACAAATACTTCACTACTGTAGCTGCAGTGGCAGTCCTGGTGGGCCAAGCCTCGACCCAACCAGAGAGCTGGTCTACCATGACAAGTAAAAACCCGTGATGTCCGGACCGTGGGAGCTCGGCAAAATCAATCTGCCATGCCTGTCCAGGGTACGCTGCCCAGGGTCTACCTCCCATTGGCACAGGGGGTTTCCTTCGAGGGTTTACTTTCTGGCATGTAATGCACTTGGTAGCAATGCGCTGAGCTTCTACATATAGCCCTGGGGCTACTGCTTGGCGGATCACTAGATCACCCATGGCCAAACCTCCCATATGGGTTCTTGCATAGAGCTGTTGCAGCACCTCCCGAAGCAATGGCCTGGGTATCATGACTTTCCCTCCTGGTACTATCCACCACCCCTGGGAGTTCTTTTCTGCACAAGCTTTCTGTGCAAATTTATCTTCTTCAGGGGAATACTGTGGGACTAAATCCTGAACGTATGGCCATATGGCATGGGACATGGCCTGCTTGGATACCTCTTCCGCTTCTCCCCCAATAAATGCGGCTTCCTTTGCTGCTGCATCAGCCTTTGCATTTCCAAGCTTATGCTTTTTCTCAGCAGCCTTCCCATGGGCCCGCACATGAATGACTGCTACCTCTTTAGGCTGGTGGAGTGCCTCTAGTAGTTTGATAATCTGGGGGCCATTAGCAATCTTATTCCCAGAGGCAGTAATGAAACCCCTTTCTTTCCACAATAGTCCGTGCGCATGGACTGTAGAAAAAGCATAGCGAGAGTCAGTGTATATATTAACTCGCTGGTCTGTCCCCAGCTGTAATGCTCGGGTGAGCGCAGTGAGTTCTGCGGCCTGTGCCGACCATGAGCTCGGCAATGACTCCCTCTATACTACCTTATCCAAGGTTACCACTGCACAGCCTGTTCGTCTTTTTCCATCGATGACAGAGCTGGAGCCGTCCACAAAGTATTCAACATCTGGGTCTTCAATTGGGTCCTCAGCAAGATCAGGTCGCACCTGCGTGGTCTGATTTAGGACCTCAAGGCAGTCATGCGTCGGTTGCCCTGGCTCTGGCAGCAAGGTTGCAGGGTTTAAGGCTGTAGTATGTTTGAAAGTAAGTCCTGGATTAGAGAGCAAAAATATCTCATACCGTGATTGTCTGGAGGGGTTAAGAAATTTCCCTCCCTCAGTCCCTAGGATCTGGGGAACTCCATGAGGAGTGAGTATTTCCATATCCGCACCCATGACTATCTTCTGGGCTTCTTCAACAACCACTGCTGTGGCTGCCACAGCCCGAAGACAGGCTGGCCACCCGAGTGCAACTGGATCTAGAACCTTTGAATAATATCCCACGGGTCTCCAGGTCGGGCCCGATGGCTGTGTCAGCACCCCTGATGCAACCCCTCGATTCTCATGAACATACAGTCGATATGGCTTTTTACTGTTTGGGATGGCTAAGGCTGGGGGCTGGGTTAATGCTGCCTTCAGCAGATCAAAAGCATGCTGCATTTCTTTATTCCATTTCCATTTAGTGAGACTCTCCTTAGTCAGGGATTCATACAGTGGTCTAGCCTTCCCACCGTAATCTGGTATCCATAGTCGACAGAACCCAGTTAGCCCTAGGAATGCTCGCAGCTCCTTGGGTGACTTAGGTGGGGTTAGACCTTGAATCGCCTGTATGCGATCTGCACTCAGGGCTCTGACTCCTTTTGAGAGCTTATATCCCAAAAATGTGACTTCAGGCTGACATATTTGGGCTTTTTCTCTAGAGACTTTATATCCTTTTTTTCCCAGAGTGTTTAGGAGTGACCTGGTGGCTTCCTCGCAGAGCTGCAAGTTTGGGCTTGCAACTAGCAGGTCATCCACATACTGGAGGAGAGTCACTGCGGGGTGTGATCCCTTCCATTCCCCCAAGTCCTTCTGAAGGGCAAGTCTGAAAATATGGGGGGCTGCTATAAATCCTTGTGGAAGAACTGTCCACATGAGTTAGGCTTTATGGAAAGTATCTGGATCCTCCCATTCAAAAGCAAACAATTTTTGACTCTCTCGGTGAAGAGGAATAGAGAAGAAAGCATCTTTCAAATCTAGCACTGAAAATATTTCAGCTTCCCCCGGTACTTGTGTCAAAATCGTGTGAGGGTTCGGGACTACAGGATGGTCTGAAAGGACCTTCTTATTTACTGCCCGTAAGTCTTGGACCAGTCTGTATGAGACCCCATCTGCCTTTGGCACTCCAAGAATGGGGGTGTTATAGGGTGAAGACCCTTCCACTAGCCATCCGTACCTCTTGTATTTCTCTATTAACGGCTTGAGTCCAGCTCTGGCCGCTCGGCTGAGTGGGTACTGCTTTACCCGAACAGGCCCCTCCCCATCCTTGAGTACGATCCTTACCGGGGAGACGAACTTAGCTCGCGCAGGGGTTCCATCAGCCCATACTGAGGGGTCTACTCCAGTCATGTGATCTTCTGGACTTACTGCAGGGCGTCGGTCCTCCAGGAGAGCCATCTGATAGTTCGAGCTCTGCTTGACAGGTAGCTGGACCACCATCTGATCGTCTCTGAAAAAGATCTCAGCTTGCAATTTTGTGAGTAAGTCCCGCCCAAGGAGTGCAACCGGGCAACTTGGAGAATACACAAAGGAGTGCTCGAGCAAATGGTCTCCCACCTTGGTGAGGAGTGGTTTACAAACAAGGAGTCGGGTTTGCATTCCCTCAATCCCTTCTACAAGTACATGCTGTTCACTAGTTCCTGCACAGGGGGGTTTTTCTGGAATCATTGAAAATGTAGCCCCAGTATCCACCAAGGCTTCAAAGTTTTTGCCACCAACCCTAATGGTTACCATGGGATCTTCTCGGGCTCCAACCCGAAGGGTAGTGGTCTTAGATCCCTGTCCCCTTCATTCTGAATCCTCACCCTTGTCTTCTGCCCGCATGAGGTGACCTCTCGGTTCCCCCTCTCTCTTCTCCTTCAACTTCGGGCATTCCCTCTTCCAGTGTCCTTTCTCCTTGCAATAAGCACAAACATCTGCTCCCACTCTTTCTCCCTTCCTCTTCTGTATCCCAGCCTTTCCAGGGTTCCCTCCAGTTATAGCAGCTGCTAGTGCTGCCATCTGTCGCTGAGCCTTTTTATCCTCCTTGCGCTCCTGCACTTGCTCATGATTCCCATACACCTTATATGCAATTTCCACCAGCTCTGAAATCGGTTTCCCAGCACCTCCCTCAGTTTTCTGTAACTTCTTACGGATATCAGCAGCAGACTGACCAATAAACATAAGATTTACCATGCGCTGGTTATCTGGGGCTTCTGGATCCAGATCCGAAAACCTGCGAAACGCCTCATACAGCCTCCCAAGGAAAGCTGAGGGATCCTCCTCTCTTCCCTGTCTCACCTCATACAATTTAGACAGATTGGTAATCCGAGGCACTGCCTTTCCCATTGCTTCCACTATAATTCCCAAATACTGTGCACTCAGCTCTCTGCCCTCTGCAGTATGATTGTCCCATCTCGGCTCTTCTACAGGGCAGGTATCACGCAGAGTACGACCAGCAGCACCCTCTGACTCAACTCTGGCTGCCGCAATACGCTCTGCTGTACCTAACACTAATCTCCTCTCCTCCGGGGTTAGGAGGGTCTGGAGCATCATCTGGACATCAGCCCAAGTGGGTCGATGAGTCTGCCCAATAGATCGAAACAAATCCCTCATCTTTTCAGGGTCTTCACGAAAAGAGGGGCTCTGATTCTTCCAGTTAAATAAATCTGAAGTGCTAAATGGGGTGTAGACAAAAGTTGCAGTGCCTCCTTCCCCAATAACCTCTCGCATCGGACAGTTCAACACCGGCTGTGACTCTACAGGCTTGCGCAAATAATAACCCTTATTTCCTGATTCAGATGAGGCACTTGGCTGAGGCTCACGCTCTAACTCATTAGGTATGCATTGGTACGTCGGTGGTGGTCTCTCTAAGGGAGGGGGCGGTGGTGCAGAAGGACTGGATGCCGAGGAGGCGTCTGACTCATCTTCGCTACCCGACAGGGCAACCGGAGCACGGGTCCGGTACTTAGCCAATTCAGAATCCCCCCCCCTCATTAGACTCAGGAAGTACAGGCGGCCCCCCCCGAGCCTTTTTCTTAACAAGCATCACATGAGACTTTGCTAAGTAATTCTTAATCCAAGGTGGCTGATTTTGAACCACCCACAACCAACAATCAATATAAGGAAACTGATTCCAATACCCATTTTGCATAACAATTTCATGGATAGCTATCACTTCTTTTAGCACAAAGGATCCTTTCGGGGTCCAGTGGACCCCAAATGTTGGCCACTCGAGTTGACAAAACTTAGTTAAATCACCTTTTTTCATTTTTATTCCATAATCGGCCGGCTTTGCAAATTTATTAAAATGACGTAATAAGACTTTTAGAGGGGTATCAATATTGTTTTCTACACGAGAGCTACTCGTACCCATTTGCCCACAAAAATGCACCCAAGGCACACCAAATACCAAAAAGATCTCAACAACAGATGATTTACAATGAGAGCTAAGTCTAGAATTTCTCAGCAAACTTACACATCCTTTGTTTTAGATCCGTACACCAGATTGGGCAAAGGGAATTCGTATACTCACTCAGATACCCCAGAGATCTCGATCCAAATTCCAAAGTTTGTCTGCCTCTCCAGAAACTCAGAATTTACATGGGATACTTCCTTTAACTTCCCGGATATTCGGACTTAAACCTCAAATTCCAGGGGCGAGTCCAAAGTCGGCTCGGTGCGCACAACCCCTGGTACCGGAGGTGCTCCGTCACTGAATTCCGGGGTAGTCCTCGAGGAGCCCCACGTTGGGCGCCAATTATTGATGTAAAAATCGTGGTTTGTTTCTCGGGAGGAGGAAAAAAACCTTCAGCTACAGACACACTCTATTAGCAACACAAAAGGTATATATTTGCAAATAGGGTCAGAGAGAGAGACAAAAGATCAAACACTCTGCCCCCGGGCACAATCATTAGCAGGCTTTTATCCCCTCTCTCCTGACCACGTGTGCAGAAGGAGGAACTTTTACAACTCATTTCCGGTTCATACAAACATATATGTAAACATGTCGCTTCATACGTCCCATGTGCATTATAATTAACTACTTAAGTATGCGGGGCGGATAGGCTTAATATGCATTAGGTTATCACGCGTGCATAGAAGGGATCCAAGGTTACTCAAGGTTCAACCTGAAGGCTGAAATGGCAATTGCTCTTATCTTAGCCTAAGAATGTGGGGGTCATGAAAGAAAGTGTGATTTAGTGTAACAAAGAGATAGTAAATTTGCAGAACAAAGAGAGAGTGATACCTTAGTACAAAGGGCCTTTGGTGGTTTTCCCTTCAATTTCCAACCCCCCCCTTCCCTCTCCCATTAAGGAGACAAGGAGGGCTAGCAGCTGTGTTTTTTCTAAATCTGCTATTGATAATGCATTTTTAATAATATTTCTAACATCATCATGGAAAATCAGAGCTCCTCCCTCATGTGCTTTTAGCTCACCAGGATGCAGGTCTAGGGCCCTCACTCTGAAGCCACAGCCCCACTCCCCTGTCAATGCACCTCACTCCCAACCCACATCACCCTCCGTAGCCCTGCTGGTGCTCCTCGCTCCCCACCCTCAGCTCCTGCACCTGCCAGCCCGACTGGAAGGAGCCCCCAGCTGCCAGGCGTGTGGGGTCAGGGCACCAGGTCTACAGCCTCTGTCCCCTGCAGCAGTGTCCAAGCCCCAGCTGTCCCCTAAGGGAGGTGGCAGCTGCTGCGGTGGAGCAGAGCACATAGTCCAGCTCCCTTTCCTCCATGGGTGGCATGGCCAGAGCAGAGCCTGTTGGGGGGAGGTGTGGGCAGGCTGCCCACTGTGGGTTCAAGCTCCCTGTCCTGCTGCCCTCCCCCTTGGGTCCTCCATTGCCCAGCAGGTAGGACTGGGCATGACAGTGCAGAGCAGACCAGGATGGGGAAGCTTAATGCCAATGCTGGGAGCTCTGTGCTGTCACTGTGAGGTGCCCCCTGCCTGCCTGGCAGCAGTGAGCGTGATGACTCCATGCTGCCACCCCCGCTACTGCTGGGCAGACAAGGAGTGCTCCGCCAGAGTGGTGCGGGGCTCGCAGCAGCAGCAAGGAATTTCCCTGCCTGGCCCCACTCTGCCCTGCTGTGCCAGGTCCCACCTGCTGGGCTGCAGAGGTTCTGCGTGGAGGGCAACAGGGCAGGGAGCCCAAGCCCAAAGTTAGCAACCTTTCCCCACCATGCACACAGAACTGGGGAGCATCCCCAATCCTCCAGTGCACAGAGCTGCAGGGAGCCAGCCCCCTCCCCACCAAGATGAGCTGCCCATGGCCCTTTCCTATTCCCTGCTAAGGCCCTGCAGCCATACATGGCACCAGGTCCCAAGCACCACACATCGCCTGGCCTGGGCACTGGCCTCAGCCCCAGCCTTGCCCAACTCACTCCCTCCATCCCTCCCTCCCTCACTGTGGGGGCCTCAATCCTCTCCCCCCAAGACAGATTTACCTGCAGGAGCTGGTCTCCAGGCTACCTGGTGGCTATGTGCATGTGTGACTAACCACCCTTCTCCCCCCAACCCTTTGCAGGCTGGTACTCTTGTCAGCCTGGAGAGAGCTCTTTGCAAAAGTGGAAGATCCATGTTTCTCTGTTAAAATTAGAAGTCCGCATTTTTCTCAGTCAAAAGGGAAAATCTGTTTTTTTTTTTTCTCTCTTTTTCTGAGGGACCTTCTTTATTAATCACCCCTGGATGTCAAGCTGTACAAACCAATAGGCTAAAATTTAATGCTATCATGGTAGACACATTCCATTATGCTAACCAGGACAACTATGACAATTATCCAGATTGTGCATGGATCCCCTTCCCTCACAGAGTACTCGTTGTACTCTTGATAAAATTATGGTAACAATTAATAGCCTTTAAATCTAATGTGGAGTTTAGTTTGAGGTTGATTTTTCTAGAAGTTAGGGTTCTTTTTTTTTTCCCCCCCTTTTCCCTGAATTTATGGCAGCTGCTATGACTGAAATAGAGCCTCACATCCTTGGACCTGTAGCTGTTTTTTGGGGTATCTTCTGAAATATGAACAAACTCCTCACTGCACTGTAAATCTGTAGACAGTGAATTGTGTAACTTTATAGGAAGTTATATTATTTCCCACTTTATAGGTGGGACTTGATGAGAAATGTATTTAATTGATAAAGGAGAGAAATCAGAAGCTGGCATCTGCTATGACACCAAAAGCTGACATGACTTTGACTCCCTGGCAATGAGGTGTTGGGGGGGTGGAATGTTGTTTCTGCTCCCTGTCCTCTTCTCCATTATCAGCTCTGTCTCTATTTACATCGTATGTATCAATCCACGTTTCCCAAAAGGGAAGGAGAAGGTATTCTTCACATCTTAAGGGACCATCAGACTAACCAGTGAAATAGATGATCTCCACCAGAATGAAAACATTTCTCTAATGCTTGCGTCATCTATTGATTAATGTAAACTTCTGAATATGGTGGATGTAACTGTCTCTTTTCTGTGTAGGAGAGCAGCATACTATTTATTTTATGGCACCTGTTTTTGGGTGCTTAACTTACTTTTTCTGATAACAAATCAAGGAACTGTCCTGTATCTCATGAAGTACTGCATTACTCAACGTATCATACACTATTTTAAAAAGGGAAGACTTTGTATCTAAAATCTGGATGGCTTCCCTACACATTGAGCCTTCTCTTACATTTTTCATATTGAGTACTTAATACAAGTACTTCATACAGTTTGGCAGAGAGGGGTGTATCTTAAATCATGTCCTTTCTGGAGGCGTAAACACCTCACATTTTTCCCTTCCTGGTGGGATTGCCTTAGTCGCCTGGCATAGACTGTTCTGGACTGTTCATTTCTCTGGGATCATCTTACAAAGAAACAAACAACCTCCCTCTCCCCCCCAAAAACACCCCCCCCCCCAAAAAAAAGCGGGGAGCCAGTGAAAGAGGAGTGATTAGTAGGGCTGTGCAAAGCTTCAGTCACTGATTCAATTCGGAGGAGATTTGGCCCTATCCGGTGGCCAAATCTCTGAATCGGAATCAAATAAGGAAAACCATTAATCTCTCTGAATCAAAACAGAAGCCTCTGATTCAATTTGGAGAGGTTCAGAGAGAACTGATGATTTGGAGACATAGACAGAGCTTTTTATGCTTTTTCTACATACCTCAAGGTACCAGGTAGCGTGTGAATGCTAAGATGATGGGGCAGATGGAGTGTCCCGCAGATGCGTGGGGGAGTCCCCAGCATGTTCGGTGATGAACCCTGAAGTGGACCAGAAGCACTTCCAGTCCATTTCTGGGTCTGTCACGGAGTGCATGGGGGACCCCTCCCCACACCTGGCTCAGCGACTGATGCCTCCTGGGTCTGGGGGGGCACCTGGGGTCCACCCATGGCTGATCGCTGAGCCGGGGTGTGTGTGTGTGGGGGGGGGGGGGTCCACCATCTTCCTGTGGGATGCTCCATCTGCCCCACCATTTTAGCATTCACAAGCCGTGCCTGGTACCTAGAGGTATGTAGAAAAAACATAAATCTGTGTCTATGGCCTAATCGCTGATTCTCTGAATCAGAATCAAATCTTCAGATTCAGATTGATCTGAATTGAATAAGGACAGTGATCCAAATCAGTGAATCAAATCACTGTCCCTCAAATTGGGCTGAATCCAAATCCAAATCGAATGTTGCCTGCTTCATGCACCCCTACCGTTTAGGCTGTTCAGGAGGGGGTGGACAGCTTTTGATTTAATCCATGCCTCAAGGACTCTTTGTGTATGTTATGTTCAACAGTCATTGCAAATAACATACAAACAGGTTTTGGCAGACAAATTGAAATCCAGGTCTCCCTCTGACTGGGGGAGTGTGTAATCATTAAGAGAGAGGCCATGTTCCCTTTCTCTGGACAAATGAACCTTGAGGTTTTTTTACACTATAATGGCAGAAAAGTAGTGCCAGTAGTTGGGTAGAGCTCAATCCTGTCAGCACACGGTAAGGATGCTCAGATGCTCAACCAGGCTCCACAGGGGCGTAAGGAAAGGACGGTCTAGTTTGTGGACCCCTGTTGGGATGAGGCATGAAATGGACACTGAACTGATCAGTACAACAACTAAGATGACAGATCTTTTGGGCATGTTCAGAATCAGAACCTTATGTGCCAGTCAAACTTTACTGATAGAAACTTAGGTATCTAAGTGGCTAAGAAGAGATTTTTGGGATCACATTCTCATACCTAGACACCTATACTCTTATATCCTACTATGTCTTTGTAGATCTGAGCTGTTACTTGTTCTTGGCTACCACTTGAAAAAAATGGAGATGATAGTATTTCCTTATGTCAAGGGATATTGTGAGGAGATAAACATGTGCATATAAATAAAATAGATGCTTATGCAGGGATTTTGAGGTACTCAAATACTATGTTAGTGGGGCTGTATCAGGGATGTCAAATTCACCCTGCCTGCCCAGGCAGGATCTGAACCACAGGACTCCTTATGGACTAGAACCAGACCCAGTGGCAGGGCAAAAAATAGTGCAGCTGTCCCTTCTTTCATCACCAAAGGTCATCCTGAACAGGGCTCATAGACCCAAGTTATGTGGTAGGCCTCATTTTCCATTCACCCTGCCTGTAAATTCCTGGGTCCACAAGTATAGGCAACTGGTAGGAGGTACACGGGGGTGCATGTGCTCACCCTGGTGGGGCCAGTGACCCCCAATGGCTGACACTGATGCTGTCAGTAGAGCTGGTGCCCCCTCCCTCCCCCCGAGAGTGCCACCGCCCTCAGCGGCTTCTGTGAATGCCCCCCCCCCCAAGATTCAGGGGGCACCAGTCACTCATGTCCATAAGGAAACCCACAAACTGGATGAAACAGCTCTGTGAACTAGAAATGGCCAATAGATCATATGTTTGATACCTGTGCACTACCTAAATGATTTTTTTCTCCACTGTAGTTTTAATATTCTTTAGTTTCTTGTACTAAGAAAAATCAGATCATTTGGGCTTGCAATCAAATTTATGCTGTTTGCAGCTTGAATAAACAATGCCACATACTACTGTGAAGACTACCCAGATACCAAATGTGAACTAGATGTGACATCTGCACAAAGTGAGCCCAGGGGCCACTTTATGGTTGTGAAATTTTGTGATGAGGTGGCCTGCTATCTATGGCAATCATAAACTGCTCGAGAGCATCTAATATTATGGAGAAATTGATTTGTTGAGATTAGTTAATAGGTTTAAAATCTATTACCATAGCAGCTCATAGGTCTTCAGTAAAATTTTAAGGTCAACATTCAATCTACAATTATACAAGCCTAGAAATTGTTGTAAATGCAATCTGTTTGTAAACATAAAGATCTAAAAGACTGTATTAAGATATTATGGGGAAACTGATATTTCCCCAAATCTAACATACTGATACAAATTATGAGTTGTTTTAAATCTAAGCCTAGAGTCTAAGTGTACGATTTTAATTTACTTTTGAGTTACAATTAGAAGGGATTCTAAGTTATCTATTTGCATAATGATGGTTGACAATAAGAATAACCAGCTGCTTATTCAAGGTTATCAGTTTGAATTTCAGAACAGGAAGAACTAATGATTTGACAGTAATTCTGACACCAGCCAACTGGGGGTTTATTAAACTTCAGGTAATTGTGTACCAGCTGTGTAAACCAGCTCACAGATGTAGTAAATAAAAAGAATAGAATCCTCAACAAACATTTCTAGTGCTGGATTTTTTCCCCTCTAAATAATAATGGAAACAACATGGATTCAGGATAGCAGTTAAATATATAATCTTCTGGGCAAACAGATTGTTGCAGAAGTATTTTTTTGGCAGTGCATATTAAATAGCCATTTGAATTGTTTAGGAAGTTATGCTAAGTTGAAATCAAGGAATGATGATAACATTTGGCATGTACATTGTCATTGCAGAAGATTCAAAAGCACATAAAACGCAGTAGTTCATGCAAAAGCAATGAAATATGGGGAAAGTAACAGAATGATGCACAGCACACCAGAACAAAAGGGGACAGGAAGAAAATGTTGTTTATATACCACATAAGAAATCTTGTTCTTACAAAATGTGCCCCAACATTTGGCATGTATTTATTTGCCTGAGTAATCAATCATATGGAGTTTTACACACATCGTTTGTTTCCCTGAGTAATCAGTGCATTTAAAGTTCATTTGTGGTTTTAGAGAGGTATCACTTGTTCTAACAGTAATCAGTATTCTAGATGGGGGGTCTCCCTGGAACAAAGAATATTGTTTAAAGTGATATGAATGTTGTAAGTGTGTTAAGCTTACTTATATTCATATTTAAATAAAGCAATTGACACACCTACCTGGTTAGGGGACATATAAAACCTGATTTGAGTAGATACAGACATGTATATGAGTTAGAATGTGAAAATGTGCACATATATATACAAACTTGCATAATTCTAGCTCGGGGGGCTAACCCTTGGTATGCCTCACAAATGGCACAGGCAACTTCCATGTGTGGCATGTGATAGATCAGGAAGGGAGCAGAAAGCAGAACAGCAGATCAGGTATAGGGGAAACAGATTGAAGCAGCATCCAGGTAGGGTGGGGGCTTATCTTGTAGCAAGCCTGCCAAAAAGGTTGGTTCCCACTGCTCTAGTTGTTAGTGATCAATAGGTGTGGGGCTAGATCCAGTATAAAAGATGGGTGGACAGTTCCTGTTTTGCAGATCTGTATTTCCTACCTAATGTTGCACGCCCCAAACTCCATAGGCACTGCAGCTTGTGACCTCAAAGTTCCACAGATACACAAGATCTCTGTTACTGCACACACCCAGAAGTACCTCTGTTTCGATAGGACTGAGTAGCTTTAGCTCATGCTTAAGCCTGATCAGAATCTAGATCCTAGGCAGTCCTCCATCAAAATGTCCAGTGGAGCTCAAACTGGTAGCACATCTTGCACACACATCAAACCGAAAGCAGTAGAGGCCACCACTTAACATGGCCAGAAATTGTGACAGCCCCCTTTACAGTAGCCTAGTGATTAGGTTCCTACATTCAAGCCCTTCCTATGCCTGAAAATGTATTTGTTTCCAGTTTCTCAAGAGACTACCATAACCAGACATCTAAAGGCAATTCTGGGGGAGTGAGGAGAGAAGTAAGGGTGGTTCTCTCCCCTTCTTGTTGAAGCTGTGCAGAAAAGAATTCAAGATTCATGGAGTTAGGGAGACAGAGAGCACATGACACATTATTGTAGTGCTTAGGGCACTTGCTTGTTGGAGATGGAGAGGGAACTTGGGTTATGGCTCCTGCTTTATGATCTGTTTCTGTGTTTGATATAATGCCTGTTCTATGTTTAAAATAGTGCTGTAAAATGAGTGACTTGATAATGGTGTGGAAGTGATATTGGGTCACTGTAGCAAACAAATCTGTAGTATATTGGAATTGCATTAAATGAAAAATTAATGTACTGGCATTAATGCTAATTGGATTTGTTTGTCCAGTGAGGGCTGAATGAGAGAGGGAACCAAAGACTCAGAAATTCAGTTCTTAGAGTATAATATTCAGCATTCCTTCTTTTTAAGCTATTACTGTTAGGAAATGTTATTTTGCTCAGCCTATCCTTCCACTTTTCCCCTGGTGCTGTACAAACTGCAGGTCATGTATTATGAACAGAGTCAAATACCTGAGTCAGGATTTTGACTTCATTAACTGCTACCTAAGGACAGATGCCTCTAGCTGATATATTTATTCATTTGGCAGTTTCATCAATTCCATGAGAATTATTGCATTTTACCATTGGTCCAAAGTGCTAAATTGGTCACTAAAATCAAATCCCTGTTTCCTTAAGGATTGAAAAACATTTCAGAAAATGCAGTTTCCATGCCCATTACCAGCTGGCAGAGATTTTATCACAGGCTTTATGTTTGATGTAGCTTTGATATACAGTAGCTCTAAGGAAACTGAGACAACCCTATGGATTTGAAACTGTCTCAAGAACTTAATTTAATTTAAGGAGAAAGGAAGGCTTCACTTTATTAAATATAGGCCTAATACACTTTCAGTGGAGAGAATGAGAACCAGGCAGTCCTTGGGGTTTGAGAAATCTTACTTTTCAGTGTTATCTCACCCCTGCTTCCAGTATAACTAATCTCTTATGAATATACTGTGAGGTAGAGGTACCTCAACTACATATCCTCCGTGAAGTTCAAATCCCTACAAGGTTTTTGGGTAGCTTGCACTGATGCTGTTAACATGAGCTTAAAATGCCCTGCCTTACTGGTGATATGGTAATACATGTTCTGTGATTGGTGGAGGAATTTCTAGGAACTTGGCTCCTTAGAAGAGGCTACGGTCAATATGGCTTCACTTGTTCCCCTCTGCAGAGATGGTTCTGTGTGTCTGAATTCTTTGAGACCCATGGAGATAGTTTCATAGTTGGTAGGGTCAGAAGAGACCTAAGCAGATCATCAAGTTTGACCCCCTGCCATAGGCAGGAAAAAATGCTGGGGTCAAATGACCCTAGTTAGGTCATTATCTAGCCTCCTTTTGAAGACCCCCAGGGTAGGAGCAAGAACCACTTCCCTTGGCAGTTGGTTCCAGATCCTAGCCACCTTGACAGTGAAGTAGCGCCTCCTGATGTCTAGCCTGAACCTACTCTCAATCAACTTGTGGCTGTTGTTCCTAGTTACTCCTGGTAGTGCTCAGGGGAACAGGGATTCTCCTGTTCCCAGCAGGTCCCCCACCAGATCCCCTCTCAGCCTTCTCTTGTGGAGGTTCAGGTCCTGTAGACTTTCTTCATAGGGCCTGCTGCCCCCTGCCCATGCGAGTGGCCCTCCTCTTAATGCTGCCCACATCCCCCTGAAGTGGGGTGCCCAGAACTGGATGCAGTAATCTAACTGCAGCCTGACCAATGTCGCATAGAGGCGGAGGATCATCACCTTGGACCTGCTCGTGATGCAACTGTTGGATGCATGACAAGATATGGTTAGCCTTCCTGACCACGTCCTCACGTTGGTGTCCCATGTTCATCTTGGAATCAATAATGACTCCAAGATCCTTTTCTGCGTCTGTGCTGATGAGAAGAGAGTTCCTCAGCGCATAGGTATGCTGCTGGTTCTTTCTCCTAGGTGCAGTACCCTGCACTTGTCAGTGTTGAATTCCATCCTATTCTCATCCACCCACCCCTGTAACCTGTCCAGATCTAGTTGTAGGCTGTCCCTCCCTTCTATCATGCCCACTTCTCACACATCTTAGTGTCATCCGCAAATTTGAACAAGGTGCTTTTCACCCTCTTGTCCAAGTTGCTGATGAAGATGTTGAACAGTGCAGGCCCAAGGACTGAGCCCTGGGGCACCCCACTGCCTACATCCTCCAGGTCAAAAATGACCCATCCACTACCCCTCTCTGGCAATTTGTGACCCATCTGACTGTGTACGCATCAACGTCACAGTTGCCTAATTTTTTAATGAGAATGAGGTGAGAGACAGTGTCGGAGGCCTTCCTAAAGTCCAGAAAGACTACATCCACCACGACACCTGTGTCCAACGTTTTTGTGACCTGGTTGTAAAAGGCAACAAGGTTGGTCTGACAGGACCTGCCCCTAATGAACCCATGTTGGTTGCCCCTAAGCATAATCTCCTGTGCTGGTCCCTCAGAGATGCACTCCTGGATAATTTTCTCAAAGAGCTTCCCCAGGACCAAGGTAAGACTAACAGGCCTATAGTTACTTGGGTCCTCCTTCCTCTCTTTTTTTGAAAATTCACCCTTTTCCAATTCTCTGGCACCTGGCCAGAGCACCATGCCAGGGGTCCTGCTATGACCCCTGCCAATTCCCTCAGCACCCTGGGGTGGAGATCATCTGGACCTGCTGATTTAAACATGTGTGGCCCCACCAAAAGTTCCCTAACTAGGTCCTCTCTGACCCTAGGCCAGGCAGTACCTCTCCTGAGTCAGTCCAGAATCCCAGTCGGGGGGATGTCCTGGTCCCTGCTCAGAACAATGGAGGCAAAGAATTTGTTAAAGAGGTCAGCTTTATCATCTGGTGCAACCACCATATTGCCAAGTGTGTCTTTCAGGGGCCCCACGTTACCCTGAAGGATTGCCTGGTTTAGAGAGTTAACCTTCATTTGATCCCACAAAAGAATTCATAGGATATGCTGTTATTTGGAACTCAAAATTGCATTACCTCTCCAAAGCATGTACTTTTGAGGGAAATAGTCCAACCAACAGTAAATAGTAAGTCTATCTAAACAAAACTTTCTTTGGCCCCAGGCAAATATGCAAGTGAAGGTGCAATGGGATATGATGCAGGATCCCCATAATCATGCTTCCTGCCATGCCACATGTGCATAGCAAGAGGCATGATTGTAGGATCTATCATCAGATCCCATCATGATCCTGGCCTCTCCCTACACTGGCAGGTAGCAAGTTCCTGAGGCTGGGGGTCGTCATTTGGTCCAGGCTCCTAGCTATGAAGATGTACCATGTGCTCTTGTGGCTGGGGCTCCCAGCTATAGGGATGCACCCTAAAGCTGGGAGCCCCAGCCTAGTAACATGTTCAGTTAATGGCATGGTAGGACCCAGGCACAAAGTTATTATGTATTTTTTGCGGTAAAATAAGAAATAAACCACAACCTTATTACACAAAAAATGTGTAAAAACGTTGTGGCTTATTCCTTATTTTATTATGGATTAACATGTGGCTAGATAACAACTTAAGGCATGATTGTTTAATCATGTGGCCAGGGACCTTTGCTAATTCTAGTATATGTTTTTTTAAGCAAGACCTACCTTTTATGCTCAAGTCCTTTCTTTTGGAGGTCAGCTGACTCTGGCCCTGACCTGAGCTTAGGGCCAAAGCCAGAACTGCAGCAACTGCCTGCCCCCCCCACCTCCCCATTTTCTGTACTTCCAGGTCAGATACAGGTTCTGAAGCAGCTCTCAAGTAGTCTTCACCCTTCATCCCCCACCTTACTTTCTCACCTCTCCACCATTTTCCTTTTTTTAGTTGCACAAATCAAATAGACAAATCAAATGGAATTTTGCTGCACTTTTTCATAGAGATGCATGTTGGGGAGTTGTCATGTGTTTCATTGTGAAGGTAATAGTGGCCATCTCTGAGGTGGCTGTTTCGAGTATGCTGAACATGTTAAGGTGAGGTTTAGTTTTCGATTAGTAGCAGCCTATTCCAATACATATTTTAAAATAACCTGGTTATATCTCAGAGGCCTGAGTCCTGCTTGAATATAGTCAAGTTTAATCACATACTGGACTCAAAGGACAAAATAGATTCTCAAATTTACAGTATTTACTTGAATCTAAGATGACCCACCAATAATTAGATTCTATATTTGGAAAATTTATGAACTTGTAATTTTTCAAGGTATAGAATATGATTATTGGAGGGTTGTCTTATATTCATACCTCTCCCCTATTGCTACAGCAAGGAAAGCATTGCTTGGGTGGTCAGGGTTTTTCACAACCTCTCCTTTCTCTCCCACTCCCCACAGTCCCTGCACTTTTCCCCCACTCTCTCACCATAATTTTGCCCCTTTTCCCCTGCTTCCCACAGTCTCTGCATCTCCCCGGGGAACCCTTACTATCAGATGCTGCATGAGCTGTATTCCCTTCCAGGTCACAGAACAGAGCAGATGGAAACATGTGGCAGGGGGTTGGCCAGGCAGAGGATGGAGATGCCATGTGCTCCTTGCCTAGACCTGATCTGTGACTTAGATTAAGGGTGCAGGGGGAAGCACAGAGAGAAGCTTCAGAGAATAAGTGAAGGAGCAGGGCAAGCAGCTGACTCTGGCCCTGACCTGGGCTTAGGGCCAAAGCCAGATCTGCAGCAACTACTTGCCCCCCCCCCCGCCCTGCCTTCACTTTGTATGCAAATCCAAGATGAAGGGCTTTCCCCACCTCCCATGCTCATTTGGGGAAAAACACTTATCTTAAATTCAAGTAAATATTGTAAGCTTATAGATAAGTGTTTGCATGATCTCCATCCCATAGAATGAATTTTTTCAGGTGCATCCTACCTTTCTGAGAACATTCAGGCATAACCTTTTCTCTGCTTGGCTTCAGAAGAACATATAATTAGGATGATCTGTATTTTACCAGCAGAGCATGTTTCAGGATGTAGCAAAAATATATGGATGATGGAAAACTTGAGTTTGAGGTGTGTGCGTGTGGGTTTTTTTTTAATGATGCATCTAAAAATGCCAAAGCCAATGCAGTACCATTTTGATTGATGATTTTTCCTTTAAAAGAGGTCAACCTCCTTGAAATAATGCACCCATGATGTGTGTTTACCACCCTCAGCAAAAAGATTCACATAAGAATATTTTACTAGGTATCCACTAAAAAAGACTTACGTGTTTGGGACAGAAAATACCCTGATGTTCTTTTCAAAAACTCTCTTTACTTTCTGTGGTAAAAAATTCTCCCAAAGGTATGTAAGAAAAGTCCCTTTACCTAGTGAATTATGAAATATCTGTAGGATTTGTGCATTTTTGGGCTAAATTATTTTCTTAATGATTAAAACAAACGTGTCATGAGTTGGGAAAATCATTTTAGAATCTGTGATAGATTCTAAGAAGGCATAATTATAACTTGTATTCAATAGTTTCAGAGTAGGAAGGAAAAGAAAATTACTTTTTTTTTAGAAATTTTAGAACCGGTATCTCTAACACTTAGAAAGTTTGATAGTGAGGGAAGTGAAAAACAATTTAAAATATATATATATTACAATTTAGGATTACTTCATTATGAGGAATAGGGTAATAATTATTTGTATACGGAGCTTCACATTTTAAATGGGATTGTGTAATATGAAAAAATGAACTGTTATGTTTGCTTTTAAGTTTTTTTGTAGATTAGATGTAAGGGAATTTAATTATTAATGGGATGCATTAATTTTAAAAGTTATTGTGAAATGTTCATGCAAGCTCAACTGGAGGTCGCTCTCACATAACTGTAATGTTTGTATCTACTCAGTATATTGTGTAGGTCAGAGGTGTCAAACTCAACTGTCCCCACTATCCATGGTCCCCTATCACCCACATACCTGATCCAGGACAGGTGGCACCTGCCCAGGCCGGTCTGGGCTGCTGGCCTGAGCAGGTGCCGCAGGTAGCACAGCCCAGGAACTGATTCCAGCGAACACCATGTGGTACAGCCAAGGACCCAGCCCCAGAGAGTGCCGCAGGCAACACATGTCCTGAGCACTATGCACAGGGATGCTCTGGAGAAACAAAAGAGGCAGCACCAGGGATTAGATGATAAAGCTCCATGGGCTGCAACTGGCCGGCAGGCTACATGTTTGACACCCCTGGTGTAGATTATGCATTGACCTAAGAATATCATTGCCATCCTGGACTACCTTAGTGAAGGAGATTGAAACTGAAAAATGAGATGATCTGACTTTACATCTGATTTTAGACTTTTGCTCATCAACGTAAGTATTTAAGAATCAGCATGTAAGCTAGCGACTAGAAGGAGATAGGAGGGGAGTTGACAGTCTCCTCACTTCAAGCAGTATCTTATAAGACCGACAAATGTTTGACAGCTAGTTAAAACCCAAAAATGTGAATATCTTTCTTAATTAGCCAGATGTTCTTATGCTACACCATATGATAATTAATTATGTTAGAGTGGTAAAAGCTGTAACAGTCTTAGCTGAGATTGCTGTAAACGTCTCCTTTATTATCCTTTCTTGTCAGTAACTTGTAGATTTCCAAAACTGGTTTGATTTTGGTTTGATTTTTTCCCAATCCCAGTCTTAGACCCCAGTTTACCAGACACATAGGCACGTGTCTAAATTCACTCAGTGGCTAGTACCAGAATTCATATGGTGAAAGTTATATGTAAATTTATTTGTCTTCAGCATTGAGATCTGTTTTGTCATAAAGATGTTTCTCTGTGCTTATTGTGAAGTTTAATAAAGATACTTTAGCTGATAAAAAGTGCTGCTGAGTATTCTTGTTGATATGATGGGAAACATATTTGATGAATTATAATAGATGTGAGTTGTAACACTTTTATTTCAGCATTTGAGGTGAAGAGAAACTGAGATTTCTTTATGTTCTTCTTTTTAATGTTTTCATAATCACATATTAACTAATGCTTTTTAAGTTCATTTTTTGTGAGCAAGATAAATAAGCACTTTAGAAATTGGGTAGCCTCTGTACTCCCCATTTTCAGTTTTATATCTTCAGCTCATTTGAGTGGAATACTGTTGGCCATCTGTTTAGATACTACTCTTGGAATGCTATTCACTACTGCCTCCAGCTTGGGCATAGATCCTCACAATATTATTTTGCTGTTATCTAATGCATAGTTGGTAGCAAAGACAGACATGTCATATGGAACTTTGTCAGAGTTTTTCTGGCTAAAAAAAAATTCTACACACAGTATCCATTCCAGTTATTCCCTTAATACAGGAGAATCAGAGGTCCTTCTAAATTGAATACTATTTTTGCATGATGAGATATTGAAAACCAATAAATTCCAACTACAATAACCTTACTACCAAAAAAAAGAGCGAAAAGAAGCTTTATAGATCATATGGGACCTAAGCATTCAAGTAAGAAAAATGTTCCCAATAGTTTATCAGTGCTTTATCCTAAGAATCCCATTTCCCCCTTTGTGATCCAAAAAAACCTAGTGACTTTTCTTATCTCTACCACTTACTTTCAACATTCTTTAAAGTTATGAAATCTGGTCAGAAGTGGGAGCAAAACAGCTCAGTAAAGACTTATTCTTGTGGCATTTCTGCTTCATCAGTTGGCAGAACATTCTAGAAATGATAAAAGATGACCATTTTTGTGAAAGTGACATTGACATTTTGTAGATCAAAGATACCCAGATAAACCTCCAAATATGGGGCTACTCCCCAGTGAACTTCCAGACCTGAGTTCATTTAATGTTTCTGATACTATTAAGATAGCAGGAGTGGGAAGAAAGGCACACTTCTTGACTTTGGAATATATCAATAGCCAGATTGCTTATACTGTCTTTTGTGGTTTGAGAGTGGGTAAAACCTCAGTTTCAGAATCAGTATTGATCTGTGTATTAATTCTGTGTAGCATTTTTCATGTCACTTATTCACACCAAATTGCTGTACATGGATTTCTCACATCAAACTCCGTCATTTATTAATACTCACAGATGAAGTCTGTGTGTGGTTGGGGCTGTATGGATCAGTTTTTTTATGGCAGTTCTTGGTTTTGATTTACATAACTGTCTCTCTAAATTGTGTCAAAACTACCTAGAACACAAGTGCATGGCATTCTTAGAGAAGTTATGAACATCGTACCACTTTTATTTATATTGCTACACAAGTATTTAAAAGCACACAAGAGGAGGCACGTGCATATTAAAACAATGAAGACCCAAGTTATGGTGGCATTGGACTTATAAGAATCACTAGCTCTGAATTTTTTTCTCCCTCTTTATTTTTCTGACTCTGATGTGTCATCCTAAGATTTTTCCATAAAACTTTAAGTTTAGTATTTTTAACTGGTCTTTTTTAATGGTTCTAATCTGTGATTGGATGCTGCCACCATTCCAACATTGGAGAGGATTTTTTTTAGTTTTCTTTTCATCTATCTGTGTTGACTTGTAAAACAAGAGAATAGAATAATAAAATGCACTGATGTGGGTAATCATGTTACAAACTGTGTGACTGTGAACAAGCTTGTTTTTTCAACCAAAACAGATATATTGATTACTCAAGTCAGTCATGGCATTTAACAGTGAAAAGAAGAAGAGTGGAATAATGTGAGGATCAGGTATTATAGAATCCATTTCAGGAACATTCTTTTTATCCTAGTCCCACTGCTTTGACACTATACTTATCCTAACTTGTTCAGCAATAGTTAACTTTTTGTTTTCTCCCTACAGATAGTCCAATTTAATCCTCTAAATACAAAACCGCATGCTTATATAGCAAAGATGGACAAAAGTTGTTTCAAAATAATAGATAAACAAAAGGACAAAGCTATGGAATAAGGGCATCTATCTTAAATAAAGAGGATAAGCTGATAATTGGCCATTTAGTGTAGTATATGAAAATTGTGGCTTTAATTCTAGAAAACAGTTCTGTAGGTGAAAAGAAGTCTAGGAGTCTATACAGAAAGTAGAGGCTTTAGTTAGGGAATTAGGAGAAGGAACCTGTGTGAGAGCAACTTCAGTAGTGTAAGGACTGAATCAAGATTGGTTGGTATTAAGGACTGAATAAAAGAGGCTGTATTGCTTTCAAATACAATGTATTGCCCAAACCCATTGAATGGCATACCTGTATTTCTACATCCCCTTTGGTTGAAGTTACATATTACACTTAGATCATAATAAATTTGTGTAATGTTTAAGTGGTGTTTAAGTTGGAATGTGTTATGAACATTTGCACATTGAGGGTTAATATATATTTTTTTTTTCTGCACAGCTCTAACTTGCCACTAGAGGGCAAGCAGGGAGGAACATAGCTAGGACCCAGGACATGTGGGCTCTATTCCTGCTCTGGGTTGGGGGAAATGGAACTGAGAGCGTTGTATCGGAGGACTTGAAATGCTGGTTTTCTCTCCATGGAGCAGATGAAGTTACCCTAACATGAATTAGGTACCATGGCTCAGAGTTTACCCTCATCTTCAACAGCATAACGTTGAAACTTTGAGAAGGCAGTTACCATGAATTAATGAACATTAATGTGCAGACACTCATGTTTTAAGTGCCCTTAGTATGTCTAAGTGTAACATACAGTTTCAACCTTAGTTTTCTCGAAGTGCCTCATACACATACCCTTGTCTGTTACCAAAATATCTCCCCAACCAGTGATGACATACATAATGGTTAATGGGACTGAAATAATTATTTGAATGCACTTCTAAAGACCATGTAATGGGAACATCTGTTTTCAATAAGACTTTTCATCTGCCCAAATCTGATATTGCATGTAATGACTTCCACTTCCTCTTCGTTTTCAGGCTATGATTCAGAACCTGAACTTGTCAAGAGAGAGCAAAGAACACGTGGTTCATGTCTTTCCTACAAATAAATGTGTAACCAGATACACAACTCCATACTGTGTTGAAGAACCATACAATGACATTTTTAAGATAAGGCAGCAGTATTAATTTAAAATTCCTGCATAACTCTTAATCCCACTTAACTAAGCATCTGTCACTAACCATAGGAAGAGGCCAATATAACTGAAAATTAACTTTAATTATCCAACTGTTTTTGCCAGGAGTTCAAAAAATAAGCTGGGAGGGGCTAATTGGGGAGGGAGTGAAGCAGCTTCACCCCAGAATTAAGGAGATGCAAAGCAGGTGGATAAACAGGCTCACAGTGTTCACCTGCAGTTCCTCATCCTGTTTTGATTTTGCTAGAAGTAGAAGAGTATAAAAGAAGATTTTGCTGATCCGTTGATACAGCTGACTCAGTAAGTTACCAAGGTATAAATTGTGGTTGGAGTTGAGAATGAGTAGGGGAGAGAGAGTAATAGAATCTAGAAGAGAGGCCCTGAGGGAAAGAATCTGAAAAGGAGCCAACTCTGATAGAAACCTCAGGGTGAGTGAGGTTGCTGTTGCCCATTGTACCAGACAAGTCTGAGGGAAAGGACTAGGCTGGGTTTCCTGGAATATTATTTAGGAAAAAATAATTTGAGCTAACTTCATATTGACTTTAGGAATATGTAGATTAGTCTGGAGTGTAGTGGAGAAGAAACTCATTACAGTTTATACGTGACACCTTGTGAATGTGAGATGGCACAATGCGGTTGTCCTCCAAATCTTCTTCTCATCAGTGCTGCAGGAACATGAAACACAATAATTAGCTTCCCCCAACTTTATCTCAAACAAACTGGCTACGTAGCTAGTGAGGAAAGGAAAGATATATTGCTTCATAAACTCTTACCTTTGGTTCTTTTTTTTTCCATGTCACTTCCTGGGTTGGGGGCTCAATGATTCATGCTGTATACTCACAATAGTGTCAAGCAAATATTTTAGTTAAAACATTAAATTTTATGAAAGTTACTGCAAAATGTCCCAATATCTCGTAGGAAACCACTATGCCCATCTGGGGAAATAGAGGTAGGCAATATATTACTATGATAAATGTGCAATTACCATGTGCCACTCCTATATATATTTCTAGTTTTCTCCTTCCATGCTTATTTTATTTAGGTTTAATTCATTTTTGTTGCTTACTATTTTAACTTGTATCCCATTACCTATTTTTCCTGTTTTACTTTCATGGTAAAGTTTCTGTTTGCAAATAATCAGAAAGTGATTGGTATAGAGAAGAAAGGAAAGGTGGTTTTGTAGGTAAGGCACAGAGTTGTAACTGAAAAATGTGAGTTTTGGTTCCTGGTTCTACTGCAGACTTCTGTAGTACCTTTATGAAGTCATCCAACTTGTCTGTGCCTCAGTTTCTCATTGCAGGTTTGGCAAAGATAAAATAATTCGTTCCATCTCTGTTGGTGTTACTCATGTTGAATATCAAGGCTGGTCCCATTATCATTAATATAACTACTCAGGGCACATCTGCACATGCCCTGACTTCCCTTTAGGAAATAGTAAATGACGGTGTAGTAACAGCCCTTACTGTGCTGTCCCAGTGTTGCACAGTTATTGTTAGCAGCTCTGTTACTGTAGCAGTGCACTGCAGTGAGGGAGCTTGTCACTATGGTGATGTAGTGGTGGCATCATGTTTTGTGCCCACCGATGCTATGTCATCATAGTGTGTCACTACTGCAACATAATGTCTCATGTAGACGCACCATACAGTATAAGAGGCAGGATCAGGTCCATTTTTTTAAGCTCTCAGCTGATATAGTGATGAAGATTGAGCAAACAGATTGATAAAAGAGTGAAGGTACTTTGCAAATAACACTTCTGGCATAAGCAGGTGCAGTTCCATTTACCTGAATGGATTTGCATATGATTATAGCAACAGTGAATTTGCTATATTTTCTTCCATATTTCTGCAGCATCTGCACGCGAAGGTCAGAGTCTGCATCACACAAATTGGGTGGGAACATTGGGGAACACAAGTGGTTTTCAACCTTTTTAAACTCAAGACATATCTCAGAAAATGCCATTGCTTTCACTCATTTGTTTTTTTGACTATGGAAAAATAATAGAGCAATTTTTCTGTTTCAAAAAACTCAAAGAACACAACAGGTCTGGATGTTTCTGACACTGTGGGTTTCTATTTGAAATCTCTGGGTTTATCTTGTGATTGTGAATGGTATGTTGTGTGTTTACATATCTAAGAATACTAATGGTGCACAATGTCCTTAAAACAATCTTGAGGCACCCCAGAGTGCTGTGGCAATCCGATTGATTTTCACTGGGGAACATCTTTGATTTACTGGCATAATTATGAGTGCTTTTCTATGGCTCTCATCTGAAGCCTATTGAAATCAATGGGAGTTTTTCTACAAAGTCATGGAGTTTTGGATCAGACCTTTTGCTTCTATAAGCTGTCACAAACCTCACCATTGGCTTGGGGTTCATGGGGTGTCATGCAGATATCTCTGTTATTTATTTCACTGATATGGTATGTGTGGTCTTGTTGGAAAGCCAATGCTATACTCTAATGTCACTGCTATCACTGCATAGGTTATCTTATGCTTTCTGCATATATCTTTATGGATCTGGAAATCATTTAGTAAATGAAAGGGCAGTATCTCTTGCTATTGTAACACTAGGACGGAGAAATTTCCACTCTGACATAGGCAGGAGGTGACATTATTGCGCTGGACATCCAAGGCACTCTCTGCCTATAGTGGGGGAAGCAGCTCCTATAGCTTCTGAGATAAATGGCCCATCAGCCAAAAGAATGCCAGGTGTCCCAGGGAGACTCATGAGGAAGTGGAACGATGGTAATGGGGAGGAGGGTGGTTTGGAGGGCATCTTCAGATACCATGATTTGGAGGTTCAACACCTCCAGTAGCCAGAACTGGCAGAATCAGCAGGAAGTCTGATTTCTGTTAATCCTGGCAGTTTTCTCAGGAGGACTAGGGTGTAGTCAAATGAGAGGGTGAGGAACTTTTGTTGTTTTAGTGATTGGCTTTGGTAAATGCAATATCAGGATGGATGATACTCCAGGCTATCCCTGTCTATGGAAAGGGGGTCCAACAATTCCTTCCACAAGCCAAAGTGGAGACCACATAGAGCTGGCAGAGATTCCCCTGCCACTGTATCTCTGAGGCCCAGTAAAAGGTTGGCAGAGCTGAGGCTTGCAGGGTGTAGGAAGTTATCCCAAGGCAAACATTGATTTGTTTTTTGGGATAAGTACTGGGACAGCAGGGAGAAACTTGGGTTTCTAGGAGCACCCAGAAGACAGGTTTGTGACACAGGGGATGTGTCTATACAAGACACTATGTCACCGTAGCGATGAGCTACAGTGACACTAGCTTCAGTGGACACTATGGTACTGTCCAGTAGCTCTTTGCTGCTGCATAGTAGGGTCGAAAGCAATCCATGCACTGCCGGGATTGTGCAGTACCTGTGGGTACTGTGCAGTTATTTGATAATTGCTAAAGCAAGTACTAAATGACTGAGCAGTACCAATTGCATATTCATTTGGCTAGCTAAAGCAAGTAATAAATGACTGCACAGTACCATCTGCACATTCAGGAACATGTATAGACATGTATAGAAATGGATAGGCAGATGCTACTTTGAGAAGAGTTCTCTGAGAAAGTGAGGTAAAATCCCATTGTGGCCTGATGGCTATGCTTTCCTTTATTTTTGTTCTGCATTGTTCTGGTAGAAGGAGCTGCATCTCTTAAATGTTTCTTGCTGGAGTAAAAAGATCATTTAGAGAGCATTCAGATACAAAATATATCTTAAAAAGCATTGGGTACTACTTTCCCACACACCTATTATATAGGCATATCATGACAATTCACAAAGGCAACAACACTTAAACAATATACAAGGCTGTTTATAAATGGGGCGTCTTCTAGCAAGTTTATTGCGGAAATGACAAAAACAAATCATGGAAACCAGTTGGAAGGAAAAGATACTAGTAACTCTGTAGTAACTGTCTTGGAGGAAAGAGGTAGGAGGGCAGCATAGACATGTTGAAAAGAAAATAAAAAAATTAAATGGCAAGTCATAAAAACATTGTTTTAGAGCTTCCTGATGTTGCTTTATGTTGCTACAAGTAATGCTGCTGAAATGTTTGTTGCAATTCATTTCAATAGTTGTTGGCACTCTATATGTGCTTTCATGGAAGGCGTTTACTTGGGGTACTGCCAAAACTTTAAAAAAGATACGTCGTCTCATGGACCATGTGGCTAAAATCTCCATTATAATGTGTGGAACTAATGCAAGTTCTGAAGCAAGTGTCTTGAGCACTATGAAAGCACTAATGTATTATTTCTATCATGTTATATAAAGCTATACCTTTGCCATTTTATTTGAGTTTTGGCACACTGCTCCTTTTAGTTTGAAGCATAAGGGAGAAAAAGTTGGTGTTCAGTACAACAGATACAACAGGAAACATGCAGCATTAATCATAGGCCATCCCACTGTTATACACATGTATTTTGTCATGAGTTACTATTTCTAGCTTATGTATGGAAACCCTGACTTTAGGAAGACATGAGCCAGTGCAACGTATCTAGCAAAACTATTGAATCACTTTGAGTTACCCTAGAATATATGTGCTAACCTACCTTGAACTGTGATCTGATTGTATTAATTTATCTGCGTTGACTTACTATTTTAGTTGTTTTGTTCCCAAAATAATGCTTGTGTGATGCCCGTCATGCAGGAATGGGGAATCATTGGGTGAGGTGAAGCTTTGCAATCAGTAGAGGCCTTAGAGACTGAGCCTGCAATATCACCATCTGGCTTAAACTCAAAAGACAAGGCCTCAATAATAACTGCTTGCATCTTGAAAAAGTATCATAACCAATCTGCTTTGTGTATTAGAAGACCCAGGGAAGAGTAGTTATGGTGCAGAATAAATGAGCTTGTTAATGACTGTGCTGGATAATGTTAAACCTTAGTAGCAAAATTTTATGGGTGTTTTTTATGCCTTCAGCAGCATTTATTTATCTCTTGTGAGCCCTCTCTCACACAGTTCTATTTACTTTACCCATATTCTGTGACAAAGACTGTAAGAAAAAATGTCCAGTCAACTGAGGTGTGCCTATATAACTGTTTAAAACACATTTTTGTAAGATGGCTTCTTTGAAAGAAAAGCACAAAGATAGGACTAAAAAACCAACTCTGCCTCTGCTGATCCTAGGAGCACAAGATTTATGCTAGTAAATATAGTATAAGTGGATGTAATTGTCCATTAAAAAGGTAAAGTAATTTTAAATGAATCTGATGTGGATCTCCCATGTTAAAAGCTTGAAGAAAATGGTGTCAGTTCCAAAAAGCAGTGGCCTCTGCAGTAGGCTGAGAGGGGGCAACAGAGGGATTTTGGGCGAACTCTTTGGGGCCCTGTTTAGTAATGTTTGCTGGACATTTGTGGCTGGTGAAGAAACAGGAGTACTTAGAAATGGGAAAGAAAGGCACAGTTCCACTGTAGAAATGATGAGGAAGTAAAATGTATTCCCTGTAGTGGCTCACTGTGACTTGACATTGTGTTGGGATGAGGGGTCCTGTGCTTAATGGACACTGCCATGTATCTTATTCAGGTGGGCTGCAGTAACCTATCCTTGTGGTAAATTCCTGTCAGCATGTTTTCCCAATGTGAACCATGTGGTCTATAGTCATGGTCAGTATTGGCTGCATTTAATCAGTTTTATGCTGGTTTCCATTACTGAGCACATGCTCCTTTTGGCAGAAGCTTAATGATAATCAGTGTTTTTAATGAGGATTCCTTGTATGCAATTGTAAGATGAGGGTTTTTTTCTCCCCGTGCAGATTGGAGGAAAAAAAGCTATTGTATTTGAGTAAATATTCTATTTCTGACTTGAACTGGGGATTTGTGTGATCTAATTTTTAATCTCAAAGTTTTCTACTGCTTTCTTAGGGAATTGATTCTCAGTTCTTATACCAAACAGGTACCCAGCATTACTGTGTCTTATTAGGCAGCTTTTCTGTCCAATTCTAGGTTTTGAATTTTTAATACAGGTCAAGACTTCAGGATGATAAGGTTTCAACCCATTTGCACTGTATTTTCAGAATATATTAAAAAACCTATTTACCAGTCTTATAATTAGAATAGGCATATGTCCTGTGTGTCTCTAAATGTCACTTCAAGAACAAGGTTTTGACATCAGTATTTGCATGTAGCAAACAATTTTCTTTAATCAAAGAAAACTTATTTTAGTTGTAACCCCTTGGTTTTATGTCTGACAGCCCATTCTAAACACGAAGCCAGAATGCTTAATCGTGAGAGATTTAAGGATACAAACCAACTTAACTTTTAACCTGATTTTCTCTCATGAATGTGCAAAAAAACCCATTCTTTTTATACTTACATTTTTCACACCCAAAGCTGTATCATCCTTCTGACCTACAAAAATACTGGAGTCCCTTCTCATGAAAGCCTCCTTATCTATATGAGAGGTGCTGCATTGTTAAGATCATGTCTGTTAGGAGTTGAGGTTGACCTGCTTGCACCTTTGCTGCCCCTTGAAAGCAGTAGAAAACACACTCACGCTTATGGTTCAGTAAAGTTTTCCTGTAGTCCTTCCTACCTATAAAAAAGCCTTCTGAAAACAGCTATGAGGAGAGCTGGAAGTGTGCACTGGCAAGAATGCGTGAAGGTCAGGTAACTGAGAACCAGGAACCAGTGCATACAGGCAGATAGTACACAACTCTGAATTCTCTGTTTATTTTATGGGGCTTAACCATCAATTATCATTAAAATAATGTGCTCTATGCCATACAAAATTTGCAAAATTTTAGGCCATGTAACCATAAGTGTTGTTACTAGCTCCTCCATTAATGTGTGTATGTTTTGGATCTAATGCCTGGAATAGAACTGGGAAGTTAAGTGCCCTGGGAAGTTGTGGCAGACAAGGTTCTTTGGGTAAATCTGATATCTTTTATTAGACCAACTAAATAGTTGGGGAACAATTAATAAGCTTAATAATTGTTCTCCAACTATTTAGTTGGTCTAATAAAAGATACCAGATTCACCCAGAGAACCTTGTCTGCCTATATCCTTAGACCAGCACGGCTACAACCTACACCCCTGGGCAGCTGTGGTAGCAGCAACAGCACATCTTTCTTTGCCCCATCTAAATCAGCAGCCAAGCCAGTATCCAACTTGCCCATCCCAGGTGCGCTACCGCTAATTCAGTAAGTACTCAAAACGAAGCATGTATATAAGTTATTAGATCAATATGACAATTCACAGAGTTTAAGCATTTGTGAAAATGGACCATGAATTAGTACATTTTAGGATGCCATGTTCGTAATAAATAATATCTAACAGAAATAGAAAGAATAGAATATAGGGATAGTTCCTTACTATACGGCAATATTTCTCTATTCTTTATTCACATGGTACTTGTACCCATTAGTTTTATAATATTTATTGTTATAATGTTCACTGTAGTATTCATTATATATTCTTTGAATAGGACATCAGTATCTTCAGAAGTAATTATTATGTTTTGTAGTTTGAAAACAATCTGTTAATTTCTAGGAGGTGCTTTTTTTTTGGCTCTAAGGCACTCTTCATCAGATTTTTGGCTTTGGAAGAGATATTAATTGCTACTGTTTTGGTGTATTTTGAATTAGACTGTCTGTGTCTATTACAAATGTACTCACTGGTAAGGAACAAAATAGAGGATTCTGTTCAGGTAAAAACAGTCTTTGTATAATTATCTAGTTAATTGTATTTGTCAATAGAGTGCACTGGACACCCTGAAAAGTGTCTCACAGAATATCATATTCAAGTCTTTACAGAATGCTCCTGCAACAAAGTTAAAACATTTGTTTTACTTAGCTTTAGCAGCAATGAGCAGTGAAGCAAATCTGCTTTGAGTTCTGGAGAAGGTTTTTTCCTAAGTCAACTTGAGTTTGGGGTCAAGGCAAAAGCAACAACTGAATGCATTAATGTGGTATCCATCCTTCCTTCCTTCCTTCCATATTATTTAAGGCATTATTATCCTTATAATGGCAGGAAGTGATTTTTATTTTTTAGAACTGAGTTCACTTTGTTACTTAAAATTGCCAATTGCTCAAATGAAAAGCGAGACCTTAAAAAGGGGGATAAGGCAAAATGCCATGTTTATTGATTACGTGAAACAGATACATAAGCTTGGAGAAACCAGTCATACAGACATACACAAGCATACATACAAACAGATGTAGACAGACACACAGACAAAGCCACTCTGGTAAAATGTTATAGTTACTCAGTATTAGCACTGGATGGCCGAGTCCAGGCTCGGAGGATATGAGTGGGGGTGTAACAGGGAACCCTAGCCCTGTTACCAGAAGACAGGTCAGCCCCTTTAAGATCAGGACTTTCTGGGCACAGCATGCTGTTAAGGTGGGGGTTAAAAGTTGAGTCAGGCCAGCTGGTCAGGTGAATGGAAGGAGGCA
This sequence comes from Crocodylus siamensis, assembly GCF_052110815.1. Classification (NCBI taxonomy): domain Eukaryota; kingdom Metazoa; phylum Chordata; order Crocodylia; family Crocodylidae; genus Crocodylus; species Crocodylus siamensis. The sequence continues at coordinate 148,034,551 of NC_143396.1, forward strand.
GGCCAGGACTATAAAATCCCTGGGCTGGGCAGCAGTTGGGGCCAGCAGTCAAGAGAAGGAGTGCATGTGAGAGCTCCACAGAGAGGTGGTGTGAGCAGTCCAAAGGCTGAAGGAGGGGAACTACTGAGGAACCCAGAGAAGCAGCTGCATCCCCACAGGAAGGGCTGTAGCCCATCTTGGCTTGTCTGAATCTCACTTTTATAGGGATTTCAAGTCTTTGTTCAGCATTGGGGTTTTTCCATGCTCAGTTTTTAATTAGAGGCTGTTTCTTCTGGTTATCTTAACTTGAGGTCCAGATTCCAGTGCATCTCTGATTAGGGCATTCCGGTAAAGTTGGTTATCTAAAAGTTGGTATTTCAGTCTTGATCTTTGCCTTGAAGCATTGCAGTTGGTATGTCTGCCTGGAAGTATTGTGTAGTTCAAATGGCAGGATATGCAAAATTTCTTCTTACTATCTTCTTTGCACCTGATTACAGATGAGTTCTTTGGCCATCCATTAATTAGTTTACTATCTGGTAATGTATACATTGGTGCCTTGTTGCTTATACAATCAGTTAAATTTGTTTTCATGCAGATAGTTACCATTCTTTCACCATTCACCCTCTCACACAGACACTCGGGTACACAGGGCATATGAAGTTCATCTACTCATGTCAAGAAGAGAACAAGCACAACATGGAGTTTTAGTTGTTCATACAGTCATAGAGGTTGATCAATTCAATACTATTATCATTTAAACATAATAACTCAAATGGAAAAAATCATACTACAACTTTCTTTACTGTAAGTATATGAGGGCTCAGTGTAATCAAGTACAACATTCATCTGCACACAGAAACACAACACTTTGCTTTTGTGTTCCAGAATGCTTGCAGTCATTTCAGCAGCAAAGGTGGAGGGTTCCTTTTCCTTCTCCTCCCCACCCCTTTTTTTACCTTGGTTCTAGGTCAGCGAAAAGACTGAGACTGGGAGTTCTTCCATCATTGTAATAAATATTGAACGGTAGTAGTAAAGGCTTTGTTTTCTTTTCCAATTGCATTATCTCTTCCCTTAGGACACTTATCAATGTACTGTGCATATGTGTATGCTAAGGTATTGTATATTTACTACTGGCTCCACAAACTGTCCCTTGCTGCTTCTTCTATCCTTTCTCTGAAATGTTTTTTTTTCAGACAGACTTCAAAGAGAAAATTGACAAATACCATGTGTCGTCCCTTATCCCTTAACTCACTTTCCTTTTTTTGTTCACTGCTAAAACTCTCTTTTCCTTCTCCCTTGTCACAAAAGTTTCTTGTCTGGATGTCTTTTATACCCTTCTACTTCAGCAAGTAACACCATTCCATCCTGTCTCCTGAGTTCTTTAATGCACAGCTTTAGCTCCTCTCTCTCCTCTGCTATTTTTATTTCATAATGCAAGCATGGCTTAATTTCTTCCTTCCTAAAAGAAGCAAGCCATGACCTCATTTGATTCTTCAACTACCAAACTTCTCCCTTGTCCCTTTTATCTTTCACAGCGATCACACTCTCAACCAGTAGAATAACTAAGGTGGGATGGGCAGGGCAGCAGCCCTGGATGCTACCTTTGTGGATGAGAGAAACTAAAAAGCAATTATTGCAGGAGTGGTGGCTGATACTGCAACAATCAGTACAGTTGGTGATGGTTCTGGGTACCATGCAGCTGCCCCAAGTGTGGAGCTGCACTGGTAGACCTCTGCTGTGTACCTTTCCTAGATGACATTCCTTTCTACCAATCCCACCCTAGGCTCCTTCGAGTCTTCCACACACTCCTTGCATTCCACTTAAATAACTATTGGGAAACTCCTTAAGCAAAGTACAGAACCAGTACCTTCTTATCATACTCCTTAATTTGTCAGATACCTTTTGACTGTGGTCCTCTTGGAATCTTGTCCTTAAGATGCTTCAGTTTCCTTTTTGGCTCCTGCTTTTGTCTCTCTGATTGTTTCTCCAAAATGTCTTTCAAAGGATCCTCTTCATTCTCAATCCAGTTTTCTATTAGGAGTCCATAGGGCTCTGTGTGATCTCTTCTCTTCTCTTCTCTCCTCAATATCTTCCCTCTACAGAATCTCACTGTAGCAGTTTCAAGCCCCAGTGATGGCTATAACACTCCATGGTGGCCACACAACTCCTGCCTTACTCCAACTCTGTAGGTACTCCCCTTTTCTCTCACCTGTCATAACTTGGCATAGTTAATTAATTTGTAAAAAGAGGAGCTGCCATAGGGCCCCAGAGTGAGCCCTTGTCTGTTTCTCAGCCAGCAGGTTCAACCGGTACCACACAGGTCCCAGTCCTGCCCTCAAGCACTAGTCTGGCCTATCCATGCCCCAAGGTACCCATTGCCATAAGAGCTCTTGTGGCGGCCTTCCACCCCTATACCCTACAGCCATGCTCGTGTTATTAGTTACCACTTCAGGCCTCCTCAGGCCTCCATGCTTGTTGGGGCTTCTGCCTTCCTGGCTTCAGCCATTTTTATCTGGCTAGGCTCCTCTCAGCTTAGGTCTACTGTACCAGACCTGGTTTCTGGGCTCCAGCCTCTGTTTTACCTCTCTTGGGCTGCGGGACCCCAGCCCCACAGATTTTACTCTTCTCCACTTTCTGTCTGCCAGATCTTGAGCAACAGCTGCTGGTAGAGCTTCAAAACCACCTTGGGCACCAGTGTACATGCGGTATGCCTCTATGACACCCAACTGTGTCTCCACTCCTCATCACCACTTATAGCCATAGCTGGTCTGCCAGTGCAAACTAGAACATGAACACAAGTCCAGTATCTATATAACAAAACTGTCCCCATACTGGGTCATATTTCCCTGCAAGCTTTACATTTCTTACTTGTCATTCCCAGGGAAGCTCAGAGCTCTTCTCCCTACTGCCTGCAGGGTCAAACTGCCCCCCTGGCTCAGGCCCTGGGCTTATATGCCTCCTAAACCCTGCCCCTTCTGGTCAGGAGACTCCCCAAGCACCCACAGGGGTTTCCAATTACGGCCTGGTGGTTAGCTTCCAGGGGAGCTTACAACTGCTGCTCCTGCTGCCTTAGCAGTTCTACCCTCTGGTTTTACTGTTGGGTACCTAACTGAGAAATAGATGCTCACAGTCCCTGATTCTCCCTTTCAGCCATCATAAGCAGTCTTCCCCCCTCCACTTGGGGCCTCCCAGCAGCTACTTCTCCCTTCAAGTAACAGGAGCCCTCTGGTTCCCTGTTGCACTCGCCTTCAAACACAAACTCACCAACAGTTTCTATGTCAGCAACTCACAGACCTATTCCCTGGTGCAAACTTGGTTCCTTCCAACTAACTTTAAAGCTTGACCTTCAGAATATTCCTGCAAAGATCATTTTCCAAAAATATCCCATCAAGCTTAAGTTACTTATTTTTCAAGGTCCTTCATGCCCCCCTCCATATTCTACCTACTGGGTTTCTTTCATCACTGAGATGACACCTCACACTTCTGATCAGCTTATAACTAGAGAGTCCAGCATCTGTGAGTTCAATTTTTAAACAAACGTCTTTCTTCTTTTTCTTCATGCATAACGTATGTTCCCTGAAAATATCTGCGAAGCTGATTTTACTGTCCTCCTCTGCATAATAAGCTTGCTTTCTGTTATGTTCTGGACAACCTGAGAACAATTCTTTATTGTGTCGACCAACTAGAGGCTATGATTTTCTTGGCCTGCTGCTCACAAAAAAGGAAGAATTGATAGGGAATGTAGAAGTTGATAGCAACCTGGATAGCAGTGACCACAAGATGACTGAGTTCAGGATCCTAGGAAATGAAGGAAGAAAGGAGAGCATCCTGGACTTCAGAAAAGCAGACTTCAACTCAGTTACGGAACTAATGGGCAGCATCCCGTGGGAAGCCAGTCTGAGGGGAAAGGGAGTCCAGGAGAGCTGGTTGTATTTTAAAGAATCCTTACTGTCACCTCAGGAACAAACTGTCCCAATGTGCATTATGTGTATTATTTTACTACTTCCTTTTACTTCCCTTTCTACAATTCGCCCCTCCCCCATTTATAGGAACTGTTCTTTTTTCTATATATTTATAGAATACTTAGCAAAGTGTGTCTTGGTCCATGACTAGGGCTCCTGTGCACTGCAGTGGTGGTGGTACTAAGAATACTGAAATATATCTGAAGTCAAGTTAAGCAGGGTGGCCTTAGAAATTACTGGTTCAGCTAGTCATAAGCCTGTGTAGTCAATGTCAGATACAGATCTACAGCTGATCAAGTAGGTTGTTGCCTACAAAAGCTCATGTCTGTGAACCAGTTGGTCTCTACATGCTACCTTTTGCTCAACTTGAAACTAACACAGCTGAATGCCTCTGTGTTGTTTGAGCCTGCAAAAAATAATTGCAGTTATGTAATTAGACTGTTAAGTCTGTAGAAGGGCTCCCATTGATTTCAGAGGGCTGTGGATTGTTCCTTGGGACCTTTTGTTTACCAAGGGTAAAAACAGACGTCTTGTGTGACCTGGGACTGATTGTCCCAGGGTTTCTCCTGTATCAAAACAAGAGCAACAGTTATGACACCCTTCCAAGCTATATTGTTGCTTCTTGGACACCAGGTGGTAAGCAAGAGACTACAACTTGCCTGGTTTGTCCCTGGAATGAAGCAAAATAATTATACAGATGTATGGCAGAGTGTTCTGGGGAAAATGTTACTACATTTTATCCAGCATACTTCAGAAAGCCTTGAAGCAGGACAGTAGATGTGTATGTCTAGTATCCAAGAACAAAAAGCTGTCTCCTGGGACAAATCTGTTGTCTCTTTACAGCCTACAAAAGAGATAAGCCTATTCCCACTGGAATTAACTACCTGGAGAAGATGGGGCTGGTTGTAATTTTCACACAAATTAGCAAGTTACTTAAAATGCCTTTAACTTTGTCTACTAAAGTGTGTCAAAACTACAGATTGCCTTCACTAGAATCTTTTGTCAGGTTTGTTCACTCGAGTCAAGAACATACCTATTTTCCCTGAGAGAAGACACAGCTTTAAAGGATAGCCTTTATTCTCTGTGGGAAAGAAAGGAAACTTTGAAAGCAACCTGAACTTGCTCAGTTTTACATGTTTGACTGCCTGACCATCCAGCCTTAAGGTTCTCAAATAAAGGGTTACTTTAATGGCATTTTTGTGTTTTAAAAAAAAAAAAGATTCCTTTTTTTCCTATTTATTTTGTGTATTACTGCTATCTTCTGAGCCACAAACCAAGGTAAAGGTCTCATTGACAGAGTAATATATGTGCTATTTTTTACACATTGAAGGGCAGTCTCTGCCATGAAAAGCTTATGATTAAAAAAAATCATAGTGGGTAGGAAAACAGAGATTCAGAGTGGGAAATGACATGTGACTTGCTTAAACTCATAGAGCAGGTCTACATTAATAGAGTCAGGATTAAACCTCAGGTCTCCTGACGCTCATTCCTGTACCTCATCATTAGACCACATTTGTCCCAGATTCCACTGGACTACACTGGCATTCATTCACTTGAAAACAAGTTAAAAATGGTTTAAAACCAAACACCTGACATCTCCCTTATCGTATTACACATTTCTAATCTTTTGGATGTTGTTTACGTTAATTTCAAATTGCAGTATAGGTACTCATGTTATGGTTACCATCTGGCATTAAATGAACTATAAAAAATATTTAAATGCATAGTGTAAAATATGTTGCAGCTGTGGGATTTTAATGTGTTTCATGCCAAGAAAAAAATATTATTGTGGTCCTGGTCTTACAAACAGCCCATGATACGTACTGGAGCCTATCCATGTATAATCACTTGTAACATTTGCACTGCTTTCCCCCCATGAAATTAAAATCTCTAGCAGATAAAGTTGAAAAAAAAAAAGCCTGAAATCAGGGCTTCCTGCATGTACTGTGTCTTTTCCCTGGCAATTTGCATTGCTAAATGCAGTAGCATTCAACTTATTTGAATCCCCTCTAATAATAATCTGACTCCTGTTCTCTGACTGTTCAGTGACCCTTGCTTGATCACTCACAGTAGTTCACATGAACACTAGTGGAACAATTCGTAAGTTCTTTTAGTACTTTGCTGGTGTGGTAATCAAGATTTTCTTGTGAATACTTGAACACACAAATGCATTCATCTTTCTCTTAAATAGAAATCCCCAGAAACCTTCAGTACTTTTAATGGGGATCAAATGGCACAAAATTTCCTTTCATTGATGTAGGTGCTCTGTTTTTTCTTAAGGACTGTTTTGTTTTTATTGATATTGTGCTTTGATGATCTGCCGAAACTTCTTTCTCGGTCAAATAGTCCTTTTCATTCAAGGTGAATTAACCTTTGAAGGCATTTCTCCCAAAATGTGAATTACTAAATGAAGGTTGACTTCAGCTAATCCTAGTTCTTTTAGTCATGGCAGTGACTCACCTTTAGTTTGCAAATGGATTTTGCTTTTTGAAGAATTCTGCTATCAGATATAAAATGCTGTTCTCACTCACTGCAGTACATTTAAATCTTCAAATTTTTGATTGCTTTTATGTACAAAGTCTTCAATTTTCAATAGGCTAGCTAAACAAAATGTTCTATTTATCAAATGCTTAATTTTAATATATCTGTATAAATTGGCTAATTTGGTGCTTGTCTTTAAAGATGTCGAAAGAACATGTATAAATCCTAAGCCTTATAGATCATATATATATATATATATATTATATCCTGTAAAACAATAGTTGTCAACCGGGGGTACGCATACCCCTACAGGTACTTAAAAAGGTCACAGGGGTGTGAAGAACTCCATATGTGTGCGTGCAGTTACAGCACAGTATGTAACTCTCCATGTGGCCAGGAGCACAACCCGGCCACATGGAGAGCAGCTGGGTCCATCTGGTAAGTTTGTTGTGGAGGGCAAGGAGTGGGGCTGGGGAAGGGGCTGCCCAGCCAAGCTCGGACACTGGACAGCTCCTGCCACTATATGCATCCTGGGAGGGCATGAGGGGGCACATGCCTCTGGATCTCCCCCCCCACCCAGCATAACCCCGTTTCTGTAGGTACCTGTGGTAAGGAGGGGAGTGGAGCTGGGGTTGGAGCAAGGGCAGGTGCTGCCCAGCTAGGACAGAGCACAGGACAGAATCATAAGTGACTTGTCCAGGGGGGTTGGGGGCAGGGAAGGGGTCTCCTGCTACTGCATGCACCCCAGGAGGGCATGGGGGGCATGTAGCCCTGGACCTGCACATGGGGCATGGCAGGTTGGGGCCAGGGCTGTGCCAGGGTGTTCCCAGCAGGGGCTGATCCAGGCTGTGCTCAGGGAGGGGCTGCAGCCACCCCAAAATTCACCATAGTCCCCCCCCCCAACCCTCTCTCCCAGTGCCACCCGGCCCAACACCTCTGTCAAGAACAGCCCGGCAGGTGCCTCAGAACCCCTCCTGGGGTGTGTGCAGTGGTGGGAGCTGTCCGTTGCCACACCCTCCAGACCAGCCGCTTGTGGCTCTGTCACATGCTCCACCCTGGCTAGGCAGTGCCTGCGCCAGCCCCAGCAAAACTCCCTCCCCTCATCACAAGGGTCTATGGGAGTAGGACTACAGAGGCAGATGCTGCAGCCGCCCCAAAATTCACCATAGCCTCCCCCAAGTCCCTTCCTACTGCCACCACTGCCCGCCCCAAGTGCAGCCTGGCCTAGAGCCAGCACGGGACCCAGCATAGCAATGGCAGCAAGGAACAAACTGGTGCTCAGCATGGGGGAAAAAGTAGTTGCTCCTCTTCCCCATGGCTGGCACCCTGTGTTGCAGTCTCTCAGAGCCCATGCGGGGCTGCCTACTGTATATGCAGAAGTGATTGAATCTGGATGTTTGTGAGGATGTGTGTGTGTGTGGGTATGGGAGCCATGTAGTGCAGAGTGGCCAGCTGGCAGGCAAGTAGGAAAGTGGAGAAAGCAGTGGGTGGGGGAAGTAGGAGGACTACTCCCCACTTGTGGTCTCCGCTTGTACCAGAGGGCTGGAGCCGGGGGCACTGGTAGTGAGCGGGTGTGCAGGAGCCAGGGGGAGTGCAGGTTCTGTGCTGGTGTCCTGGGGCCAGCACCAGTGGGGCCCAAAGCAGGGCAGCAGGAGCATGGGGTCACAGCCCACAGGGGTTCTATGGAGTGAGTGGGAGCATGGGGCCTGCACCAATGTCTTGTGGCTAATGCCGGCGGGGCCCAGAGTGGGGTGGAAGGAGTGCAGGGTGTGGGCTGGTAGGGGTCTCTGAAACTGGGCTGGGCTGCATCAGCTGAGAGAGGAGGGAGCTCACCAGTCACAAACACACAAATCAGGACAAAAATATATTTTTTAATTTAATTAAAATATATTATTATGGGTTTGGGATTTTTAGTATGTAATTTGTATTTTTTCCCCTAAGATGGCAAACTGTCTTCCCCAAAGGAGTACTTCCAGGAGCATGAGGAGGGACTTCTGGTAGCAAAGGTCAGAGATTAGGGGTCGGACTTCTGGTCCCAAGATGGCGATGAGGGGGCGGTACACCTGTTAAGGAGTGGGACTACCTGTGCAGCCCTTGACAGCTTTCCAAAGCTCAGTAAGTGGCCCTCCACCCAAAATAATTTCCAACCCCTGATCTATTTCCTCATAGTGGAGGTACTAAATTTAATGCACATTAGGCAAAGCATGTTAATGCACATGTAGACACAGCCACTTACTCTTTTTCTCAGACTACTTTTTCAGCATATGTGTGCTGCCCAGCTGCTTCTCTGCATAGCAGCAGTTGAAGCCATTTTAAGAAAATGATTTTGCTGGCAGTAATCATGCAGCAAACTCTGTGCGCTAGGGTTGAGGTAGGGAACAGTTCTTTGAGCTGGAGAAATAACAAATATTTGCACAAAGCTCTTTGTTCAGTAATCACCTAGTTCCTTCTTTAAAGTTCATAAATATAGAGCACACCTCCAGAATGAGCAAGGGAGGAAGTTGTATTTGTTTTTTCTCAGAAGCAGTGATAATGGGTTTATACATTTCAAGCTCTGGACCAAATCCATCTGTGTTGTCAAATATTGATTAAAACGTGCAGTAATCAACCGATACCTTAATAAGGTTTTCTTAACATACGGAACAGCATATTCAGATAACCTTTATGTTCGTGTACCAGAAGAAAAGATCAGGGCTTGTGTACCTAGGGGGGCTACTAGATAGAAACCACAGCAGAGGAGGGGGAAGTGGAATATGCAGCTAATCCTATCTAGGTGGACATTTAAATTGCAGACAGCTACTCCCCTTTGACAGCGTAATAAAGAAAATCAGTGGGTGTGTCTACACATGCTGCTACTGTGCATAAATAAACTGTGGAGCTTATTGTTCTGCAGTTTATTGTTCCTTGGCACTTTGTTTGAACATGCACCCAGGAGCAATTAATGCCAGAGCAATAAAATTCTCAGTTTATTCATGTGCAACGTGTTGGGCTGGCAGTTAGCTGCCAGCCTGGGGCTGCTCCCCACCCCTGGTGCAGTGTGCTGTGGAGGGACTGCCTGGGAGCTTCAGTGTAGGGCTAGCCAGCAGACAGCTCCTGCACTGAAGCACCTTCATGCCCAGCCAGCCCGTCCAGCATCTACATGTGCGCTGCTGAGTTTTTTTTACTCCGAGCAGGATAGTGCTTGTATTTACAAGTAAATTAATCTACTCCAGGTTAACAGCGGCTCATGTGTAAGTGCAGAGACATTTACTTCACAGCTAATTAGTCAACTGCTCAGTAAATGTCTTGTAGACACTCCCAGTAATAGCGAGCTTCATGATCTTTATAAATGCCTATGTGAGGAGTGTGAGGTAGATGGTGTCCTTTGAATTCACATCTAAGATTACTGCATTGTAACTTACTTATGTTTCATTATAAACCAAGTTCATGCTTTCTGGCAAAAAACAAACAAACAACCAAAACCCCCAAAGAAACCCATCATTTTTCAGCTGTTTCTTAACCAAAAAGACATAAAAACTTGCCAGTCTTCATTTAATTTTTCAGTAAATCAATAATCATTTTTAGCAGCCAATATCCTCAAATGAGAAAGCAGAAGAAATTGTAATGCTCAAAAAGACAAATTCATCTGGTGCTATCAATTCTATCAAGTTAAGTTCAAGGTCTTGTTCTGTCGTCTCCAATGGCCTGTCCCTACCATGTCTAAACACAGATCTGTATATCTTATGGTGGTTGATACCTTTTCCTCATCACACAAAAAGTGAACATTTGTACTCTGCAGATAAAAATTATTTGTGTAGGGCCGCTGGAAGACATTATACTTAAGATGCAATTAGTTGATTAATCTCTTCTTAAATAGTAACCCATCCACATTTTCAGGAAATTAAGAGCACCACGGAAAGGGAAACCAGACACAAAAATATCACATATGTAATATTTTTATGGGTTGTTTCCATTGCATCTTAAATTGAACTTGTGGTAGGGTTAAGACCACAGAGGGTCTCCAGTTGGCCATGGTGCAGTCCCTACCACCTGACAATAAGCTATTTTTGGTTGTATCCAGGACTGCATTGGGGCTTATGCCAACTCCATTGCAGATCCTGGAGCTGGCCAATGATCAGCTAATTGTTGGGCAACCAGCTTTCAATTTACTGATGCAGGCAGAGCCTGGGATCATGATCCTGTGATCCCCATGCACTGGCAAGCGGAGCGTGTTTGGAATCTGATCTCTTATTCACAAATTGTGCATCCTGCCATACACATGTGGCATGGCAGGAGGCAAGATTGTTGGGATTGGAGATCAAATCCCATCCTGCCTATAAATAAATGTCTGTCAGCCACCTTGGAGGCAGAGCTTTCACAGATGTCACCCTGACCCTATGAAATGAGTTGTGAATTATCACAAACCTAATTAGATTCTGTCTCAACTCCAAGGTGAATGTCTTTAATCTGCCTTTTTATAAAAAGGAACTAAATTTTCTTGAGTGAGCTTCATGTAATTTTGTAATTAAATATTAACACAATAGATATAGCTGTCACAACTGTTTTGCGAATGGTCACTTTTTTATTATATTTTCCCAACTTGATTTGACCCCACTTTTCCCTTTGGGATTAACTTAGTGATACTTTGTTCACTAATTTGTAATTATTGATTATTTATTTGCTACCTCAAAGTGCCTTTTTGCACACTTCTCCTTGTAAGCACTCTGCTTCACCTACATGCATTATATGGCAGGAGATGGATCTGGATCACTTGAAATTTGAAGGTGTAGAATTTGAATTGTTTCTTTGCAATTCTGAGAAATCTTATGTTTGTCTTTATCAAGGTCTAGAGTGATTTGAAATCATGTTTGGGGAAATACTTCTTTGATGACGAGGTCATTGTTCAAAATACCTGCTGTTTCATCTCTGTTGGCAAAACATAGTGTTTTTATTTTTTATTTCTTTACACCATGCTCATAACTTTCTTATATTTTCCTTTTCAGCCATGTATTAATCTCTGTGGACATTAAGAGTTCATCAGGGCTTTTTGTTATTGGTTTTTCTTTCCTTCGGGTGAGGGTAGGGGACATCTTGCATGATTATGCTTAGAGCTGTACATAAGTATTATGTTAAGTGTGCTATGACAAACAGTAAATGCTTTTTAACAGCTGTATTTCAGGGGGTTTTTTATATTTTAGTTCCTGTCCTATAAAATCTAAATAAGGTATTCTGCAGATGTGAATGAGTCTCACATGAGCAAGAATTACAAAATCGGATCCTTAATAATGGAGGATATAGATTTTTTTTGGCTATACAGTATCTGTCACACTTCGATAATATAATGAGTAATTTAAAAATGTCACACTTTTTTCATTAACATAACAGTTTGTACCTTTAGGTTTCCCCCAGAAATGACTAGGGATTTTGGGTGCCTCAGTTTTGAATTGTCTGATGTCAGATATATTTACTTTCAAATGTGCTGAGCTCCCACCTTCTGGAGATCAGAGTCTTTCATGTGTTTCCAGTTGGGTACCAAAAACTTGAAATACCCAAAATCATTAGTGGCTTTTGAAAATGTTAGGCCTCTTTTTCCAAGAAACTATACTGTACAGGTGAAAATAAAGAATCAAAGAACTCTCTGAAAAATGACATTGTATCAGCATATTTTGAATTATGGTGACCTTATTATTGATCTGGCCCTCAGTCCTGAATATATGTGACTAACTTACCCAGTCAGCGTGATCACATTGAACTGCATAATAAGCTATTAACTACTAAGTTTATGATATGCAAAGTTAAGCATGTTTGTAAGTGTGTATTCAACTGGTTCGCCAAACTATTTGATTTTTTTATTTTATTATACAATATGAAAAGTTATTACTCTTTTATACAGATAAGGACCTTCTTTAAGTAATTGACATTCTGTAACTGGATTTTGTCTGTGTCCTTTAAAAAATGTAAAGGAAAGCTTATATATTTTTACATACTGTTTCAGAAGAGGATGTAATGTTTCTTTAACTGTTATGGGGGGAAATGAATATAATAACCAGATATAGCAAATACTCAGGCAGTTATAATGAATGTTCTTCAATAGCTATCCTCAAAACCTTACACTTCCTCATTAATTTGGAAAAGTTAATTAATGAGGGTATACTTAGTATGATTGCCAAAGACAGAGCTGGCCTTTTAATCTCATAGTGTTTTCTAATTAATTTGATTATTTTTAGTTTTGCGGTTGTTTTTTGGCAAAACTGCAATCTATACAATTTAATCAAAGTGGCAAATCTTTGCTTATTCCTCTGTTACATGATCCTGTTTTTGATTTCAAGAAATAATTTATTATTATTTTTTGCTGCTTAATTTGTATTCAGACTTTTATGCAATGAGCTGATGACTGGCTAATTGGAAAGAGCAAATATATGGGGAAATACATAATGGTTTTCTGTATTATACCAGATTATTAAACTCTTCTATAAGGTAACTAACCTTAAATTAGACAACAATTTTATGAACCAAGTAGCTATTTAAAATTGTGCGTTAATTTTCATTGCAAAATGTTCTTTTTAAAACAAAAGTTTCCCTAAATCACACTGTCTTCTATAAAACTCTGTAGAGCCACATGTTTCTTTGAGGAAACTTTGTGAGTTGCTGGTCCAACGGTTTCTTCTTTCTGAATTATTTCCCAATACCTTGCGTGAGGTATTATTAAAAGGGGGTTAAACATGGACTTACCAGTTTGTTTGTGGAATACTGCCATATAGTATCATTATCAGAATCTTTCCTTGATTTAGTGTAGGAAAACCTGGAATCACAGTAATGAGATGTGACAGACTATGGGTTGTATTGTAACATTTCTGTTTTAAATGTGTTCATGTTGTTACCATGTTGTGTGCCTTATTTTCCTCCTTCCACCTTCCCCTCCACTTAATTTTACAGGTAGAGTTAATAGGGTCCATACTCATCTAGCATCAACAGGGACTTCCAATAGCTTTGTTGAAGTGTTAGCAAAGATGGAATAACTGCTGACACCCAGGAGGGTGAAAATTGGAAGAGGTAAGCAAAGCAATGGACAGGGGATGTGGACAAGTAAAGTCTCTGACTGCTGGGGCAGTCAGAAGAGACAGAATCTGGGGCTAAGTACAGACAGTCAAAAACCCTGAGACTGAATCAATTGAGTCTTTGCAGGTTAGTCTAAACTCTAGAAATTAAATTGAGAAACAGCTGAACATTTATTCACTTTTCATGCAGGAAATGCAGCCACATACCTGCAGTGGCTTAGGCCAGAAATGTAGCCAGCATGGGCTGTGTGTTCATTTCCTCTTCTGACTGCCCCTGTGGTCTCTGAGATTTGCAGTCCATAGTCACAAAAGTTCGACTGTGCAGGGTTGCTCATCACTTCCTCTCCCTGCTTCCAGGTGCCTCTGGGATTTTTAGTCCACAGTTACAGCCAGCAGTAAGTTTTTTGCAGGACAGGGCAGCTCTATACTTGGGGGAACAGAAGTTTAACCCCTCTTACTGGCCCTAGACCTCAGCCAGGACTTGCCTGGGGGTGAGCAGTCCCTGCCTCCCCCACCCCCACAACCCTTGTCTGCTGGAGCAGACCATCCAGCCCAGCCTAGCCCATCCCAGCCCAGGGATGGAAAGCATTCTGGGATGCTGGGAAACTGTAATTTAAATTGAACCAGGAAAGGGTCTGGGACAGAAGTTTCATAAACTGGTTTGACCCAAATCAGTATCTTAAACCAGTTTCAGACATTTTGAAATGGGTTTATGTACACTGAACTTCTGTTCTGTTACAGGTTTAAACCAGTTTCTGATCACTTAAACCAGTTTATATGTAACTTCTGTCTTGCGCCCAGAAGATAAACTTTGGTGCTTATGGCTGTGTAGACTGGAGAGGGAACAGCTGAGTAAAGTTGGAGTGCTCGTAGTTATGTGGGCTGGAATGAGGACAGAAGGACTGCTGTAATCTTTGGAGGGGTGTAAAGACACTGAGGAAAGGCTGAGTGCCCTTTCCCCAATAAATGCCTTTACTGAAGAGAGGTATTAGAGTGATATTATGGCCATGACGGTCCAGAAATTATGCAAGAAGAAAAGATTTCTTTGGGTGATATTTTGGGATAGACTTAGACAAGCTTTTGAGTGCAAGATATTTATGACCTGAATAAGAACGCCTTACATTCAAAAACTTCTCTAACTATGCAGTTAGCCCAGTAAAAGATCTCAGACAAAGAAATCTTTGCTTTTCACATTTATTGAAGAAAGCCTGACTGCCTTGATGCTTGGAATATTGGATTGCATGTGTCCTCCACAACAAGATATAAAGTCCTTGTCTTAGGAACCCCCTCCCTGACCTGTTGCTGCTACTGTTCCCCTGACCTGGGAGTAATGGGAGGCTCCAGAACTGCTCCTGCCTGTTCCAGCCAGGCTGAGCAGGGGCCAGCGTCAGCCCAGGACAACAGCAGCAGTAGGTGGATGGGTTTCCCACTTCTGCCTGATCCTGCCCATGTTCCCTGCCAGCGCAGGAGGAGCCCAAACTATCACCACCATTCTCCTGGCCTGAGCCCAGCCCTGATATAGCCTGGCTAGAGTGAGGAGAAGTGGCTCTGGGGCTCTCCTTGTCCACAAAACAGTGGGGAAGTAGCAAGGGCAGGTCGAAGGGGGTGATGGGGGAGGAGAAGGGGAAACAACATGTCTCTAAGCAGGGAGGGGAGGGGGAGGGAGTTTTTTACTTGCTTTGGGGATTTAAAAAAGTCTCTGACTGCTGCTCCTGTGGTGTGCTCTGCCTACCACCCTTGGCTTGGGGAGGGGATGATGGGGGGGGAGGAGGAAGGGTGGGAGCAGGGGGTGCAGCCATCCTACAGCACTGATTCCTGTGTTCACAGCAGCACCCTTTGCAACATCCTAGATTAACTTCTAAAGTTATAAAACTTGCTCTATATCGGTCAAGTACCAAAGCAAAAGAAAAACCCTCCTTCAAAGGCTCCAAAGAGACTGATGCTCTTACCACTTTTATAGGATGTTGAGGAGTTTGACCAGTTCTCTTCAGCTAGCAATAATGGTAGACAGAGATCTAATCTTTTCAATGCAGACATCTCAATGAGGCTGTACAATCCTTATCATACAGTAATGTGATGCCTCTGATGCTTGTATCTACTAAATCCCACTCCATGCCATCCCAAGCTTTTCTTTATAACTGTTTAAAGAAAGGAAGAGATTTTTATTTCTTGAGTCCTTCACCTACCATTCCAGAACCTCCTATTTGGAAGGGGGTACAAATGTGCATAACTTTGTTACCTCTTTCTGTGGGTGGTTTCTCAACCAATCTGGCATTCCTTCAGAATACTTTAGGGCCTTGCTAATCAGTGAATAGTTCTATTTTTTCATTCTGTTATTTTTAGCTTTATTAACCTGTAGCAGAAGTGTGAAACTGATATGAGTCTTGTCAGATTCATTACTACAAATATATGGCTTCCTATAAATATACAAAGGTATTAAACATCAAGGAGGGAGAAAAGCTTTTTGAGCTTAAAAGACAATGTAGGCATAAGAACAAATGATAATGAACTGGCCAAGAATAAATTTAGCCTGGGGTTTAGAAGAGACATTCCAAACATAAGAGAAGTAAAGCTCTGAAACAGCTTCCATATATGAAAAAAGGAGAATGAAGTCAGCTTTGTATCAAGATGGAACTTGATAAGTTTATGAAATAAATCATATGACATGGTTTCTTGTGGCAGCAGAAGATTCCCAGTTCTGTTTACAGACATGCTGACCCCTAAATAATAATGGGTCAAACCCACCAGCAGCAGGAGTTTAGCTTACAAGTACTGACATTTGTATAACAAATATGGGTTATTTTCATTTGCTTTGGGGCTTGGGGTTTTTGCTTGTTTTTCCTTCAGTTTCAAGCTTTTCTTTGCAACATGGAGGATGAAGATCCTGCTTTTGTTGGAAATGAAAGGTGAGATTCTCCTTTAAGCACCGACATCAAAGCCTGAGGCCAGGTACAGAAGTTACATGTATTGAACAGTAGGCATGTAGAAAATGCTGTATAGCTGTAACCAAATAGATGGTCAGGGCACACAGAACACTGTAAAAATGGCAGATTCCACTGTAAGATAACCTTGGATGGGGGTGCATCTACATGAGACATTTACTGCACAGTAGACTAATTAGCTGTGCAGTAAACATCTCAGTGTCTACATATGCACCGCTCTTAGGCTGGAGTAAACTAATTTACTGCACAGCAGGATAGTACTTGTATAAAACTCCACAGCAGCATGCATGTAGATGCTAGAGGGGCTGGCAGTTAGCCCCACACTGAAGCACCCTTATGTCCCTGCCAGCCCTGCTGCAGCCCCAAGGCTGGCAGGCTGACCCCAGACCTTTGCCAGCTGGGGTTGCTCCAACATGACTCAATGTGCTGTGCTCCTGGGCACATGTGGAAATGGCATGAATGGAACAATAAATTCCAGTGCACTAAGCACCAGAGTTTATTGCAGCATATTAATATGCACATATGGATGTGGCATCAGACTTCAGCGCCGTATGTTAGAGCACTGTAACAAATATCTGTACTAGATCCCATTGCAACTTAATGTAGGTCATGTTTCACTGACATTCCTGGAGCATTGTGGCATCCCATTCACACCCCCTCACCGGGCACTGGTTTAGGATAGGTCAGAGCTCGTCTCCTATGCCAGCCCTGCCCCTGAGCTGTAAATGACAAGAGTCAGGAAAGCCTCTGTCCCCTGGCCCATTCATATCCTCCCTCCAGGTAGCGTAGATCCATCCACACAAAGGAAACTGCTTATTGCTGAATTTCTCTTACTGCATACGGTCATGAGTGAAGGTAAGCAAGTGATGAATGTGGGTCTGCTGCAATTTTGTCTCTGCTCATAGTTAATCTGTCTTAAAAAAAACTGTGAAGTTCATCTGGACTGATTTCTGGCAACGGGTAAGTTCCCTAATGGAAGAAAACAGTATACTTGAACATGCCCAAAATCTACGTCAGCACACCTATGCATAATAATACATAGCATCACTTCTTTCTGACTTGTCTGGGGAAGGAGATTATGAGAAACGCTTACACTGCCCATGCTTAATACAGGATGGTGAACCAGAAACTCATGAGTCCAGCTTACAGACAGGATAGGGACAGACACTCAAAAGCCTGATCCTGAATTGATTCAATCTTTGCAAGTTAGTCTAATGTAGCTAGGCTAAATCAGTTTGTAATCCAGACAGACATCCTAGAAATGGAGGCACATGCCTGCAGTGGCTCAGGCTAGAAGCCTGAGAGTGCTAAAGCAGCCCTCCCTTCTCTTCTGCAGGGAGCTGAGGGGGGCTGCGCCAGGCCCTGGTAGCACACTGATTAGGGAGGGGTTCCTCCTTCCCCTTGGTAACACAGCATTTATCAGCTCTATTATCAGCATTTAACACCCCATCAAAAAAAAAAATCTCCCTCAGTCATAACAAGCCCTTAAGCAGCTTTATACAAAGGAAAGGAAGGAATGCAGGGACATTGTAATCTGAGCTGTTGATTACCTCCAAAAAGCCCTAAGCAGACACTGCCCTATCTGCCTTACATAGCATTAGCTAGCATACCACATGCTGGCTACAGTCTGTGCTGTGGGAGAAACAAGGAAGGGATCTCTGCTTAAGCAGCAAGTGGGGGCAGGGGAAGGGGGACATGGGGATGTGCAGACGGGAGGGGCCAGCTCTGCTGTGGAGCAGAGAGCCCCGCCAACCCCAGAGAGCATGCCGGGATACTGGGGGTGTCTGGTTTAGCTTTAACCAGCAAAGGGTCTGGAACAGGCTGTGCAGAAACCAGTTTGACCCAAATCAGTTAAGTCTGATACACTACATTCAACCAGGTTTATGTCAGACTGGTTTCAGCCATTTTGAAACTGGTTTATGTGCACTGGACATCTGTTCTGTTACAGGTTTAAACCAGTTTCTGATCACTTAACCTAGTTTATGTGTAATATGTGTCCTTAACCACAAAGTCCCAGAAATTGTGGATGCATTGAATAACCCATAAAGAAACAGAGTCACTTTTTTTCTGTTCTTACGTCTTAAAGCCAATTTCTAAAAATTCTGGTCACTTGAGTAATGGTTTGGAACCTTGACAGTTCCTGGCCACTCCAGGCTGCATGGGGAAGTCTTCACAGTACCTGGCCAGCTCCAGGCTGCACATTCAGCCTTTTCCATGCAGCCCAAGATGGCCAGGAACTGTTCCAGTCTGGGGAAGGTTCCAGCCCTGCAGCTCTTTCCTAGCCCTGTTCTCCAATTGGGCAATAGAGGCATTAGGCTTGGAAATAGCTGCAGGGGAGGGGAAGTACTCAGCCCCCTCATCCTCTCACAGCTCTTTCCAACCCCCCCTTCCCCAGCCAGGCTGAGAGCTCCCTGTTGCCAAGACTAGGGGACATTGTCCCAGCCCAGGTGTTGCCACCAGAGTCCCTCCCCACACACACACACACAAGCAGGCAGATCCTGGGGGCAGGGAGCAATCTCCCATCAACTGTTTCCTGACCCCATGCTCCCTTTCAGCCCCTGGGCTAGCACCCAGGAGGAGTGTGGAACTCCCCCTGGCTGCTGTAGTGTGGCAGAGCAGTGTGGGAGCAGATCTGTTCCCAAATGCCTGCTGGTGTAGATGCCTGCCGAACAGCATTTGCATGTGTAGATGCATCTAGGATTTTTCCCTTAAGAAAGACCTTATATTTTTCAGTGGGAGGAGAGAAAATTTCCTGCCTCCCCAATCAGCTGCCTGCAAAGGAAGCACTAATTTTATTTTGCCTTGTGAACCCAGTAGGTTCCTTAAAATCTGTGCAGAATTTTGGAAGCCAAGAGAAAGGGGCACATTCCTGAAGCCCTGGTGAATTAAGGCAGTCGTGTTTTCCTATTTGCTGGCCCATGCCCCAGAAAGGATGACTTAGGATCACCAGGTACTTTGCACTGTGTCCATATTCCATCCATTCTTTTTTAATTGCTTAATTATCTGGTGCCCTAACATCACCAGCCAATCGAAGGCATTGTGTGTGTTCAGGACAAGCAGTGGAGCCATTACCTGCAGGGCCAGGACAATACACTTGTTTACTACTTGTTTCTTGTTGGAATGTTTTAAAAGGCATTGATTGTTTGCACTCAATGCAATAACAGTCTCACTATGTGTTTTCTGAAGTGGTCTAATGGATATTGCAGTGAACCTGGGGGAGGGGGATGTTGGGTTTGTTTGTTTTTTTAAGTTTATTACATAATTCTTCAGTCACATGCAAGTTGTTGAAATGTAGTAACACTTAAATCTGAAATTGGGGTACTTTTCCCTTGATTACAAGTGGAGCATAATTGGGTCTTTGTACTGTACTATTTAGGTGTATGGCTAGTCTTGCATTGTTTTGCCTCCTAGCAATGAATTAAAGACATTGTCTGAGCTGGGGATCAGCTGAGTAATCATTAAGAGCAGTTACAAATATTCAATAATTCTACAGTTTAGGGGAAGGAGGGGAGAGAGGACAGCGCATTTCAGGGGTGAATGAAGCCAACTAAGGTTTATCCGGCGAAGCTGCTGTGCTCCATACATCTGTAAAGAAAATAAAAGTAAGAGCTGGTTGTGTGTGGGTGTAAATTAGGAAGCAAAATCTTGCCTGAAATATTTTAATAGCAGTCCACTTTTTTACTCCATCTGAAGGCTTTTGTGGGGAAAAATAAAAAAGTAAACTGTATTTCGTGTTTCCATACCTACAATCCATAATATCTATTCTTTCCAGTGTGTATTCTTTAGTGATTTCAGATGCATCTGCTTATACTTAGAAGTACTTTGTAATCTTCTGATGCAAACAGTGTCTTGTTGAAACCAAGCTTGTGTTCAGTTGAGACTTAGGTTAGTTCTGAATTCTGAACCAAAACCCCAAGCTTCCAGGACACACACACACACACACACACACACACACACACACACACACACGAGACAGGTGGGTATGGAGGTGGCTCATGGCCATGAAGGCACAATGCTATAATGAGCCACTTCTGCATCAGGTCCAGGCAGGCAGCCATGATGTCCCGACCAGCCAATCGGGGTGGTTCGGCCATCCAATTTTGCTTGGGAGTCATCCACAGCCTGGGGAGCCCATGGGACATGCCAGGAGGCATGCAAGAGGCTCTCCCCACCTGCTTTACTTGGGCTGTGCAGGCAGACTTTGAGCCCCTCCTTCCCCCCTACAAGGGGGTGTTCTGCTTCTTCCCAACACATGGGCTCTTAGAGGAGAGCTCTAAAGTTAGAGCACTTCCATGGTGGTCTTCTTGAATGCCTGTGCTTAGCCTGAGTCTGTAAAACAATGGTTCTCAATTTTTTCTGACTCAAGGCACCCTGCATTAAAATAAAAGCACCCTTCAGAAAATGCAGTCTGGAAAAATAATACAGGAATCTTCCACATTGCAAAGGGAATTAAAAGACTGCAACAGGTCAGAATATTTTTGTCACTGTGGCTAGGAATAAACATTCAAAAAGCCTGAGCCTGAATTGATTCAGTCTTTGCAGGTTAGTCTAACTTGCAAAGCTTGAACCGATTTGGAGGTGGACATTCCCTATTCACTGCAAAAATGCAGGCACATGCCTGCAGTGATTCAGGCTAGAAGCCATGGGGTGTGAGAGCAGCCCTCCTCTCACTTCCACAATGCTGAGCTGAGTAGGAGCATGGCCAGGCCCTGGCAGGATGCTCTGATTACAAAGGGGGTGTAAATCCGCCACGTTGCCTGCAGTCCCAGGCTTTTCCCCACTGACTGCTCAAGGGCCGGGAGTGTTGCCAGACCCTGCATCTGTTCATACTGAACTTTTCCATCTCCCTGCTTCTTCAGACTGTCTGCAAACCTGGTCATTTTTAACACCTTTCTCTGTCCCCTCTTGAAGACTGCCAGATTGCAGCCCAGCAGGTTGCTTGTCAGAACAAAGTTTAGTAGCCCATCAAGCCCTACAAAAGAATACATCACTCTCATTAGTTTCAAGCTCCTCTTATCTGCAGGGTACATTTACATTTGCAAGCCACAAGCTGTCTTCCCTTTGTTCCAGTGAAATTAGACACCCACTCTCAGCATTAGCTAACTTGGGGTGGGGGGGCCATGGCCAGATGGTGGGTCCCTGCATTGGGGTCCCTGCTTTGGGAAAAGGGTGGGTGGGGGGGATCCCTGCTTGAGCAGTCAGCGGGGAGGGAAGACAGGGGGTGGAGCAGGGGGGAAGCGTGGCAGCCACTGCAGTCCCTCAGCCAGCTGGAGCAGTGATAGCGCTCTGGCTAGGAAGAAGAGGGGCAGGGCCTACCTTGCTCTGTTCCAGCAGACAGCCCCACAAATCATCTGGGATGCTGGGGGGGGGGGGCTCTGGTTTAACATAAACCAGGAAGGGGTCTGGGACAGACACTGCATAAACCAGTTTGACCCAAATCAGTTAGGTCTGATACTACATTCAATCAGGTTTTTCTCAAACCAGCTTCAGTCATTTTCAAACTGATTTACATGCACTGAATATCTGTTCTGTTACAGATTTAAACTAGTTTCTGATCACTTAACCTGGTTTATGTGTAATGTCTGTCCCTATCCTACGGGCTCATCTACATTTTCATTAACATGCAGTAGTTACTGCACATTTAGTTTAGTACTTGCTTAATAAAGTACTAACTAAATGCACAATAACTACAGTTCCTGCACAGTGTTGCTGGTGTACAATTTTTTTGTGATGCTTACTGCGCAGTACCTTAATAAAACTGTGCAATAGCCTATTAGCACAGTTTTTGACTGGTATGCTACTGTGCAGTTTCATTAGGCTACCATGCAGTAAGTGTCTCGTGTAGATGCACCCCATAGGTCTATGAACAGTAAAACTCTGGGAGTATCTTACTAATCATTTGTTCATGTTTGCACCCCATAACACTCTTAAAACGCCTCATCTAAGCTACAGCAGCCTGGTTAAGAATTACTGCTTCAAGAAAACCTAATATTTGATAAAATTTCAAGATTTTATAGTTTTTGTAATAGGTTTTGGAAGGTTTTGGAAGGCTTCTAAGTATCTTGAAGGACCATGACTATTCTAATCAGAATAATTTGCAGGTACTTGAAGTGTCACAGACATGTTTTGACGTGTCCATGATAACATCATGGTACAGCTTGTACATCATATAAATTAAGAAGTGATTAATTTAATGTGGCTCATCAAATATACATTTTTTGTACAGTAATCCAGAGTGTGGGATCCCAGCACCTATCTTTAATTCAAATGCAACTTTAGAATGGAGTTAATTGATAAACACAATCAATAACGCTGTGCTAGAAAAGCAAAGGATCCATTCACCATATTCTGTCTATAATGCTCCATAGTCTCATTGGGCACATCTACATGTTCATTAATGCATTGTAATTATGATGCATTAAGTTTAGTACCTGTAATAATAGGTACTAACATAATGTGCCATAGTTAGCACTACTGTGCAGCAGTGCCAGCATATGCTTTTCTGTGACACTAATGCGCAGCAGACTAATTCTACTGTGAATTATCGCATTAGCACAGTGTTTGCCTGCTGTGCTAATGCGCAGTAGAATTAATCTACTGCATATTTAGCATCTCATGGAGACACACCCATTTTGTATCAGCCTGTTCAGCTGGTTTGTGTACTATAATCTTACAAAAAATTCTAGTTTGTTCTTAAATAGCCTTTCCCCCCATAACAATAATTCTGTCTGCTTCAGAAGTGTGATATAAATAGTACAATTGATTATCTAAATGCCATCATATTTTAGGGTGAAAATGCATGCGTTTGCTCATTGCAAGGCAATAAATGACATTCCTAATACCTTTTAACATTTATTCTATCTATCATTATGGGCTTCTAAGCATAACAGGATTATTACTGTGATCCTGTAGGGCCTCTGAAAAATTGATTATGCTTATTAAAAACACATCAGCTATTTTTCCCAAATGGTAAATCGGTTATTGAGGTATCAATTATAATTTATAGTCAATGTAAATTAGAGTCTGATTTGGTTTCCTACTGATTTCTTTATTTTATTTTTCATTTCAATTTACTTGAAAGGAAGGTACTCTACCAGACTGGGTGAATAATACATGCAGTTATGTGCACCTGTGTTTGATGGCTAATCTCAGTTGCAGTCACATTAACTGCATGCTCTTGTCAAATATGTCTAAATTCAACAGTTGTTAGGAGCTTGCTTCCTTGTGTTTATATTCACAACAATTAGAGTGCTTTCATGGATCTTTCTGCCTTGCTTTGCTTTTCTGTGCATGTACGTTATGCAATGCAAATTGGTACAGTTGTACTTTATGTTTATGAGAGAAGGAAAAAAGTTATGTTAAAATATTAAATTTCTTCAATATAATCATTATGAGGGCTTCCATTTCATTCAGTGGTATTTATATATCAGAGAGAAGGTAAACATGAGCAAGATTATACATTTGATTCCTTACTGCATTTGATCTCTGATAACCAGAGCCAACTCTGGTCCCAACAAGAGTTGAGAATGCTTCTTCACAGCTTAATATTACATAATTGATCTCCAGGCTGAAGAGTCCCATGCTTCTCAGCCTCTCCTCATAAGGCTTGTTTTCTTGACCTCTAATCTTGCACATGACTCTCCTCATGACTCTCTCAGCTTCTCAACATCCTTTCTAAAGTGGTGGAAAAATCCTGTAATGTATTTCCTTAATTGAATTAAGGAAGCATGAAAAAACAAACTGATTAAATATGTATGTGAAGGTAGTGCACATGGAAGTGTGGGAGTAATAGTAGAGCTACAGCTAGGAAGAATTTGTGCAATGCTTCTCCACACAGCTCTGCCATTAAACTTTAGTTATATATTACATATTAATTTAGGATTTCCTGGTTGGTGACTTTGTGGTTTGGATAAATGTGCCTGAAGGATGTGAATGCCACATTGACCACCACCTCTGACTCAAATATAGAGTCAAAACCAGGAGCATATGAACTTGTTCTCTTCTTACCTGCCTGTCCCTGAATGCTGCTGCTACACTGAGACCCATAATGGTTCTCCTCAGCAGCCTGGTGGCATCAGCTTCAACAGATTGTTGCACAAAGGCATAAAAAGGATTTCCTTTTCAGATTTCAAAGCATTGGACAAAGTAGAATTTTGCCTATGAAAGCTCATGCCTCTGAAGCAGTTAGTCTTTAAGGGCACTTTTACACATGCTCTGGGATTGGGGGGCTGGGTTGGTGCTTTATTTAGGGCGGTTCCAAGATCCACTCTGATTAAAGCACCACCATTTTGAAGCATGGGAACGCTGATACACAAGATGCGGGAGGCTACTGGAGGATGGTAATTGCAACACTCCAGCAGACTTGATCAAGGCAGTGTAATCATAGCATGTTGGAGCACCCTCTGATTTGTGTACAGGCACATTAAGGTGTCCTCACCCCTACCTTCTCCTTTCTTTTTGCCTGACTTCAGACCAACACAGCTAGCCAGCAGTCTTCTCAGATGCATGTTGACGTGTCTATTTTCATCATCTTCAGGCCAGAGCAACAGAAGTTAGGGGTGTATGTGCAAGGTCACAGGCAACAAAGTATAGTGGATAAAATGGTGGAAGGAGAAGGAAAAGGAAAAAGAAACTTGGAAAGCGGAACAGGAGAAACCCAGTGGGAATCATTTTCAGTTTAAAGGATGTCATTTTTGTGTTTTGGAATTGGGGAACCCTTTTCATGTTGTTTCAAAAAATGCAGGACTGGTTGTTCCTAAATAAGAACTTAAATTCCAAATGTGAAATGCTGTTTAATGAGATGAGGTATGCATATGAGGGTTTGATGCTTGTCATTATTTTGTATTTGAAATATTGATGACTGATTTGTCTAGTGGTTCTCAACCATCTTAAAGATTTTTTTTTTCCATAGGCTGTGGCAATTGCAGAAATTAGATGAAAAAAATTGAAGTGTTGATTGAACATTTAAATAATTGTTTTTTCTAAATGATAAAACTGAAGAAAAAATTCCACCCAGTACAGAAAAAAACAAAAACCCTTGCAACAGCAGAGGAGTTGAAGCCAGTTTTTGTTTAAGCAAAACATTCTTCCTTTTCAAAAGCTCCTCTATGCTGGTTTAGTTAAATATATTAGAAAGGTGTGTTCATTTTTCTTCCCAGTGTCCCTATTAATGTTGATAGCTATGAAAAAGCTATAATCATTTATATTCCTAGATACAATATACATGAAAAATAAATATTTTATTGCTAAAGGCTTTATCAGTAAATGCTTTTCAGACCTCTCAGCAAGTTCAAAATACAACTCCATAAAAAATTGCAAACAAAAGGCTCACTTTTCACTTTCAATAGGTCAAAAAAACCAGAAATGTCTACATAAAAGCTGCATATGCACTTTTAACTCTGTTTCTTGTATGGTACTCTTCTTTAGTTATTGCAGGGGGTCTATTTCTCAAATACTACAGTGCACTGATCTCCAAGGGATTTGGTGAGTGTTGACACTCTGGCTGCTTGCAGACATGAAAAAAACTACAAAAACCCACAATTTACCAGAAGAAGGTATTGTGTTAGTTTGACCTGGCTCTGCAATGTCTGCGTAGATCAGGCAATTCAGCGGGGCTTTTTGGTGCTTTTATCTAATAGCTGATTCAATCAGCTATTAGATCAAAATGCCAAAAAAGCCCCACTAAAGTGCCTAATCTATACAGGCTTTGCAGAGTTGGGTTGAACTATTGCACTACATTTTCTGGACATGTGCTAGGCTCAACACGGGGGTACACCAAATTTAAATTAAAGCCCACTTTTTTTTTCATGTCTGCAGAGCTCCTCTAATCAAGCAATCACTATATACAAACCTTTGACCTCGAACACCATGTGGGCCCAATGAAGTAAATACAATTACGCACATAAAGGTAAGCAGGTGCATAAATATGCACCAGCTTAATGGTGAAAATGTCTTACTCCACATAATCCACTGCACTCAACAATCTAGCAATCTGTGTAGTTAACTGCCTCAGTCTATGACTTGAATCTATAAAATGGCTTGTTAGCGGTTAAGAATAAAATGTAGAACAGCTGACTGAATCATTAAGATACATACCCTTGAGATAAGAAGCTATCATACCAATTTTATTAATTTTTTTACTATATATGATCATTATGACAGAAACTGATCACACATTAATAGAGAAAAAAAAGTAACACGAAAAGTGAAAAGGGACAGATATTTTTTAAAAAGTCATGATCTTCCCACTTCATTGCTTAAATAACTGTAATGATAACAATGAAAATGGTGTAAATTTGAAAGGGAATATATTACAAGTTTAGAGAGAACTTCTTTCATATAGCATCAGATATCAACTTCCAAATCTATGAGCCACTGTCTGGTATTATCACTCAATGTCCAGATTCCATCTACTCCATTTGAGCTTTTATAAAGATTGCAAATTTAAGTACTGTGCTGTTTGTTGGACACCATATTCACACAGGGGCTGTCCAAGATATTCATCTTATGAAGTGTTGTTTTGAAGCATCTGTTCAGTTTGACCCAAACTTCTCTGTCAGAAGTCATGCCCCATGGGGAACCAGCGTTGGTATAAAATGCTGTAGGAATAGGTCGAAATTTTCAGTGGTCATCCCATAATGTTGCTGCTGATAGGTTTGGTTCGGCATCCCCAATCTTCTCCAGGAGCTTGTGGGCTTTACGTACAAGAGAAAACATATATTATGTTATATTAGGCCTCTGCCAGATGTGCAGGTAAATGCACGATGTGATCTAGTACGCAATCCGCATGTGTGTGGCAGAAGGCATGATCATAGGATAACAAATCAGATCCCATCACGATTTATTGTCTGTGCAGGGGGAGGCTGGAATCATGATCATGCAAGTAGCAAATTCCCACAGCTGGAAATCCCCTCAGCTGATTCAAGCTCCCAGCCATGAGGGTGCATGGTAAACCCCTGTAGTTGGGAGCCTGAAGGGGCTCCCAGCCATAAGGGTGTCCCTGGCTATACATTCAATTAATGGCATGATAGGAACCAGCTGAAAAGTTATTACACATTTTGTGCCTTATTCCTCCTTTTGTCACACCATCAATTGATTGAACATATAGTTAATCACATCTTACGTGTAACATGTGGCAGGGGACTTAGTCTCTGTACTAAAGGTACTTGGAGATTGTGCAGTCCTGTGTCAGTGAGTTCAAGGATGTGATATGTAGTTTCATATACTCTCTGTTTCCCTTCCTTCCTCTGTCCCCCACACACAATCACACAGAGTATATAGATGGATAGATGCATACACAGATACTCAAATAGATTTTATTGTTTAATTGTCATATAAGTGACTTTCCAAAAATGTATATAGAATATCAGAATGGCAAGGTGCAATGTGAATGTAAGTAATGGTTGTAGAAAACCATGTTACTATTATTATTTATTTGTATTGGTATATACTGTATGGGTGCCGTAGTTGTGGAGCAGGACCCTATCATGCTGTACACAAGAATAAAAAATGGAGGCTTACAGTTTAATTTTATAACAAGCATGAATGACTGGTGTCTCCCAAGGCTGGGGGGGCACCAATGGTAGGTGGCAGTGGGGACTGCCTGCAGATGCCAGTTGTGGTGGTTGGCAGTGGGGGGAGGGTGGCGAGCAGCGAGCAGGAACTGCCTATAGATGCTGATGGCGGTGTCAGTGGCAGGAGGGGAAGGGGTGGTGGGGACTGCCTGTAGATGCCAGCGGTCACACTGCTGTTGAGTGGGGGCGGGTTGTGAGCAGCAACCTCCTGCAGAAGCCAGTGGAGTCTTTGGCGGTGGCTACCAATCTAAGGGGGGGCACATGCTCCCCTGTGGCCCACTTACATGTCACCTATAATGACAAGAAACATTAAACAGGATCAGATATATGGAGGAGTCCAAGGAAATGATAAAACAGTAATGTTTGGTATGATAGGTAGAGGATTCATCACAACAGCAGCTCTCTTGTCAGCACACATACCTACAGGCTGGGAAACTCCCTTCTTGTCAGCACATAGGCAGAAAAGGATTTTGGAGTCACTGTTGATTCCAAGATGAACATGAGCCACCAATGTGGGGGCGCGGTCAGAAAGGCTAACAACACCTTGTCATTCATCCACAGATGCATCACGAGCAAGTCCACGGAGGTGATCCTCCCCCTCTATGTGACATTGGTCATGCCACAGTTGGAGTACTGCATCCAGTTCTGGGTGCTGCACTTCAGGAGGGATGTGGATAACATCGAGAGGGTCCAAAGGAGGGCCACTCATATGATCAGCGGGCAGCAGGGTAGGCCATATGAAGAGAGGCTACAGGACCTGAACCTGTTCAGCCTCACAAAAGAAGGCTGAGAGGGGATCTGGTGGCCGCCTATAAACTGACCAAGGGGGATCAGCAGGCAATGGGAGAGTCCCTGTTCCCCCCAAGCACTACCGGAAGTAACAAGGAACGATGGCCATAAGTTGACTGAGAGTAGATTCAGGCTAGACATCAGGAGGCACTACTTCAGAGTCAGGGTGGCTAGGAGCTAGAACCAACTTCCAAGGGAAGTGGTGCTCACTCCTACTCTGGGGATCTTCAAAAGGAGGCTAGACAATCACCTAGCTGGGGTTGTTTGACCCCAGCATCCTTTCATGCCCAGGGTCAGCCATGATGATCTGCTGAGGTCCCTTCTAACCCTACCAACTATGAAACTATGTATGAAGCTTCAGTCCCTTATTCAATCTGGTGGATATTCAGCCTGATTCGGTGGCTGAATCTCCAAATCCAAATCAAATCGGAGGACCCTTTTAATTTCTCTGAATCGACTCGAAACCTTGGCTCGGGTGACTGATGCCTCCTTGGTCTGTAGGGAACGCACCTGGGGTCCCCCTGCAGCTGATTGCTGAGCTGGGTGTGAGGGGGGGGCTGCACTCTCCCCGGCAGACACAGAAGTGGACCAGAAGTATTTCCAGTCCACTTCCAGGTTTGTTGTTGAGCACATGGAGGGCCCCCCTGCACTTCTGTGGGATGCTTCATCTGCCCCAGCATTGTAATGTTCATGAGCCATGCCTGCTACCTCAAGGTATGTAGAAAAAACATTTAAAGCTGTGTGTCTGTGTCTGAATTTCTGATTCTCTGAATCAGCATCGAATCTTCAGATTCGGATTCGGCTGAATCAAATCAGGGGCAGGGATTTGAATCAACTAATCGAATCACTTTCCCTGATTCAGGCTGCATCCAAATCCAAATTGAATAGGAGCTGCTTTGCACACCCCTGATAGCGAGGCTGCCCACAAGTTGCTGTGCAGTCATAGTCCTGATGGACCCCACTAAACCTTGAGGGTTTGTAGACCCCCTTGCTGTGTCACGTTCTAAGCAGGTGCCTCGTGAGACACCCCAAGCCTTATGGGATGGATGCATGGCTCCAAAACTGCCCCTTTGCCATGCCCCATGCCTTGCAGAGGGTATTTAGACATTGTCTCTTTTGATGAGGCCTCAGTTTAGTTCGCTCTCTTGTTGTCACTGGATCCTTAGCCTCAATAACTGTGCCCTCTGACGCTGGGGTTCTACATGGTAGTATGCCTCAATGAGGCCTCCTCCTCCCCAATAGCTTCAGCTCAGTCCATTTGGATTAAACATCAACAAAAATAAGAGTCCCTGGGCTATAACCTAACAATAATATCAATGACTAGAGGCCACACTCTGCACCTTTAAAAGGGCCAGTTTCTCCCTCAGGAATGTGTACCTCCTATTCCCAGGCTCTTTAGGAGCTCCTGGAGCCTGTTAGTCTTACCAGCAGCTGGACAGGCAGCCAAGCATCTCCGTAGAGCTTTTATGCATGAATTCCTCCCCCTCTGGCTGCTGCCAGAGAACTGACCGCCTCCAGCCCTAGGCCCTGTCTTCTTCTGGTCTACTGCCTGGCTGCAGGTGCTAGTTAGGGCCCTCTCTCTAGGCAGTTTCTGACCTTAAAGGAGCAGGCACACCTTAGAGCCCTGTGACAATTACCTACATAGATCATAGAAGTAAAAGATCCTTGCCTGAGTGATGGTTACCTTTAGTATATTGTCCACAATGATAAAGAAACAGGGATAAGTGAGTTGCTGCAGGGGAAGAGTAAAAGGTAAATAATAAATATTTTATCTATGTTGAGCTTCAGCTGACAGCTAAACATGCACAAGGAGATGTTGAAGAGATAGACCAGTATTTTATTTTGGACAGAAAGAAACAGGCATGGAGTAGCAAAATAGATTGGTGAGTTATCTATATAGAAAGAGTAGTTGAATTTGTATTTATGGATGAGATTGATTAGAAAGGAGGTCTGTAAAGGATTGAGGTGGGGGAGCATAGAAAGATGATGGAGTAAAGAGCAGAATCTTCCAAAAGACATGTGTGATAGGGGTGTGAGAAGCTTTGGTCTCTGATTTGATTCAGTAGAGTTTCAACCTGATTTGGTGGCTGAACCTCTGAATCTGAATCAAATCAGGAGATCTTTTAATCTCTCCAACTTGAATCAGAACCCTTTGAATCAATTCAGAGAGATTCAGAGGTTTGGACATAGACACAGCTTTAAATGTTTTTGCTACATACCTCAGGGTACCAGGTGGCTCATGAATGCTGTGATGCTGGGGTGGATTGAGCATCCCACATGACCCTGGGGGTCCCTAGTGTGCTTGGCAGCAGACCTGGAAGTGGACCAGAAGCACTCCCAGTTCAGTTCTGAGTCCTCCAGGGAGTGTGCAGGGGGACTCCCCCCTCATCCTCCTGGCTCAGTGACTGGTGCCTCCTGTGTTTGGGCGGGGGGGCACCTGGGGTCCCCTCATGTCTAATCAGCAAGCCAGGGTCCCCCGCCCCCGCACACTCCTCAGTGGATCCAGGAGTGGACCATAAATACTTACAGTCCACTCTTACGTTTGCTGCCGAGCATGCAGAGGGGCCCCCTGCGCTCCTGTGGGATGCTCCCATCTGCCCCAGCATCACAGCATTCACAAGCCACACCTGATACCTCAAGGTATGTAGAAAAACACATTTAAAGCTGTGTCTATGACTGAATCTCTGATTCTCCGAATCAGCATTAAATCTTCAGATTCGACCAAAATCTTAGGGACGACCTAATCAGCGACCTAATGATCGAAGGGAAGCTGTGTGACAGCGACCACAAGATGATCACCTTCACCATCCGCCAAAAAGCTATCAAGTCAGTCAGCAGTAAAGAGGTCCTCGATTTCAGGAGGTCTGACTTTGACAAGCTCAGGAGATTTGTCGGTGAGGCCCTAATGGACTACGACCCCAAGGGGAGGGGATTCCAGGAAGAGTGGTTGCTCCTCAAGGGAGCAATCCTAGATGCACAAGCTAAGGCTATTCCATCTCGGAGGAAAGGCTGAAAGAGGTTACAGCAGCCCCCTTGGTTCAACAAGGAACTAGTGGTCCTCCTGTGTCTCAAAAGACAGACCTGCAAAGAATGGAGGATGGGATCCACCTTCAGGGAGGAATATACTGCACTGGTACGGACCTGCAGGGAGTGAACCAGGAATGCCGAGGCTGTGATGGAACTCCAACTGGCTACAAGTATCAAGGACAATAAAAAGTCCCCTGCCCGTTATGGGACAAGGATGCCTGAGTGAGGATGGTTCCTTGCCGTCCGTCAATGCTGACCTTGTGAAGGAACACCTTGAGAGGCTGGACATCATCAAGTCAGCCAGCCCTGACAATTTACATCCCAGAGTACTTGAGCTGGCCTGCATCATAGCTCAGCCTCTGGCATGGATATTTGAGAGTTCCTGGCTCTCTGGTGAAGTGCCCAATGATTGGAAGAAGGCCAGTGTAGTGCCCATCAAGAAAGGGAGGAAAGTGCATCTGGCAAACCACAGGACCATCAGCCTGACCTCTATCCTGGTGAAGGTCTTAGAAAAGATTATCAAAGAGGCCATTGTTAATGGACTGGCTGATGGCAACACCCTGAGGGACAGCTAGCATGGGTTTGTTGCAGGTATGTTGTCCTAGACCAATCTCATTTGCTTTTATAACAAGGTGACCTATCACCTGGACAAGGCGGAAGAGATTCATGTCATTTATCTTGACTTTAAAAAAGCCTTCAATCTAGTATCCCATGATCACATCTTGGCAAAACTGGCCCACTGTGGCCTTGGGTCTGCCATGATCTGCTGGCTGGGGAATTGGCTCCATGGTTGGACCCAGAGGGTGGTGGTTGATGGAAGTCAATCATCATGATGCCGTATGACCAGTGGGGTCTCTCAAGGCTCTGTCCTTGTACCTGTTTTGTTCAACCTCTTCATTAGTGATGTGGACATTGGAGTCAGAAGCTGACTGGCCAAGTTCACCAATGATACCAAACTTTGGGGTAAACCATTCACACCTGAGAACAGGGGGATAATCCAAGCTGACCTTGACAGACTCGGGAAATGGTTGGATGAGAACCTGATGGTGTTTAACACTGAAAACAGCAAGGTTCTCCACCTTGGGAGGAAAAACCTGCAGCATTTCTATAGGCTTGGCAGTGCTACGCTGACTAGCACTATGGAAGAGAGGGACTTGAGGGTCAGGATTGACCACAAGATGAACATGAACCTGCAATGTGATGCTGCTGCTAGTAAAGCAAGCAAAATGCTTGCTTGCATCCATAGATGCTTCTCAGGCAAATCCCAGGATGTCATTCTCCCATTGTACCCAGCCTCGGTGAAGCCGCAGCTGGACTACTGAGTCCATTTTTGGGCTCCACAATTCAAAGAGGATGTGGAGAAGCATGAGAGAGTCCAGAGAAGAGCCATGAGCATGATCAGAGGTCAGAAAAACAGACTTTATGACAAGAGGCTGAGAGCTATGGGATTCTTCAGCCTAGAAAAGTGCAGGCTCAGGGGCAATCTGATGGCCACCTGTAAGTTTTTATAAGGGGTGTTCACCAGGATCTGGGGGAATGTTTGTTTACCAGAGCACCCCAAGGGATGACAAGGTCAACTGGTTATAAACTCCTGCAAGACCGTTTCAGGCTGGATATAAGGAAGAACTTCTTTACTGTCCAAGCCCCCAAGGTCTGGAATGGCCTGCTGCTGGAGATGGATCAAGCACGTACTTTGAACACTTTCAAGAGAAACCTGGATATTTTCTGACTGGGATCCTATGACCCCAGCTGACTTCCTGCCCCTGGGGCAGGGGGCTGGTTTCAATGATCTTCCAAGGTCCCTTCCAGCCCTAATGTCTATGAAATCTATTAATCAAATCGGGGACAGCGATCCAAATCAACTAATCGAATCACTGTCCCTGATTTGGGCCGAATCTGCATTCAAATAAAATATGGCCTGTTTCACACATGCCAGTGTGTGAAGGAGTGCTGAAAAAGTTGGGAGCACGATAGGGAAAATTCTTGGAATCCAACAAAGAAAAAGATGATTCAAGAAGATGAGCATTCTGATTGGTGGTGCAAAACACTGTACAAATTAAGAATATATTGAAATTGGCTGTTGCAGCTGAGTTTTCATTATGGATCATCTATTAGAGGTTGTGACAAAAACAGTTTAATTGTTTTAGAGAGGAAAAGAGAGCAAGATGGTATTTGAAGTTAGAAAGGAAGTCTGAGGAGGAGAGGGTGGATTCATGGTACACGACAGCAACAGAGAGCGAGGAATCAAACACAGTGCTATTAAAAGAAGAGAAGAAGTGAGGAAGGTGGAAGCTTAGGAACAGTCAAGGAGAAGCCTGACATCTTCATCATGATCTGATCAAAGACAAGAAGTGTGAGAGAAAGAAAGGCCTGGAAGAGAATGGACAGCTGAAGAGTCAATGTCTGGTAAAGAGCCACCAGCTGGAGAAAGCCAAATGTGGAGAGGCTGTGAATGATTGATTCTTCTAGAAATTGAATGAGCATTTGGGGGAGGGACGGGATACCAAGACGGGAGGAAAAGGATTTGTAAAAGTTTAGGACTAGTGGCAAAAGATGGGCAGAAGTGGTGGATTGAGGATTTAGATGAAAATGTTGAGAGATTTAAGGCCAGTACAAATGTCAACAAGATGCAGAGCAACACTCAGATTAGCAGGCCTGTGCAAAGCGGCTAGTATTTGCTTCAGATTCAGATTTGGCCGATTCAGTGATTCAAATCACTGTCCTGATTTGATTCAGCTGAATCTATTCAAAGATTAGGCTGCTGCCGAATCTCTGAATCAGCCAGGCCAGGACCATCCCCTGCCTGCTCTTCCAGCCGGGCAGTGGCTGCCCCACCCACCCCAGCTCCCAGCATTTGTTTTTTTTTAAAAAAAGCCCCAACTCAGCAGGTGCTGCCAGGTGGGAGGCAATCCCTGTTGCCCCCTACTTCCTCTCATGCTGCATGGGGGCTCTGCACAAGCCATTCGACCTCCCCCTCACTCCCCACCCCCCCATGGATGCCCTCCCAGGCCAGCTCTGGCTCTTTAAGGAAAACAAAAACTCAAAATAACCTTAGACTCACCACTCTTGCCAGTGGGGGGTGATACCCATTGCCCCCATGCCACATGGGGGGCTCTGCATGAGCCGCTGAAGCCCTGAGGACACTGCAGGAGAGGCAAGTCCTGGGGCTTTTCTTGGTTTTCTTTTTTTCTTAAAAGGCCTGGGCTGGGCACCCATGGGGGGGAGGCTGGGGGAGTGGGACGGGGTCGGAGGGCTTGTGGTAGAACCCCCCATGCAGTGTGGGTCAGTGGGGATCACTCCCCCCTCAGCCTGGCAGTACCCACTGAGCACTGGGGCTTTTTTTTTAAATACCAAGCTGGGGCAGGCGGGGCAGCCATGAGGGAGGACTGGGGGTGCAGGCAAGGGTTAGGGGAGTGGGGGGATTATGGGGGTGACAGGGTCCCCATGGTCCCCTCCCTCAGCTCACCCTCCCCTGCCCCTCATACTTACCAGCTGGGAGTCAGCTGCAGCTCCCTGCTGCAGCCGCCGGGGACCTTCCAAATCATTGAAGCTCTTTGAATCTTTTCTGAAGATTCAGAGAACTTTGAATCAATATGAACCTTTAATCTGGTCCCCTGATTTGATTTGGAAATCTGAATCGGGCCGAATCTCTTCCAAATTGAATCACCACTCGAAGCTTCACATAGCCCTATGGATTAGGGGCTAATATGTGGTTTGGGTTTGTAAACCTGTCAGAAAAAGGGAGAATTTAAGATGGAGGGAAGGAGCATGGAGGACTTGGGAAACTCCAGGGTTAAAACCAAACTAATGGGCAGAGAGAGGATGTGAAAGGTGGATACTACTTTAAATTACAGAATTAGTTTGTTCTCATGGAGTTAAAGACCCTCTGTTTGCACAATATGACTGTAAAGCTTACGGGTGGGGTTTATTCTCCTCCCTCTACCTCCCTCCCCCAATGTACTTATCTTGAAAAATGTGACTTGACTATAGCAATCTTTGCTAAGCCCATTATATTTATTCCAAGACTAATAAATGTCTTTGGTAGGAAGGCAGTGAAAGTGGGAGCTGAAATATTCCCTCATAATAAACAAATGAATTGAACTCAGTGAAATACTTAAAGTACTTCACCACTAAAAGTAGCATGTAACAAATGACACTGAAGGAGTATTAGCTGATTTTTTATCTTGTATTTATACATCATTATGTTTATAGAAGAACCTGTAACCTATGAAGCTTTAATAGTACTGTAAAATGATGTTCAAATTTTTTTTTTCTTATATTAAGAAAGACTTTTATTCCTTAATCTTAGTAGATAAAACAGTATATACAGATGCCTAACAAGCTTTCCTTCATTGAGATTTTATTCAGGAATTGAAAAGAGTCTTTGGAAAGGAGACTGCGCATCTAAATAAGTTAAAATGACCTGTCAGAAGTGGTTCCATATTGAAACTGTGAAAGCCGTTTTGAAAGATGATGAAGTAGTGAGAATAATTGCAGTCACAACATTTAAGAAGTGTAAAATGGCTTGTTAAAGCTTCATTGAAATACATTGTAATCCAAAGAAATTAAATCTTTTCTGAGAGCTGTTGAAAAATAAACATAACCTTACATTGAAACTTCTTTCTTGTAAGAAAGTCTAGCTACAATGGTGTTGATGCCTACAGGACAGCAGGACAGAATATAATAAAAATAAAAACTAGACAAAGCAGTGGATTATTAATGAAGACTAGGTCAAATGTGTTGTGATTTAAATTCACATCTGAAAATGGGCTTTACATCTGCAGTAGAACTGGTAAGCTTCATTCACATGTAAAGAAAACATGGCCAAGGGCACAATAGGAGAAAACGCCAAATCCACAATCAGAAGTGAACTGTAGCTATCAGATGAAGAAGGAGTGTATTGCTTATAATAGTGCGTGCAGTGACTAGTTGGGGGTGCTAATTTAGCAAATACATAAATGAGAGGAAAAAGTGAACAGGAGCAGAGTGAACTGATTTTGTTCTGAATGTGATGCAGTGTCCTTTAAAAGAATAGTTTCCATTTCCTCTGCAAAAGTTAATAAGACATTAAAAAGACAGTGAAAGACTATTGGGTACTTAGAGCCTTCTCTTGGAGCTACAGTGAAAGAAACTGCATGCTTCAAGAATTTAACATTGTTAGAATGGGTCACAGGAGCTACCTTACTGAGTCAACTGTTAGGTACATTGAGATCAACAGTTCATAGTTTCAGGTGCTTCAAACAACTTATGGAACAGTCTATTGGAACAACCTCTACCCCGAGAAAGATAGTTATTGCCTTATGCCCAGAAGCAGAAAGATTTATAGCATCAATTCCCATTCTTTCTGGACTCTGGTTGTTTTAACCTTGTTTCTGAGTTTGCAGCTCCTTTTTCTAGTGGCTTATGCTCCTTGTTCCACAGGAGCCCAAGTTTTCCATTTGAATCCCTGTGGGGGTTGCAAGCTTGCTTACAGATGCTGTAGTCCTGCTTGGGGTCATGACCCTTGGTTTGACAACCATTCATTTGTAATCTCTGTATATTTTTACCTTTTCTGATATCATTGTAATGTTAGGTTAGAGACATGGAATGTTTAATGGGTTTTTAATGTATTTACTTTTAGTTCTGATAACTGATCCTTTCTCTTTTTGGTCTTCATATCAGAAATCATTGTGGGGAGGGGGGGACGATGGTGAGCTCAGGTATGGTTTGGATGCTTGATTGTCTTAGCAGGTATAATACCTTGTTCACTGTCTGCTGTCTGAGTATGTGCAGCAATTATGTGGCAAATAGAGACAGTTTTTGTAGCAACTGAATTAATGTATTTGCTGTAAATGCTTAAACTTGTTTTGTAGTGGGGAAGAGGTTGATGATAATGTCTTTGGCAGGAATGTTGTTCCTTAACATCAGAGTCAGAAAGCATCTATTAAACTTACATGTGGGGGGAGGGTGGAAACTCCCCCCCCTCCCCCCTCCCCTCCAATTTCAAAATTGCCAAAGAACAAAGCACATTTCAAGATAAAAACCATTACATTTCAAGCCAAAATCAGGAAAAATCCCTTCTGAAATGGTTTGTAAAAGATTCAGCCTATTGAGTATATGCTAGAAGAGTAGCTGGTCCTTACGCTAGACTGCTGGAAGAGAAAAGGAAGTTCTATGAAATCATAAGGGCAATTGTGCAATCAAAAGGTGTCAGGGATGGATATCATACTCAGTGAAGGATCCAAGCAACAATAGAACCATTGTGAGAGGGAGCATCACTTAGTTATTCATGAGAAACTCAATCATTTGTCCACCCTGTGGACAGCAAGATACTTGCAAGTTGTAAAAACAAAACAATGGTTAGTAGCCATAAGTGATTATTTTCTTCAGAAAGAAAAGAAGTGGCCATGAGTGTCTTCCATACAAGATGTAAAGTCCATGAAAGTCCCCACAGCCCCCTTTAGGAGAGAAAGGCATTAATCTCAGTGTTACTAGCCAAATTACATCTCAGAGTTATATTCTGCTTGTGCATGTAGAAGTGAGTAGGATATTTAGAGTGTAACTATCACACCAAAAGCTGACTGCTGATTGCTACTTGAAAATTATTGAAATTTTACTATAAAAATTAATGAACGCTCAACTAGACTCTTCAAGTAGCCTCCAGGCAGTAAGTGCACCAGGCAAACTCTTTATTGTAAAATATTTAGAAAAAAATCCCTAAGGGGAAATCTGGGAGAATGAAGACAAAGTGGAAAGAAGATAAAAGAAAATCTGAGCAGGAAACAAAAAGAACAGGTGAAGAAAATGTTATATTTCTCTGCCTCTGGTTGGCAAAACAAAAATTAAAATTTGCCAGGGCAGGATATTAGTGGGCACATCTACACAAGATATTTACTGTGGAGCTGACTAATTAGCTCTGCAGTATAGCATAAGCATCTATACATGTGGTATTATTAGGCCGGAGTAAACTAATTAACTCTGCTGTAGGACAGTACTGCCCAACACAAGTAATATCCTATGGCAGAGTTATTTCTAGGCCCATGTGGAGCAGCTAGTATTTGCTTCAGATTTGGATTCGGCCAGTTCAGGGGACAGTGATTCGATTGGTGATTCAAATCACTGTCCTGAATTGATTCAGCCAAATTTGATTCCAAGATTCAGCTACCGCCGAATTGGCCGAATCTCCAAATCAAAAAGGCCCCATCCCCCACCTGCTCTCCCAGACCTATCAATGGCTGCCCCGCCTGGCCCCAGCATCATGGCTCTTAAAAAAAAAGAAAAAGCCCCAGACCCACCAGCTCCTGCCAGGGGTGTGTGTGGGGGGGTGGGGGAACTATCCCCACTGCCTCCCACTGCCCTGCTGGGGCTGGGAGGGGCAGCCATTGATGTGGCTGGGAGGGCGGTTGGGGATCAGGGGGCACTCAGGAAGGCTGGGGGAGCAGGCAGGGGATGTGGCCTGGCAGGGGTCACCCCATGGTCCCCTCTCCCCTCCTATAGCTCCCCCCAATCCCTTCTTACTGGCACAGAGTCCAGCTCCAGCTCCCTGCAGCTGCAAGTGGGGACTTCCTGAATCTTCAAAGCTCTCCGAATCTTTTCCAAATTGATTTGGAGAGCTTTGAATCGATTCAGCCCTTTTTATTGATCTTCCGATTCGATTCCAATTAGGAGATTCAGACTGCGAATCGGGCCGAACGTCCTTCAAATTGAATCAGCACCTGAAGCTTCACACAGCCCTATTATTTACTCTGCTGCAACACACTGGAGATGCTCACTGGGGCTGGCTGGGGCATCCGGGTGCTACAGTGCGGGGCTGCCTGATGGCTAGCCCCACACGGTAGTGCCTTTGTGCCTCAGCCAGTCCCTCCGCAACACATTGAGCTTGGTTAGAGCAGTCCCAGGACAGCAGGCTGGGCCCCAGGACCCCCTGCCAGCTTGACCTGTGCTGCTCTGACTCAATGTGTTGCAGTCGTGGGTTAATTTGTGAACTCTGCACCTGGGAGCAATAAACTCTGGTGTGAACTGCACCAGAGTTTATTGTGCCAAATTAATTTAATGTGGAGATATGCCCAGTGTATATATACCTACCACTGAGGTGAAGATCTAGCTGAACTCTTGAATATTCTATAACAGATGCTACTAGCCAAACAGATGCTGGGTAACTGAAATATGGCTTTATTTAGCATAACTGACATTCTTTTGAATGCTTGTCTGTTTGAATTTTCAGTGCTCTGAATAGGTGAGAGTAGTAAATCCTTGAATTTGGCCCAGCCCCCAAAAGAAGGGATTGAATACATTCTGTCTCCCTATAATGCTAGATTAGGATAATGGAATTACTGAGAACTTTTCTACTTGAGAACTTTAGGTGCTTATGTGGCCAAAACAAAAACCCTTTCCTAAAATTCCCCCGCTGGAGAACTGACTTTGTGGTTTCAACACATCTGTTCTGGCATTTAATATTAGTATGGGTGTATGTTTGCATATATTTTATTGAGCAAGAAAATAAGTGGCCACAATCATCTTTCCTACAAAATGTAAAAGCACTTTTCTGACTCATTGGCCCCATGGTACTCTTCAGGAGAGAAGAGTTATTGACCTTAGTGTTATTGGCCAAATCATTTCTCAGAGTTTAGACAGAGAGAGAGAGAGAGAAATACATATGCATGTTGTTGATCCTTAAAATTCAAAGATGACCGGTTGGTTTGGCATCACTGGTTGGTTTGGTTTCTGTGAGCCTGTGAGTGGCTGATCAGGCCAATTTCTGCTTTCAACTGTCTGTGGCACACTGAGCAAGAGATGCTGCTTTAGGTTGCTTGATCAATAGCAGACATGCTGTTGTTGTGAGATTTACAATATTTGCACTTCTACTCTGCCTCAGCAGTTATTGCCTTCTCAGAGACTGTAGCTTCAGTATGAATGAGGCTTCACCAGGTGGAATGATCATGAGCGAGATCTTCCCAAGACTTTGGGTCAATGTTGAAATGTTTCAAGGATGGCTTGAGGGGGTCCTTGAAATGTTTCTTGTGGCCTCCCTAAAAGTAGTTTTGCTCCTTTATCTCACCATAAAAGATCTTTGGCAGTTGGTCATCTGACATCCTTGTGACAGCCTGCCCATTTCATCTGTGATTTCATCAACTGAGTATGGATGCTTGAAATGCCTGCCTGTGTGAGAACCTCAGTATCTGGGACTTTGTGTTGCCATTTTATCCTCATCAGTTTCCTCAGATTGCCCATGTGAAAGTGGTTCATCTTCATAGCATGGCTTCTATACACCATCCAGGTTTCTCCCGAATACATCAAGATTGGTAAAACACTGGCTTTGTAGACTTTAGGTTTTGTTTGTTGACTGATGCCTCTGTGCTGTCACAGATTTGCACATAATCTGCCAAAGGCCACGCTTGCTTTGGCAATTCTGGCATTGGTTTCATCATTGGTAAAAACTGCACATGACAGTGTACTGCTGAGATAGGTTAACACTGCCTAGAGGGTCTGGCCATTCACTGTGATGGTAGGCTCTATGTAAGGCTTTCCTGGTGTAGGTTGATGCATTACTTCGGTCTTCTTAGTGGTGATTGTGAGACCAAAGTTATCACAAGCTGAAGAGAAATGGTCCATACTCTACTGCATGTTTGACTCAGTTTTGTCATGCTGGGAGCAGTCAGTTCCTCTAACTTTGTGTTTGCCTGTAGTCTCCTCAAAATTGAAGAGCTTGCCATCAGTCCAGTATCTGATGTCCTAGTTTCACAGCCACAAAAGGCATCTGTAAACATGGAAAATAACATCATACTAAAGAGCATTGGGGCTGTCAATAGCTGGCAAAATCCTCGCCAGAATTCTGGTGAATTGCCTTGTACAACATATTGAAGAAGG